>NW_016814248.1:18096-35878 GCF_001698545.2 Rhinopithecus bieti
GATCACTTGGACTCGGGAAGGGGAACATCACACACTGGGGCCTATCATGGGGAGTGGGTTGGGGGAGGGACTGCATTGAGAGTTATACATGATATAAATGATGAATTGATGGGTGCTGACGAGTTGATGGGTGCAGCACACCAACATGGCACAAGTATACATGTGTAACAAACCTGCACATTATGCACATGTACCCTAGAACTTAAAGTATAATAAAAATAAATAAATAAATAAATAAATAAATAAATAAATAAATAAAAAAGAAGTGGCAAAAGGGCCTTCAGAGCTGATTACCCTATGGTTCCAAGCTTCCCAGAGAGCCCAAGAGGAGACCAAGACGTTCCCTGCACCCTGGGCAGATTGAGAGTCCCCCCCAGTCATTATCCTGTAGTCATTCTTCATGGCATTTCATACTGGAAATTATCAGATTTATTTCCTTGTCTGCTGATTGCCTGTTTCCCTGCATAAACAGGTAGACTTCATGAAGGCAAAGACTTATTCTGCCTTGTCACTGCATCCTCAACACCCACAACAGCATCTGTGAGAGAGAAGGGAGGAGCTGGAAGTGTTACCCCTCTTACAAAGAATAAGAATACACAAAGGAGGCAGGGCTGTACATTGGGGAAAGGGCTTTATGAAGATGAGAACTGTAGGGGATGTGGGGGAAGTATCCACATTTCTATATCTCTCTGACCCCAATGTCTTTTGTATTAATTACTCTGAATTTCCAGGGGAGGGGAGAGGGTGCAGTTAATCATCTCCCTCAAACCTCAGCAAGACCCACCTCAGCCCTCCACTGTGCTCTATAGTACTACTCTGCATTTCTTCAACTTCCACGGAACCTCTGAGAATTCCTGTGCCCCCTCCACATCTTCAAACCCTCCCACTGGCCCACCAGCACCTTACTCTAGGAGAAAATGCCTCCCCTCTCCCATCTCATCTCTGAATACTACTACCTCTTTGTCCAAATCCAACTACAGTTCCTTTATGCCTGGAGAATGTAGCTTCCCCTGCAGGGCTCTCAACTATTCACTCAGTCCTTAACCCAATCAATACATTGTGATTAGGTACCAGTTCCTGGGAGCAAGTGAAGAGACTCATTCTCCACACTCCATGTTTCTCAGAGTCTGGAGGTAGGGTAGTCACCTCCTCTAATTCTGCTTCCAAAGGGTTGTATCTCATCCCTTCTTGCTGACTCAGTGACATCAGAGCACTCCTCTTCCCTACCCTGTAGTATAAAGGGTTGACTCTGCACTTAGGCATTCCCCTCGGCATACACACATGCTGTTATTTTCCCCATGTAACCTTCTCTAGAGTCTCTTTCCTTCTTCAACAACTGCCCTATTTTGCTGCCGTCTTCTGCAGCAAAGAGGTGTCTTCTGCACCTCCAAGGAGGTGTCTAAGCTCATTATCTCTAATTCCTAGTCTTTTGTGAACCCGTTTGAGCAGTCTTTTACCTTTCCTGCCCACCCTTCCCAACACGCGCACGGGCACACACACACACACACCATAGAAATTTTTCTTCTCAAGGACACTAATGACTTATATGTTGCTAACCCCATGGTCAATTCTTAGTCTTACTCCTCTGGACCTGCTGGCATCATTTGACAGTTGATCTCTCCCTCCTTGACTTGCAGGATGTTTCACTCTCTTGATTGTCTTCCTACCTCACTGGTCACATTTCTCAGTCTTTTTCCCTGGCTCCTTCTCGTCTTCCCACCCTCTTCATCTCGGGGTTCAGTCCTCGTCTCACTTCCGTTCTCCAACTACATTCACTCTCATGTTCATCTCATCCAGTTTCAAGGCTTTAAGTGCCATCTCTATACTGATGATTCCCAAATGTATGTATCCAGGCTACACTTTTCTCCCACCCAAATTTCAGACTCAGGAACACACCTGAATTTGGAAGTCTAATAGACACCTCAAATCACCATGTGACCTATCTTCCAACAAAACCAACCAAAATTCCAGGAAAACCAAACTCCCACAAAACAAAACTAACAGCAGAAACAAACAAACAAACAAACAAACAAAAACCTGTTCTATCCATAGCCTTCCCCATTTCAGCTGTTGGTAGTTCTACCATTCTGGAGCCATTCTTGACTTCTATCTGTCTTTCACACTTCATATAATTTGGCAGGAAATCCTATTGACTCCATTTTAAAAATATACCCAGAGTCTGAACACCTCTCACTATCTCCACTGTGACCGTCACCTCTTCTGCAATTGCTGCAGTTGCCCCTTAGTTAGCCCCTCTGTTTTTATCTTCACCATCATCAATTTATTCTAAGGGCAGTGGTCCTTTAAAAAAGTAATTCAAATTGTGTCACTCCTCTTCTCATAACTCTCCCAGTGACTCCCACTTTCAATCAGAAAAAAAGTTAATCTTCTTCCAATGCTACATGACACTCCATGATTTGTCAGCTCAATCTTGTTTTCTCTCTAACCTCATCTCCTGCTACTTCCTCTTTCTTCACTCTATTCCAGCCACACTGACTTTCTTGTTGGGCCTGGAACATGTTAATAATTTTCACTTTTTCTTCATTCTTACTAGAACACTCTTTCCCCAAATATCACCTTCTCAGTGATGCTCTGCCTGAGCACCCTATTTAAAATTATCCCCCCATAGCACTCCGAATCTTACTTACCAGATTCTGCTTATTTTTCCCCAAACCATTTATTACCTTCTAATGTGCTGTATAAATATAAGTAACTTGCCCGTTACTTATATTTATTATTTGAGGCCTGTCTCATTTCTCTGGGATGTATGCCTCACAAGAACAAGGATTTCAATGTGCTTTTCTCATCACTATGATCTTTAGCACCTAGGCTAGTACCTGGCACATAGTAACATATATTAGTTGAATGAATGAATGAGTCCGTTTGTGTCCTCTCCTCTCCTTCTGTCCTTCACTCCTCTGAGGAAGAAGCGTTCATCCTCCACTAGCAGCCAATTCTCCCCACTGGGCTCTGACCATACACAACTGCTTCATGAAGGCTTTCCACCCTCTACCCCTCAATTGGCTTCTCCCTCTCAGCCTATAAACATGTTTCTGTCTCATGCATCTGTAAAACACAAAAATCAAAATGCTTCAAATATTTGCCTCCCTCTAGCTGTTGCACTGTGTCTTCCTTCATGTTGAGCTTCCTGAGGAGTTGTCTATACCTGCTGACTTCACATCCTCCTCACACATTCACCCCTCAGAGCAGACACTTTCCAGATCTCAAGATTCTCAACCAACAGCATTTGCCAGCATTATCGGCATTCTCCTTAAATCTCTTTCTCTCCTTCTCTAAAACCCTTGGGCCCAGAGCAGAATCAGACGTGGTCCCTGCACTAAGCCTCTCTCCCTGTATTTGGTGTGGGAGACAGTCACAGTTCTCACTGCTTTCAAGCCACTTCTCAAGCAAGCTGTATACAGTCATACACTCTTTTCTCTTACCTGTCCATCTCACACACCCCTCAACTCTGTGTTGAGGATCAGCCCCTGCCCAAAGCTTACCAATGACCTCCTTGTTGAGTCATCCACTGGACACCATTCAGTCCTTGACATATTAACACATGGTTAAAACCACCAGTCTACAAGAAATGCCCTCCCTTGTGTTGGCTTCTCTGACACCCCTCTCAGGACTCAAGCTTAAGCCTGTTTATCTCTCCCTGGGTGACTGCATCCAGTTCTATGGTTTTGAATGCCACCCATGTGCCAGTCAATCTCCACCCCCAGTCATGCCTCTCTCCTCCCTTATAGCCTGGTGCCACCAGCCTGCGGTGCTCACAGTGGTCCAGTTTCCTGAGGTCTAGAATCCTGTTTTGTCCACAGCATTTCAACCGCCTTGGGACATGAGCCCTTTTTCTGCAGTGTATGCCTAGGGCTGAGGTCTTGCTCTTTGGCCAGATACTTCCTGGTGTTATTCAAGACCTCAAGGATACCAAGTACGCCTGCATGGTCATTTATCAGTTATTAGATAATTACAATAATGTTGAGAATGGCAGGTAAGCTTTGTTGAGTACTGACCGTGTGCCAGACATGGTGCTAACTGCTTTACCTGGTCTTTGCCATTGAATCATCACAGGTGCCACGTAAGGTGGGAAGTATTATAATTTCCATTTTACAAATGAGTAATATGAGGTTCATGGGCTTTAAGGAACTTGCTCCTAGTCATTTAGCCAGTAGTTAGAGGATGATCTGAAATTCAAACTGTGCTCTGTGTGCAGTGGAGCACAGAGGTCTGGTCATTACCTTGTACTGCCTCTGCCTCCACTGTTAGTCTATCTGCTTTGAAGCCTGGTTGTCCCCTGCTTGCTCCTTCATCCACTTCTGCACTTGGCTTAGCCCTGTACATAATTCTTTCTCTAGTTGCCTCCCCCAGTGTCCCTGGCATCTCAGTCTTGCTGCAAGCCCAGGAACTTAACAAGCTAAGAGTCATGTAAGCTTTGTCTGGGCTGGTATTTTTTCCTTGACCTAATAAGAAAAGCATGTGTGCATGTGCTACAGTTTAGGCCATGCTAGGGCACGAACACACAGACTTTATGACCAGTAACTCTGGTTTTGTCCCTAAATCACATATATAGCAGGTCACATGGTGGTTTGATGCTGGTTATTTAATTTGATAATTCACAACTGACAAGGGGCTTGCTCACTGCTATTCTGGTCAATAGGTAGTTGGTTTAGCTATGAAAATACAGCTATTAACAGTTTTGTTTATATTCAGCTTCAATATCTAGTTGAAGAGAAGCACATCTGAAGTACCAACAGCCAAGGAGAGGGGTGTGCTTGCACATACATGCACATACACACATACATGTACCTAGACACTAAATGAGAATGTTTATTTCTAATGGAACTTTAGAAAGTGAAATGCAAAATGCAGGGAGCTGCTATCATGGCTATAACTAAAAGCTCTTTCTCCTCCTCCTGCCTTCATTATTTCTGTTCTGCCACCCTGGTCACCTGGGAAGACCCTGTGAGCCTTCTCCAACAATCCTCCCTCCTTTGCCTCCTCCCCAACTCCATCTGTCAGTTCCACATCTTAGATGTTGCTCCCTCCTGTGGCTCCTCTTCTGGCCATCCCTGTGGCTCTGATCCTGTTTGCTGGGAGAAAAGAGGCTCCAACTCTCCATCCTGCAAACTCTCCTGCCTATCACAACCAGAGGGATCTTTTGAAACAGCATTTGGACATACAATATCCCCTTTTGGTACTCGTCTGCAACTCCCCTCTTGCCCACAGATAAAGTGCAATTGCTTGTCCAACCTCCCACTCCAGCTTTATCTCCAAAAATTTCTCTTTACAAATGCCTCAGGCAATCTCCTCCTTGTTTTCTGTCAAACACCACACATACCTGGTTTCAACACCCTGGCTGGCTCTCAACTTGGAATGTCCATCTCTGCACCTCTGCTGCCTGTAACACCCTCCTCTTGCTTTGAGAGGCTCGGGACCATGTAAATGTTTTCCTGGGAACTCTGGGGCCCTCATGACTTTGTACCTTGAGTTAGTAATTTTTTACTAATTTTACCACAAGTTCCCACTCCTCTCTTGAAAAACACATGTAACGGCCAAGACATCATCTGAGTCCTTGCTGTATATTCCTCTATCATAAAGTCGATGGCCTGATCTAGACAAGCATGTGGCAAATACTTGGGAAACTACAAAATAATAATAACATTCTGTAGCTTCCACAAATCCTCACAGCTATCCTATGGATGAGCTATCCCTTTGATGAGGTTTATAAGGAAGATGGCAAAGTATGATTAATATCAACCTGTAAGAGAAAAGTGCCTGGGATTCTCTGATGAGGGAGCTGTAATCACTTGCTTCCTTTGTCTGCCTGGGATTCAGTCGCTCATTCAGCAAATGTAATTAATGCCTACTGGTCATTGGGCACTGTGCTCAACCCAGGGGAATACAGGTAAATCAGAAAAACCTTCATTTCCCGGACTTCCAATGTCAGTGGAGGAAGAGACATGCATATAGGACACTAAAAATCCCAGGCTGGCTACAGTAAGGGCAGACATGCTCCTTTCCATAGCAGTCTGGTGTTGGACAGGACTGGCAGCCTTCTCTTCCTCATGGGCTCAGCAAAGCCGCCTGTTTGCCTGTTCCCTGCTCTGCAGCATTTTTCCCTAGGCAAAACTGGCTACATAATTTGCAGGGCCCAGGAAAAAATAAAATGCAGGGCCACTTGTTCAAAAGTTATTAAAATTTCAGCAGCAACACAGGAAAGAAAGTATGGGGCTCTTCCGTGCGCGTCAGGGAGCGGGGGTGAGGAGCTGTGCAAGCCTAAACATGTCCTGCAGTCTCTTCTTCTCTCTTGCACCATAGTCTGAAGGCAACCCCAGGTCCTAGTGGACTGACTCATTGGTAGTAGGACACACACAGCTGCACATAAATCAGTGACATATTTGGTTGAGTGCCTATTGTGTGCCCAGAGCTCTGCTAAGTCTTAGGGATAGTGAAGACCCCAACAAGACATATTTTGTGTGTATGCATGTGTGTGTTTGTCACTGAGCTTACTTCAGTAGGAGAGATCCACTGTAAACAAGCTCATAAAAAAATGCCCAAGAAAATCATCAATGAGTGAGCAGTGTTGTGAAGAGCACAAAGCAGAGTGATATGCTTGGGAGGTGGAGTGGTGAAGAGGGTGTTTTAGATAAGTGTGGTAGAGCTAAGCCTCTTCAAGGATGCACACAGCCCTTTCTAGAGCAACAGGTGAGGATGCTGCTAGTGTCTGGCATCAGCTTGGTACACAAATCTTTGTCATTCCTTCTCTTTCTGAAGCAAATCAGAAGGATCTAGGTAAAGAAGACGAAGTCCAAGTACGCTTGAGACTCTTGACATGTCTCCCCTGAAGAGGGGCACTGCCCCTTCCCTCTCTGTGCCTTCTCATGTCTTCTTCTGCTATCACCTGGTGCCAAGTCTCCAGAAAGATTCAGCCATCCAGTCTTAAGGAGGTTTCCAAAGCCTCCTCTATTCCAGGTGGTCCCTCTCACACTCAGCGTCTGGGGCCAAAGCGGGAGCCACATTGTGGCAGTGTCCCCTTGGGGTTCAGAGAAAATTCTCCAGTGAATGTCTCTGCCTGGTCCTCTGTTGGCGGGTCCTCCCTGCCCCCAAATACCTGGGAATTTGCCCTGTGGAGTACCTCATATCAGAGCTTGCTGGGGAGACCCCTGTCTCTCTTCTTCCGTATGCCAAGGAAGGTGCTGAGTTACCTGGCTTCCTTCATACGACAAGACTTGTATTTCGAAAGACTGAAGATTGTGGGCTGAGAGCTGGGAAAACCAGAGAGGCAGCTAGGTTGAAGCCAGGAGACTTGGGGAAGCAACGGGGTGCAACAAGGGCGGGGAGGAAGCCACGGCTGGAGAGCACAGTTTGACCCCGCGGCACGCCAACGGGCAGGAGGGGGGTCGCCTCTGGGGCGTAAGCACATCCAGCCCCGCATCTTGTCCCTGAAGCAGCTCCCTGCCGGCCACAGCGTGGGGCCGCGAGTTTCCTCCGCCCAGGCCGTGCGCAGCTGGCTGGCCGCCTCCTCCCTCCCCCTCCCCCGCCCCTGGCTGTCTGGCAGTGCTGCAGTGGCGGCGGGGGGACTGGGGGCCTCAGCAACAGGGCTCCCGCCTCCTACCAGCGCCCGCGCGAGCCTCCCCCGCTCCCCACGGCAGCAGCCGTCACGTCGTCGGAGATTTCCATCGGGGCTGGGGGCGGGCCTGGGGCGGGGAGCGCGGGGCGGGGAGCGCGGGACGGGGCGGGGCGAGTGGGAGGAGTGAAAGTTGGAGCCCAGCAAAACCGTCNGGGAGGAGTGAAAGTTGGAGCCCAGCAAAACCGTCCACACCGCGCTCAGTGCGTCCAGACCGTGAACCGCGACCTCCGCACAGGTGGTCGCGCCGGTCTCCGCGGAAATGTTGTCCAAAGTTCTTCCAGTCCTCCTAGGCATCTTATTGATCCTTCAGTCGAGGTGAGTCTCCATCCCGGGACCCGGGAGCCCTTCGCGCCCAGCTGCCTCTCCCTGGGAGCAGGGACGGCTCCCGGGATCCCTGCGGCCCCGCGTTCCTCGAGCCCCGCGCCCGCCTTGCCCCGGCCCTAGCGCGGGCTGGCTGAGTACTGCGTGCCCTCGATGCGCGCCAGCCTCCGCCCGGTTCACTGTAGGATGGATTCCCGGGGTCCTTGAAGGGGATCTCCAAAAGGAAGACAGGACGCCAAAAGGAAGATGGGACCCCAGTTCTTGGATTCCCGCTCTCAGAAGCACTGCGATGGCCTGGTGACAAGCACTCCTTCTCGGAGTCTTGCGCAGGAACAGGGGAGCAGCCCCGGGGGTGACCGGCCAGGGCAGGCTTCAGCTACTGGGGGGTCGGGGGTGCATTTTGAGAAGGCGGTGCGCGGGCTGAGGGAGCTTAACTGCGCCAAAAATGTGTGCGTGTTGCCTCGTCTGTTCTCTGCTGCTCACATTTTTTTAAGAGTGCCTACTGAGTTCCAGGCACTGCGCCAGGCAACTCTGACTTTCCTTGCTTCCCATGCCGCTGCTCCTGTTGGTGCCAGTCTCAGGCAGGAGCTTTGGTTTAGTCTAAGGGCTCCCGCAGCAGCTATACCCCCTCCCCACTGCTGACAGCCTCCCCCTTCCTTAACTCATCCCTAGACACCCTGCTGGGCCTTGGATAGACTGGAGCCAGAGGCCAGGAATATTATTCTCCTCTGAAGTCTGTGGTTTGGGTCCTAGATTTCAATCCCCTTCTCCCTTTTCAGGTTTCCCTTGAACAACCATCTTCCCTCACACCTTCTCCTCGCCCTCAGACTTGGCTAGGAAGGTTGTCCCCTAGATTTCTCGCTTTTTGGGGTGGAAGATGACTGCTTCGTTTCTTTTTTGTTGTTGTTGTTTTTTGAGATGGTTCCTGCTGGGTGTGAAGTGTCACAAGTTTGCGAGCTTCCTGATCTGTGGAGCTTTCTTGAAGTTTCCATGGCACTGGGCTTGTGTCTTGTTTATCTGTTGTGGGGAGCTAGGGTGACTTCTTTCCCTACCCCAGATTGCGTTAGCTCTTCAGAGAGGGGGATGTGTGGCTCCCTGCTGGCTCACTGGTGCCCTGGAGTGGGGCTAGCCTCAGCAAGGGCTTGGTAAATGTTTTTCTATGCGTGCTAGCAATTTCCAGTCATCCACATCCCTCCAAATGGAATTTGGACTAGTTGAGAAAGCTGACATGGTGACTGGCTAGGGCAAAAGATGGCTCTGGGATGGGGGAAATAAGAAGTGGGGGAGGTCAGAGAGGAAAACAGCAGGGAAACGAGCCTGGGGAAATGGAAACTACTCTTCAAGCATAGCAACCTGTGGTGCTAGGAAAGAGCTGGGAGGTGACAATGGGGTGTACTGGGCCACAGTGAACCACAAGACCTCTGTCTGGTCCAGGCTTAGCCTCAAATTATTTGTGTGACTTGGAGTACAGTCCTTCCTCTATCTGGGCCTCAGTTGGTCCATCTGTATAATGAAAAAGAGATCTGATTTAGAAAAAAATCCAACATCTTTTCTTATGCCCCCCACCCCCCACCCCACTTCTCACGCCACCAGCAGTCGACTGTTTGGGAGGGGGTAGTGCAGAGATTCAACTTCATGCTGGACCATTGTGTCTGGAGACATGTGAATGCCTGAAAAACTCCCCTGGAAAATCCCACTATTCCAGTGTATGAGTGTTTTCAAGTTTTATTCTTTCTAGCCTCAAAAGTGAGCT
This sequence comes from Rhinopithecus bieti, assembly GCF_001698545.2. Taxonomy (NCBI): domain Eukaryota; kingdom Metazoa; phylum Chordata; class Mammalia; order Primates; family Cercopithecidae; genus Rhinopithecus; species Rhinopithecus bieti. The sequence continues at coordinate 27,804 of NW_016814248.1, forward strand.
TAATGGCTGCCTGGGGAAAGGTATGCATTGTCAGCAGCTCTTTAACCCCAAGGACCTCAGGACAAGGTTTTATTTTGTTTGTTTGTTTGTTTGTTTTTAACTGGCAAAAGCCAATTTTAGGATTAAAGCCACCTTATGACCCTCTGCTATCATTTTCATTGCAGACCTAGTCTAGGGGCAGGAGGGCTTTGGTGGTCTGGGTGCTTTCGGGTTTATCTGTTTGCCTCTGCACTTTTAAACATGGGGCAGCTGGGAGGATCTTGTCCATGGATTTCAGACATCTGGGAGGGGCTGCTTCAGGCTTTTAGGTGGTCCTGTCTGGCAGTGCTCAGTCTACCACTGGCTGTCGGTTCTGATTGTGCCACGTTTCCAGCCACATCACTTATTTTGCAGGGTCTCAGGTCTCCATTTTCCCTCCTCTCTTCCCATAGTCACTGGCCCTTATCTTTTGAGATGGCTGGGAATTTGGCCTCAGGGAGAGAAGACATCTTCTAAATATGGCATTTGAAAGTAGAAACTGTATTTTCCAAGTCCAGTTCTTCCCTAGCCCACAATGGAAAGTAGCCACTTCAGACATGAGAAATGGTGTGGATTTGGCACATCTGTATGCCACTTAAGCAATTCTAACAGCTTGAAATACTGCAGAAAAATGCATTTTGCTGCCCAAGTTGGCAGTCCCTTGGTCTGCAATACAGGGGTCATGCCAATGTCTCTTGCCCTGTTTACCCCTTATTTTAGGAAACAAATTGCCTTATGGCTTAAAAAAAAAATCATTTTGGAAGTGTGACATGCCAGTATAAAAGCACAGACATCATGAGTGAACAGCTCAGTGGATTTTCACAAAGTAAACAGGCCCATGTAACCAACACCTAGATCAGGAAATACAGCATTGCAACCCCCTTACCACACCCCACCCCCCCACACACACGCATCTCCAAAATGCTTGTCCCTGTACACTTTCCTCCCCAAAGGAAACCGCTCTCCTGCCTTCCAATATCACAGATTAATATGGGATGATGGCTTTTAAAAGACTTAATTATATATTTTTTAAAGACATATAAAAATAGAGGGAACAGTACACGGAATCTCCATGTAGCCATCCCCACCCCCACTGTTTGTGAATTCATGGCCACTCTTATTTTCTTTTACCCCACCCACTCTCCAATTCCGACTTAGATTGTCTTGAAGCATATCTCAGACATCATATCATTTTATATGTAATTGTTTTAGTATGTATTTCTAATCATTAAAGATTTCACAAGCATAAGAAAATACCATAATTACACCAAAAATTTAAGAATAATTTATTCATGCCTCAACTATCCACTCAGTGTTCAAATCTCTCCTATTATGTCATAAATGATTTCTGTTTGTTTTTTAAGAGTTTGCTTTTAAATAAAATGAGACCCAGATATTAGCAGGTGGGGCATTTTGATTTTTTGCAACACGTTTTTATGGAATTAGAACATGTATACAGAAAAGTGCTCAAATCATAAGTGTACAGCTGATGAGTTGTCAGAATATGACCACAGCGGTGTAAAGAAAGCCAAATCAAGAACCCGAACGTGAGCAGGACCTAAGAAGCCCCCTTTGTCACTGCCTCCCAGCAAAGGCAGCACTATCCGGACTTCTAACACCATCGGTGAGTTTCATACTTTGGCAGATGGCCTTTAACATTTTTGTTTAATTCAATTATTCTTACTAATCTTCTTCTTTTTCTTGGCTGTGGTGCATGGCTGTGGAGCTCAGGGTGGACTCCTGTTGGGCAGTCAGTTCCTGGATGGCTGTCTGTGGGTGGAGGACTCCTGCCTTTCCTGTTTAGACACCCACAAAGGCTGCTCTTTAGCCTCCTTCTCTTCATCTCCTTCCCCTGCCCCCAGTGCAACGAGTATTACACAACCAACAAAACTGCAAAATATTCCCACAATTTTCTGGTCCTCTCTGGGAGAGGCCACTCTGGCTTTCGTAAGAATTCCTCTCAGCCCTGGCCCTCTGCCTGCTCCTCACTCCCAGTTGGTGCTGGTCAGGCTGACTAGAGGCCAAGGCTAGTCGCAGTGGGCCAGTGCTCAGACATAAATGCCCTCTTCATTTCACATGGAACATTCTTTTAAAATCTAGGTTTTGCTTTTGTTGATTTTTTTTTTTTAAATAAAAGAGTTATCATAAAAGAGGGACAGCATAGAAAGTCCCCAAAAAGCAGCAAGATTTAAAAGAAATTCACAAGCCTAATCTGTCACTGTCTTATAATTTGCTGTTACCAGTCACAATTTAACTAAGTTCTGTGTTGAAAACTTGTTTCGGTTTGCTTCTGTCCCAAGAAGCACTAGCTGGGGCCCCTACAGACTGCAGGGCAGAGCTTCATTTTTTGTTTGAATGTTCTACAAAGGCTGCTCTTTAGCCTCCTTCTCTTCATCTCCTTCCCCTGCCCCCAGTGCAACGAGTATTACACAACCAACAAAACTGCAAAATATTCCCACAATTTTCTGGTCCTCTCTGGGAGAGGCCACTCTGGCTTTCGTAAGAATTCCTCTCAGCCCTGGCCCTCTGCCTGCTCCTCACTCCCAGTTGGTGCTGGTCAGGCTGACTAGAGGCCAAGGCTAGTCGCAGTGGGCCAGTGCTCAGACATAAATGCCCTCTTCATTTCACATGGAACATTCTTTTAAAATCTAGGTTTTGCTTTTGTTGATTTTTTTTTTTTAAATAAAAGAGTTATCATAAAAGAGGGACAGCATAGAAAGTCCCCAAAAGCAGCAAGATTTAAAAGAAATTCACAAGCCTAATCTGTCACTGTCTTATAATTTGCTGTTACCAGTCACAATTTAACTAAGTTCTGTGTTGAAAACTTGTTTCGGTTTGCTTCTGTCCCAAGAAGCACTAGCTGGGGCCCCTACAGACTGCAGGGCAGAGCTTCATTTTTTGTTTGAATGTTCTAGGGTCGAGGGACCTCAGACTGAATCAAAGAATGAAGCCTCTGCCTATGATGTCGTCTATGGACCCCCGCCCCAGCCTCTGGAAAATAAGCTCCTCTCTGAGGAAACAAAGTCAACTAAGACCGAGACTGGGCGCAGAGCTGGCAAACTGCCAGAAGCCTCTCGCATCCTGAACACTATCCTGAGTAATTATGACCACAAACTGCGCCCTGGCATTGGAGGTAAGTGGCAGAAAAAAGTTCTTCCCCTCCTTAGAGGGTCCAGGGGTTGAGGGTATAAGGCACGGAGAATGGACCTGAGCAGTAACAGAGGGTGCCATGCACATGGACAAGAACATCTCTTGTTGACCTGTCAGGTAAGAGATATTAACTCTATTCTCAGCAGTGTCATTGACCTTGATCAAGACTTTTCCCTCTCTTGCCCTCAGTTTTTCCAATGGTAAAATGAGAGGACTAAACTAGATTTTTGATCTTCAAGATGTATGTCCAATTCTTAACAGTCTATGAGCTTGGTTTTGCCATGAAAGAACAAATAAAGAAATCGGATTAGCTGCTGAAATTGTGTGGTCCAACACTTACTTGACTCCCCTTTCATCCCCTCTGACTACTGCCTCCCCTGTCCCATGCCCCTGTTTGACACTTACCCTTTGCTGCTTCTGCTTATCTTACAGAGAAGCCCACTGTGGTCACTGTTGAGATCTCCGTCAACAGCCTTGGTCCTCTCTCTATCCTGGACATGGTGAGTACTAAGCTTTTCTTATGGTATTTCCTAGAAGCCCAGGGGCTGCCCTATAGGGCCTTCCACAGACTTCTGCTTTCTGCTCTGTATTTCTGTTAACAACTCCAATAATTTATTTCTGGAGAGAGGAAGGGATTTTTTTGACCACTGGCTTGAGAATGAGACTGGAAAAGGTAAGTCCCTTGCTACTTGAAGAGGATCTTCAGAATCATGACCATATCTTCCAGTTTTTTCATTCAAAATAAAAATAATAAAGCAATTTTAAACACCACAATGGAATGCCTCTTTTCTTCTGATAATTATTTGTATGGACATAAGTCTAAAGTTACTAGCTCTTGCTCTAAGACTGTTTCTATATTTTTGTTCTATTTCCTTCTTTCCTTTTCCACTCATATAATCATAGTGTCAGCACTGCCCCCATTTAGCTTTCATCATCTCCCACCTAGAAAACACCTACTCCACCTACTAAGTTGGCCTCCCAAGTGATGCTCCTCCTGCAGTCCCAGCACTGCTTATTACATGCAGTTCAAGGCCCTCCATGGTTGTATTCCTCTTCACCCTTTTAGAGACCATGTGCTTTGGTCACACTAGAATATTGGCATTCCCAGACCACCTTGTACCTCTGAGCTTTCATTCAAGTGATTTTCTATTTGGTATGCCATTGTTCCACTTTCTTACTTGTCAGCTGCCTTCTTTTTCAGTATCTAACTCAGACTGCATCTCATTCACAGCATCTCCCCTGACCTCCACACCTATTAATTGCTCCTTTCTTTCTCACACCACATTCCTGTCTTTGGCAGTTACATCTTTCCAGCTTCTATCACAGTTGTTTACCTGATCTTCCCTACATCATTTCATTGTAATTATCTGTGGTATGTTGGCCTTGCTGTCTCCTCCATGAGCTCCTTGATGTCAAGGGCTCAGTATATGTTAGCTAAGCAAATGAGTGATGAAAGATGCTCTGCAAGAATCACTTGCATCTGCAGAGCCTGACACTGAGGAAGGCTGTGGTAAGCAACTCCATCACAGCCACAGATCGCTTGGCCCAGGGCAAACAAAGTTTTAGCATACTCACAGGTACCCAAAAAGTGCCATGTGACTGGGTGAGCTTAGAGCCTTGGCTCTGAGATGGGCCTTGCAAATAGACCCTCAAAGCTAAGTTAACCTTCATGGAAAATCAAGGTGTTTACATAGGCTAAGTGGAAGAGCAAGGTTCCCCACCCCCCAACCATGAGACTTTGGCTGCCTGATTCTTCAGGCACACTACTTATGCCTTACTATGTGACAAATTATCCCCAAAACATAGTGTCTTAAAACAACAATCATTATCTCACTGTCTGTGTGGGTCAGGAATCCAGGCATGGCTTAGCTGGGTTCTCTGTTTCAGGGTCTCTCACAAACCTGTAATCAAGGTGTCAGCTAGGGCTGGAGTCTCATCTGAAGGCTCAACTGAGGGAGGATCCATTTCCAAGACCACTCACAGGATTGGCAGGATTCTGTTCTTCTCTGGCTGTGGTCTGGAGGTCTCCCTCCATCCTTGCCATGGGCACCTATCCACAGGGTAGCTCACAATATGGTAGCTGGCTTCCTTCAGAGTGAGGAAGAGTATGAGAGAAGGTGCTCAAGATGGAAATCACAGACTTTTTATAATCTAATTTTAGAAGTGACATCCCATTGCTTCTGTGGTGTTCTTATCAGACACAAATCATGAGGCCCATCCCAGAGTCAAGTGGAGGGGATTACAGAAGGGCACAAACACCAGAAAGTGAAGAACATTGGAGGACATCTAAGAGTCTGCCTGCTACACATGATCATGATGTTCTTCTTTTGAGTAACTCCTAGAATTGAGTTGCTGAGAACTAACAAGGAATAACAGAAGCATAGAGCAGATAGATGTTTTTGAGTTTCTGTTTACATTTTAAAATTGGTGGGTTTTTTTTTTTTTTGAATCTTCCCTGGATAATCAGATTTACTTTTGCTGTTACCAGTGTGTTTACCACTATGAGAATTGTAGTCTCCTTTTGTGTTGCAGTTTACCTTTTAAAATGGGTATGAATTTAGCAATTAGTTTTGCTAGCATTGTTTATAAACTAAGAAACACTAAGTTCTGTGCAAGAACCAGAGGTTGAGGGCTTGTGGTCCCACCATTGTTGTCATTGTTGACCCTTTCAAGTCATTGGTGTAGGAGTGAGAAAGTGGCTCAGGATGCTATTCTAGCTGGGCAGACAGCCTCCTGCAGCAGTCTCTGCTTCTCCTCTTTAGCATGCCAAAAGCCAAATATAGTGCTCAGTCCACAGTAACCTCATGGCTCCCAGAAATTGCATAGCTGTTTATTTGTTCGTTTCTTCTAGTTCTCTGTTCCTTTGGCTTGACTTTAAGGCACTGCCAACCTTATTTGGAAGCAACCAGTCTAATTTCCAACAAGCTGGTTTGCTCCTTCTTCTCTAACATGTCAATCTCCACCCAATTGGTGGTGGCTAAATTTCCTTAGGTGGAGTGGAGAGAACACACACATTGACAAATGGAGAAGAGGGCGCTAAGTTGCCTTGGTTTGCTTTCTGGGTGAGATAGAGCATCCTGTAAAATTGAAGAGGAGTGGAGAATTTGTGACTAAAATCTCCTTGCTGTTTGGGAAACCAATTTCTATCTACAAGAGCCCTTGTAGCAGAGCAGTAGCCCCACTCACAGTAGCTGAATGCCCTGTCTCTTCTTGCTCCATGGCTATTCATGCTGCCAGCAGTGGCCTCACCTGACAATGCTTGAAGGACATAGTCTAATAACCCAGCAGTCACCAAACCTAGCATGGAACACAGGACTCGTTCAGAAAAGAGCCAACAACTTTATTTTCTTTGGCCAGTAAGGTGGCACTTTAGCCTGAGCCAAGTGTCTTGAAAATTCCAAACCCTCACATGTGGTGTTAAATTGTCCTGAAATGTCTTGCATTCTACATGGTTCCAAATAGTTCTGTAAAGCTGTGGGAGGTCCCTGTTCTGTGGTGTACTTGGTAAGGAGGGGACGCATGTCTCTGCCACACAGTCACAGAACAGGCCAGTACCCAGTACATGCTTATCTCCTTGGATCCTCATGACAACCTGCATGGAAGCCAAAGCTGCCATTAGGACATGGATCCCTGTTTTACATTTGAGGAAACTGAGCCTTCTCAGAAATGTGAGTCCCAGCATTGGGTACATAGTTGGTGTAGCTGCTTGAGGGGAGTTTCAACACCTTTCAGTCAGATGTTGTGTAGAAAGCAGGCCTTGTCCTCCAGGAAGGAAACCTGAGCGCACGGTTTTGTAACACCCAGTCTGAGATTAAAAGGCAATGAACAATCTGGGAATCACTGAGCATTGTAGCATTACTAGTTACTAACGCTTTTTCTTGCTGTGGTAATTATCGCAGTTGATTCTAGTTCCAAAACACTGAACTTCTAGAGTTTCGGCTGACCTAAAAGAGATGTACATCGTAAGCTCGTTTGTCAAACTGGGGAAAAAGTGAAGTGTTAGTTATCAATTGATATGTAATGAACTTACAATTGTCAAATAGAAATAAATGCTCATTTGAAACACTTCATAACATAGAGCATAAGCACAGTGTGAGTGCAGAGGGAAAGGCTTCCCACTGGCTACCAAGCAGTTCACAAGGCCTGGGAATGAAGGAGGCTCTGCTGGCCAAGTTTAAACTGCCAGCCACTTGGGACCGTAGAAACACTTGGAAGGCTATTTGTGGAGGCAGGTGGGGCAGGGTGGGGTCAGAGGCTCTCATACAAATGGGAGCCAGGTTCTGCCAGCTCTTTTCTGTCTGCTTCTCTGGCCTACTCCAGGGAACATTCTCAGTCTTCCCTTCCATGGTTGGCTCCCAGCAGTTTGGTGGCTGCTTTTACAATCTTTGGTCCTGGGCAGCAAAGGCAATCAGGGATTTTCTTGATTTCTTCCCCGAAGGTCGTGCCCGCCTCCATGGTTGTGGGTATGCATTGTTTGATGCAGAAGAACTCAGCAGAAAGACCTAGGGATTCTGCAGAGAAAATTGGACCTTGGTACCTAAAGAGATTGTTGGTGCAAGTGAAAGCAATCCCAGGGCCAGGCTGCCATTGACTATTTGTGTGACTTTGGATAGCCCCCTTTCTCATAGAGCCTTAGTTTCCTTATCTCTAAAATAACTCAGAGTTCTGTCTTGGTCTACTTGTGGTACTTGCTGTTCGAGCTACTTGGAGTTCTATTGCAGTAGGGTTTTTTCCTCCCTTCAACACCAGTGGTGCAAATTTCTAGCTTCTTCCTATTAAATATCATTGTTGATATTTAACAGACATTTTAGGGGACAGACAATATCTGGAGACCAAATAATCATGGATATATCTATGCACACGCACACACCACACATTCAAAGGTTACAGGCACTTATTTGAAAGTA
>NW_016814248.1:36112-63828 GCF_001698545.2 Rhinopithecus bieti
AAAATAAGTGAAAGAAAAAAAAAGATTCTCTTTGTTTAAAGAACATGAGACTAAATAGATGTTTCTCTTGTGACTTAAAGCACTTCTTTCTTCTTTTTTTTCCCCCGAGATGGAGTCTCACTCCATCACCCAGGCTGGAGTAGAGTGGCGTGATCTCTGCTCACGTCAACCTCCGCCTCCCAGGTTCGAGCAATTCTCCTGCCTCAGCCTCCCAAGTAGCTGCGACTACAGGCACCTGTTTCCACACCCTGCTAATTTTTGTATTTTTAGTAGAGACAGGGTTTCACCATGTTGGCCAGGCTGGTCTTGAACTCCTGACCTCATGATCTGTCCTCCCAGAAGTGGCCTCCCAAAGTGCTGGGATTACAGGCTTGAGCCATGGCGCCTGGCCTGCAAAACACTTCATTTTTATTGTAATTCTGGAGAATGAAGGATTGGGGTTAATTAACATTTGTGCTCCCCAAATAAAATCTGAAAGGGGAAACTTCACTGTATGCTGTCAACGGTGTGTGTGCTTGTAAATTTTTAAAACAATTTTGAGCTGGGATGTTTGATTTACTGTGGAAATGTGGGGACTGAGAGGGTGTTGACCTGGCTGGAGTAGCATCACAGCCTACACAGGAGCAATAAGATGAAGAGCCCAGCCCATGGAATTAAGCCACCATTGCCTGTCTGTTTCTAGATGAAATCTATCCTCTGAGACTGTGACCTAGTTGGGAATTATATTTTATTTTGGAACACCTGGAAATAGAAAACTCCTACAGCCAAACTCATGCCGCTTTCCTCTGTACAAACCTAAGTGGATTCCAAAGGGTCCATCTACTTGATAAGCCCATCACAGAATGGCATGGAGCCTTTGCCCACTGGTAAAGGGACAGTCTCAATGTAACCTCTGGAAACAGGGCAGTTTTTTTTGAGGTGGGGGGCATTTACAAATTATGTATAGTCTCCCATCTAACAAAGAGGATAACAGGGAAAGATGCAAGTTTTAGCCAAGGTCACAAGAACATTTATTTAAGACTTTGATTATAAATGGAAACAATTCTACAGAAAAAAAAAGTGAGACTGTCACTAGAGTCTAACAGTTCTCCTTGGCCTCCACATTACCTTGAAATCATTTATTTGTAGGGCACATTCAGTTTTCTGTAGTGTCAGTCAGTGTCTTCTGGGTATTTTCTAATCTTTTTTATTTTGACATAATTCCATGTTTATATTTCCAAGTGTGGGCATAGTGTACAGACATGTCATTTTTAGTGATCCAGTCCTATGTTGTCTTATTGTTTACCTAAGTGAAATGTTCTCTTACTCTCACTTATAAGGAAACATAAAAACAACTGGATAGTTGTAGTGACACATAAACCTTAAACATGTGCTAATGAAAATCCTCAGAATCTATAACATCAGAGCTAACAGTACCTTTAAAGATTACCAAATCTCACCTATCCCATTGTTATGTTCACGTTGATCATGTATACCTAGTGACCATAGGCTTCCTTAATTCAACTGCATTAATCCAGTAGTCTTGACTATGGTGTGACCAGCAAGGTGCTCTAGATTTCAGTTTTATCCAGTAGTGTCTTTCAATTTGCTCCATGTCAGTAAGATTTGTATGGACCATAGTCACATTTGCCATTCTGTTGGGCAACACTTTCCCAAAGTGTGGAATCATTTTAAAATGTGTGGTTGACCTTGTAGGATAAACACAGCACAAAGTGAGTAGTAGTGCTATGGACCAAGTACTAACAAGTACTACCACACTTTGGTGAAAAGAGTTTCCTATGAGTAGACTGTCAGTTGACTGTGCAATCCTTGCAGATCTATTGGTAAAACCAGTGGTTGGGTTGTTGAAGCCGAAAACTTTTAGTCATGAATGTCTACCCCACAGAAAAGACTCAGGAGGGCAAGACTGCAACCTTCAGGTGCCTTTCCTTGATTCAATGTTGGCTCTGATTTAAGATCACAACCAATTTAAGCTACTGTCAAGAAAAAATAAGAAATGCTCCATTAAAGATATGTGTTAATTGTAAGATGCACCATGACTTCAGAAATGTGGGAAAAAGACAGATTCAATGTCATACCATTTCTGGAGATCTCTCCTCTGGAATTGAAACTAGACCTGCTCTATGTGTTACCTGAGAACAGAATGGGGATTGTAAGAGAAAGTAGTAGGAAGCTTTGTTTAGGGCAAACTTTTCTATTGTCCTGAGTTGTGTGAGTATTGTGTTAACTGCTGCATGACATGAGGACCTAGCTCCCCTTGCTCACAGTAATCAAGCAGGGTATGACTGACTTCTCATTTGGGATCATTAGGCTTGGTAACCTCTGAATTCTCTTCTAGTTCTGACATTGGAAGAGTCTTTGAGCAGAGAAAAGGGACCTGATCCCACTCCTGCTTCCTGGTCTAGTGCTCAATACATTCCACCACATTGCCTTCAGGATTCTAGGTTAGGAAGTGGCAAACAATATGTTTGCATGTGAATGTCCTTTTTCTGTTCATACCCAAGTATGTGCTTTTCTGTCCTTCCCACCAGGAATACACCATTGACATCATCTTCTCCCAGACCTGGTACGACAAACGCCTCTGTTACAACGACACCTTTGAGTCTCTTGTTTTGAACGGCAATGTGGTGAGCCAGCTGTGGATCCCGGACACCTTTTTTAGGAATTCTAAGAGGACCCACGAGCATGAGATCACCATGCCCAACCAGATGGTCCGCATCTACAAGGATGGCAAGGTGTTGTACACAATTAGGTATGTGAAGCCTCTGGAGTCTCAGCTCCTGGAATTCCCTCTCCCCTTCTGATAATTTTAGCTAAAGATCTATGGGGAGAGATCTCATCCTGAATGATACCTCTAAGGGCCTGCCCAGCTTTCCTAGACCATGAGCCCAGCCCCCTTATGTAACAGATATAGAGGCCTCAAAATAGAAAGATATTGCTTAAAACCACACACCAAGTTTGTGGCAGAGCTGGAACTGGTACCCAGTTACTTGGCTCTGAGTCCAGAGCTCCCCCAACTAGGATGTGCCAGTACGACTGCATTACCTAGACAATTCCATCCTAAGTGGGTACTGGATATAAAGATACGTCCACAGTGGTGAAATTGTTCAGGCAGAGCAGCAGCACGGTAGTAGCAAAGGTACCTAAGACCAGGTTGGATACTTGAATGCCCAGCAGGGGAAGATTGCATGTGGGGGCAGGAAGGTAGGGGAGAGTAGGGAGGATGTTGGCAGGTCTTGGAAACTAGGCTGGGCGAGAAAACAAAAACCGATCGAAGTTGGTCCATACGTTTCTCTAATGATGGAGCCCAGAGTAGCCAGATAGTTCTAAGCTGTTTGTTTGTTTGCTTGTTTGTTTTGTTTTGTTTTCTCTCTTGTTATCTCTCCTTTGAGCTTTTTGTCTTAAATTCTACTGAGGGCCAAGCACGGTGGCTCACACCTGTGATCCCAGCACTTTGTGAACCTGAGGCAGGCAGATCACTTGAGGTCAGGAGTTCGAGACCAGCCTGGCAATCATGGGAAAACCCTGTCTCTACTAAAAATGCAAAAATTAGCGGGGTGTGCTGGTGCTAATTCCAGCTACTCAGGAGGCTGGGGCATGAGAATCGCTTGAGCCTGGTAGGCAAGAGGCTGCAGTGAGCTGAGATCATGCCACTGCACTCTAGCCTGGGTGACAGAGTGAAACTCCGTCTCAAACAAACAAACAAAAAAATTGACTCCGGCCATTCATTGGTGGTAGTCCTTAGACCAAAGTTGGGTGGATACGGAAGTGCTTAGGGCCAGCCTAATGAGGCTCCTTTCTCCCTTCCAGGATGACCATTGATGCTGGATGCTCACTCCACATGCTCAGATTTCCAATGGATTCTCACTCTTGCCCTCTATCTTTCTCTAGCTGTGAGTACCTTCTTAGGTTTCTGGGGCCCCAGAAATATGCTGGGCTCCTTCTTTCTCTCATCCTTGCCATTTACATTTTTCTGCCTCTGCTTTTCTCCTAAAATGCTGCCAAGTTGTGCAGGGCTTCCATCGTCCACCCTCATTTCCTTTCCTGCCACCAATACTGTGTTGTGTCCCTTCCACGTGCCTCTGAAGTGTATCTCAAGTATGGCTGCTCCTCTCCATCTCCACTAGCACTACCTTGGTTTAGGCCTTTGTTATCTTCCACTTGAACTTTTGCCACATCTTCACTTTGAAACTGCAATGTCCAAAACGAAATTCATTGTCTCCTCCAAACCTCTACCACCAAAACAAGTGTGTTGCTTCTGGGTTCCCATCTGTCTCATTGAAGAGGACCATCACTCACCCAGTTGTCCAAATCAAGAACTTTGATATTCCCTCTCCCTCATCTCCTGCATCTAATCAATCAGCACATCCTGTTGGTGTTTCCTCCCAGTCTCTATCGATGCTGTCTATTTCTCTGCACCCTGTCACAGCTTCACCTGCATTAATTTAATTCTGTCTGGATTGCTACACCAACCTCCTTGTCAGCATGCTGTCCTCACAGAAGGATCAGAGTGACCTAGCTGAAGGGTCACCTAGATTGAGTCACTTCTTAGTCTCAAATCTGCTGTTAACTCTCATGGATCAATTTGAAATTCCTTAGAATGAACCTCAAGGCCATTCATGAACTGGACCCTGCCGCCCAATCGTGTGCACCTCATCCACTGTGAGCTAGCCATCCTGAACTTTTGGCCTTTCCACAATACACCAGGTGGTTCACCTTTCTATGCTGCCCCTTAACCCCTTTAAACTCATTCTTATTGAGAATATTTACTTGAGTTTCAAGATTTAATGGGAATATCACCTGCCTTGTGAAGTCTTTTCTGCGTATGTCCCCAAGTGATCTTTATCTACTTTGTTTCCCCTATGTTCCGTGGACATAGGTTTTTCAGAGGTCCTCCAAAAATCACAATAGTATACTCACTGTCTTATAAAATTAAATGTGATTGCTTAAGGGTAGGGTTCATGCCTTGCTCATCTCTGTATTTCCAGCCCAGGGCCTGATACTGAGGAATGCTCAGTAAACACACTCATTGAATGGACTTCAACAATGAGATAGGAGAGGCAAGGTCCCACAGCTGGCAAGGCCAGAAACAGGACTCCAAGGCATTGTGCAGACTGACTCCATGCTATTGGAGACCTCAGGTGGGCTTCCGAGTCTCATACGACCCTCTTTCTCACATTGCTTTCCAGTTTCCTATCCTGAGAATGAGATGATCTACAAGTGGGAAAATTTCAAGCTTGAAATCAATGAGAAGAATTCCTGGAAGCTCTTCCAATTTGATTTTACAGGAGTGAGCAACAAAACTGAAATAATCACAACCCCAGTTGGTAAGTGTGCCAGGGCTTGGCAGAAATCCAGGAAGGTGGTAGGGATGATTGGAGATGGCCATCCATACGAATGCTTCGCAGTCATCCCATGGAAATACTGTAAGATATGGCTCCTGCCTTATAATTGCTAAGCACTTACAACTGTTTGCAGAGGAAACTGAGACTTTGTAACTATGTCTCAGTCTCATCTGCAAAGAAGTAAGTGCCTTGCCAAGCTCCTTGAGAGGTTAGGTAAGTAGATAAAGTTCTGCTGCTGTCAGAATGTGCAACTGGCTTTTTCATGCAGACCCTTCAGTTTCAAGGTTACAATACTGACCTCCTTGGATGACTTTGGGGAATGGAGCTCTTATGAGTTCTCCACACCCAGAACCAATCCAATCTGGTTGAATGGGAAGCAAAGTCCATTGTAGTGGGAGGTGGAGGCTAGAGTTCTAATGTCATCTAGTTTAAGGCTGGGAAAGTCTGGAGGAAGTTACAGCAGCTACAGTGGCTGCTGCATTGACATTTGTCTTAAAGGAACAAGTCTAAAAAGCACAGATTCTTGTCAAAGGCTTCATGGTGGATTCAACATAGACATAGTGACCACTGGTTTTCTGACCTTTTCTCTAACAAAGACTAAAGGGGAAGGTCCTGGGTATCTTACACTTCAGTTCCCAATTAGATGTGAGCATCTTCACTTATGTTCCTAGGTGATCTGAATGAGGAGCCAAGGGACCTCCCCAGGGTAGCTCCCAGAGCAGCCCTGGAAACAGTCTTCACACATCCTGACCAAGTTCAGGGCAGTGAAGGTACTGCCCTCATCGTTTCCAGAATGTGGATGGAGCCAGTCACCCAACCAGCCATTTGTCATGAGAGGCATCTTGTTCTGCTACCATGTGACTAGGCAGAAAATCTGCTTTTTTTTTCATTTGTTGAATCAGTCTCTGGTTGAGGGAAAGCTCATGCTCATGTGGCTAGAACTTTGCTTGCACAGTATTAGACAGGGGCAAAGCGCTGGGCTACCTTACAAATACTTGCCTTTTTTCTTGGGGATTCTGGGGAAGCAGTTTTACTACCTTGCTCTTCTGCCAGCTAACCATGGGCCCCCTCTTGGCTTTCTGCACTTCAGCTTTTCCCAGATTGGTGGGTACCCATCATCAAAAGTGACAGAGAAGATAAGGCCCAGGGGCTTTCAAGTCACTAGTGGTTCCGTTTAGTAGATGATTGTGCATTGTTTCAAAATGGTGCCCTAGTGACTACAAAGCCCCAGAGGCAGCATCATCACCAAAGCGATGACAGTGGGTAAGCACCAGACCTCCTTGGGAGTGAGGAGGATTCTTGAGGAGAAAAGAAGTCTTCTTTCTCCTCTGCTGGAGACTAGTTGATCTTGAGACATGGTTCCTTCAATGTCAGAGTTATCTTTGGGACTGGTCTCAAATTCTTCCAGTTGGACCCTGGGGCAGGTCTCTCCACCTGGAGCATACTTATGTGCTCAACTCCTAAGGGTTCAGAATGCAGTGGTAGCCTGCTACTCTGGCCATCTTGGACCTTGATCCAGAGAATCTCTGCTTCAGGAGGTTCTAAGAGAGTCCAGCCCTGCCACCAGGGAGTGGCTTGTCCTTCACTGATGGCTGTGGAGCCTCTGATGGAATATTATTGCTGGTCAGGAATCCACTATCTTACAAGGAGGTTTCCTTCTTCTCTAGACAGTTCTGTTCATTAGAAAACTCATCTGAAATTTGAGTCTCTGGAAGTTCCACACATTAGGCTTAGTTCTTTTTCCTTGGAACTATCCAGCTTATGTTAGTTCAGCCACTGTTTCACAGGGCTGAGATTAAAGGATCGGCATTATCATTCCCGGCATGGATCATAGTCTGTTGTAGTCTACATAGCCCTAGTTTATTTTTCTTCCCTTATTCTTCAAAGCTTTGGGTCCATTCATTCTTCTAGTCCCAGTCCTCTGGACATGGTCTTTCTAATTGTGTCCCTCTGACACTGCAGTGACCAACCATTATCTGATCAGAGGATAAGAGTTCAAGCAGAAAACCAACTTTAGCATATATTTTTTTGCTTTGGTTCCTCAGCCCCAGATATATTGTTTTCCCTACCCGTGCTTCTCTCACTCCTGAAGAAGAAGAAAATGTGTGTTAGCATCTTTCTCGTCCTTCAAGACAAATTGGCATCTCTTGACGAGCCGCGAAGGTTCTTTTTTGGCCAGAATAAATAAAATTAAAATAGAATCATCCAACAGAATAATGAATCTTCTTGCAACAAGAATATATTATATAAACCCAGCAATATTGCAGGGCTTGGGTATAACTAATTAGAAGTGTCTTAAATTGCAGTCAAGATCCCACGGCAAGAGGACTTTTGATAAATACATTCTGGCCAGTAGGCAAGTGCGAGGGTGGTCCGTGCAGCAGCCCTGGAGGAGTTCTATCCCAAAAGTGTGCTCAACACACAGGTTTCCCACTGACAACAGGTTGCTCCCTTGCCTTTTTCCAGAAGAATCTGAGAAGCCTTGCTCCTTGAGTTTCAGTGCTGCCAAGGTGAGTAGGAAAGGCTACTCTTCTCATTCGGCTCCAGCCCACCCAGACCTGCTGGGCAGTTGATCCACTTTCCAAAATAGGAGGACACACGGACAGGTTAGTGCTCTGGTCTGCTTCACAAAGCTGTTGCCTGACAGGAGCAAGAGTTACTGAGTATCTGCTGGGTTCCAGGCTGTTCTGAGCTTGGATGGGCAGGGGCTAAGCCACAGGGCCTGCATGAGCCCTGCCTTGAAGGGACTTAAAAGCCCACCTAATTATAGGCCTAGGAATTCTATAGTATTGCAACTCCAATGTGATGCTGAAAGTGGAAAATGATGTCCTGGGCTCCGAGAAAAGCCCACACAAGCCCAGGAGTCATGATAGCATGCAGAGTGCTTGGGGAGGGTGTATCAGAGCATAAAGCAGCATGAATGGTACAAAAGAAGATGCCAACTAGAGATATAGGTTGTCATCAGGTCCTGGAGGAACCATGACCATCTAACTGAGAGTCATGACCAAGGACACAATGTCCAAGTGACTGTGAGGACCTCAGTCTGCCCTGTGGATGTGTACGCCACAGAATGGATTTCTGGAGGGCTGACTTAAATGTTCATTTTAAGCTTATTCTTCTCTTTTCCTGAAACACTCAATTTGGGTTAGGGGTCATAGACTAAGACAAGAGAGTCCAAGGATAGAATATTGGTGTAAAATTGCAGGCTATCTCAGGAAATCTGTGAGCAGATGGGATTGGCTTTGGGTAAGGTGTGTGTGTAAAATGTCAGTTGGAGCCGGGTCATAGTGGGCCTTTTACATCAGATTCCAGAGTGTGGATTGAGTCTATATAGCTCATGTGAAACAGGGAGCCATCAAAAGCTTGGGGAGCAGGCCATTGCCGGTTTTGACCATCTGTGGAGCAGTGCTCACTCACTAAGGCATTTTGCCATCGTATGAATGTGTAGAAAGGAGGCCGAAAGCATTCTGTGCTTCTCCGCCACAGCACAGACTTCCCTAGTTTCATTTGCTGAGAGTAGACATTCTGAGGGCCAGCAGCGCAGGTGTGATGTGCCTCAGTGGATATGAAGCCCTCAGTCAGCCATCTGGATATCAGCTGCGTGGGCATGATATCTAGAAGGCTAACTGATTTTTTGCTTTCACCTGACTCTCTTGCCAACCTACAGAGACAGACAGTGGGTGCGGGACAGTGAACTGAGAAAGAAGCTATTAAAATTCTGGCCTTGGCTTAGCTCTCAACTGGTCATTGGTCTTGCAGTAAGTCTTTTTTCTGGGCTTCTTCTGGTCCTATTTGTATGTATTGCATTGTAACATCATGCCTCTATCCTAGGGAATACTATGAGCTGGACAGTGAGACCCTTACTGTGCATGTCCTGTTAAGGGGGACCCTCATGTCAGCACTGTAATGCAGTGATGATTTTGTGTCTTTCAGGTGACGTCATGGTCATGACGATTTTCTTCAATGTGAGCAGGCGGTTTGGCTATGTTGCCTTTCAAAACTATGTCCCTTCTTCCGTGACCACGATGCTCTCTTGGGTTTCCTTTTGGATCAAGACAGAGTCTGCTCCAGCCCGGACCTCTCTAGGTAAGAGGAGAAAGAAGTATACGCATAGGCACATAGCTGGGAATTGGCTGGGCCAGGGCAGAGTTGCCTTGTCATGGAGTCCTTCAACCTATGTCGTATATAGGTCAGGAACTGAGCCCACCTCCACTCTTGTGCTCTTGCAGGGATCACCTCTGTCCTAACCATGACCACGTTGGGCACCTTTTCTCGTAAGAATTTCCCACGTGTCTCCTATATCACAGCCTTGGATTTCTATATTGCCATCTGCTTCGTCTTCTGCTTCTGTGCTCTGTTGGAGTTTGCTGTGCTCAACTTCCTGATCTACAACCAGACAAAAGCCCATGCTTCTCCGAAACTCCGCCATGTATGAGCTGGGTATGGGAGTGGTGGCAAGGCTTTGGAGTGTGGAGACATGCTAGCAGGGGTACTGGGGTTATGGCACATGGATGGTCAGTTTGCTGAGTAATGGAATGTTACCCAGGGTGGTGGGGGAGTTGAATCAACTTCCTGATGTAATGGTGAGAAGTTGGAGGAGAAAAGCCAAGATATGGTGTGCCAAAGACAGTTTCCAGAAAATCCGGAGGCAGCACTTATACTTGGGTTCTCTTCCCTTGACTTTTCCCCACTTCTTTCCTTGTCCATTTTAGCCTCGTATCGATAGCCGTGCCCATGCCCGTACCCGTGCACGTTCCCGAGCCTGTGCCCGCCAACATCAGGAAGCTTTTGTGTGCCAGATTGTCACCACTGAGGGAAGTGATGGAGAGGACCGCCCGTCTTGCTCAGCCCAGCAGCCCCCTAGCCCAGGTAGCCCTGAGGGTCCCCAGAGTCTCTGCTCCAAGCTGGCCTGCTGTGAGTGGTACAAGGGTTTTAAGAAGTACTTCTGCATGGTCCCCGATTGTGAGGGCAGTACCTGGCAGCAGGGCCGCCTCTGCATCCATGTCTACCGCCTGGATAACTACTCACGAGTTGTTTTCCCAGTGACCTTCTTCTTCTTCAATGTGCTCTACTGGCTTGTTTGCCTTAACTTGTAGGTACCAGCTGGTACCCTGTGGGGCAACCTACCCAGTTCCCCAGGAGATCCAAGCTCCTTGCCGAGGCAGTTGGAGGAAAGCAGCAGCAGCAGCAGGAGCAACTAGAGTTTTTCCTGCCCCGTTCTCCAAATAAAAGCCTGCAGAGGGTTTGTCTTTGCTGCCCCTCTCCCTGACCTGGCCCATTCACTGAGTCTTCTTAGCAGCCCATTTCAAATTATTAAAAATGGGCCACCTTCCTCTTCTTCAAGGAGCATCCATGATGCTCATTGCTAAAAATCGTAGCCATCTAGTGATCAGCTCCCTAAAACCATGCCTAAGTACAGGCAGATTAGCTATCTTCCAACAATGCTGACAACCAGACAATTACTGCATTTTTCCAGAAGCCCACTATTGCCTTTGTAGTGCTTTTGGCCTACAGTTCTGGCCTCAGTCTCAAAGTGTACCGACTAGTTGCTTGCCTATACCTGACACCTCATTAAGATGCTAGGCAGCAGTATAACAGGAGGAAGGGATCCCTCTCCTTTGGTCAGATTAGTATGTTCTCAGTTCTCTCTCCCTGCTACCCCTTTCTCTGCAGATATATAGGCACTGGCATTATCCCTTTAGGAAGAGTGGGGGCAGCAAGAGAGCCTATTTGGGACAGCATTCCTCTCTCTCTGCTGCTGTGACATCTCCCTCTCCTCACTGGCTCCATCTTTCATCTGCACTACCAATTCAATGCCCTTCATCCAATGGGTATCTATTTTTGTGTGTGATGATACTAACTACTCCCTGCTTTATATGCCACCTTCTTCCTTCTCTTTCACCCCTGTGACTTTTTCTGTAACCTCCCCAGTGACTTTGCCTAGCCCTGACCCAGACACTAGGCCTTGGTGAGGCTTCCTGGGGCCAAGAAACTAAGGAAACTTGGCTTTGCAGCAGGCATTACTCGCCATTGATTGGTGCCCACCTAGGGCACACCATAGGAGTTCTATCACTTGCTTGACCCCTGGACCCATAAACCAGTCCACTGTTATACCTGGGGCACTCTAATGATCACAATC
Source organism: Rhinopithecus bieti (assembly GCF_001698545.2). Classification (NCBI taxonomy): domain Eukaryota; kingdom Metazoa; phylum Chordata; class Mammalia; order Primates; family Cercopithecidae; genus Rhinopithecus; species Rhinopithecus bieti. The sequence goes on from NW_016814248.1 coordinate 47,597, forward strand.
AATCAATCGAATTTCCTTAAATTTGTATGGCACTGGAACTTTGGCAAAGCACTTTTGACAAATTGTGTCAATTTGGAGCTTCATGATAGCCCTGTGACATCTTTAGGGCAGGATTCTTATCCCCATTGTGCAGATGGAAACCCTGAGGCACAGATTTCTATGAGACTGTGGATCTCACTGGAAGCTATCCAAGAGCCCACTGTTGCCTACTAGACCACATGACAGGGCTAAGCAACTCAGTTCACCATGGTTCTATTCTGTCACCTCTGCTGGCACACCAGTGGCAGGGCCCAGAATGGTGACCTCTCTTTAGCTCAATTTCTGGGCCTGAGGTGCTCAGACTGCCCCCAGGATCAAATCTCTCCTGGCTCCAGTAACCCAGTGGAATGAATCTGGACATGCCCCAATGCTTCTATATGCTAAGTGAAATCTGTGTCTGTAATTTATTAGGGGGTGGATAGGGTGGGGTCTCCATCTACTTTTTATCACCATCATCTGAAATGGGGAAATCTGTAAATAAATATATCAGCAAAGCATTCAAGGTGTGGCTGGTTTCTCTGGCGTTCAAGTTTGTTCTCAGCCCACGTTTTAAACCTGAAATCCATGACCCGAATCTTTGCTCCCCTCTCCCATCCATAATTTCCAGACCTGCCAGGCATGGACCATGTACCCTTCTCTCATTAGTAAGGAACGGGAATGAAGGGAGAAGTGCGCCTGGGTATGTGGCACCCTTTTCAGATTCCTTTAATTGCTCCTATGCCCCTGCAGGCTCCGTGTCCCTTTTGCATTGGCTATCATTCTAGCCCCCCTTATCAGAACTAGACGGTTCCTAGGGACCACCAGACTCAAACAATTCCCCTCCTCTACCATGTAAAGATGAGGATTCTGAGGCACAGAAAACAGGAGAGATTTGTCTCCTGTCAGGCAAGGACTTAATAGTAGAGTGGGACTGGACCTTAGAAATGCTAATACCTTGGCTTGGCTTGGAGCAAGCCTGGACACCTTGGGTGATTCACCTTTCAAAATGAGAGACTCTAAAGGTATGTTAGGAAGTGTGGCCCTGGCATCCTGTGATACTTCCATCTCTAAAGGAACTCAGAAACAGTAATGAGAACCAAAGAGGAGACAAAAAGGCTATATCTGAACAGCCATTTTTACCATACAGTCTTTAGAATGATGCTCAAACACTTTGCATGCAAAAAACTCACAGAAAATACAAGGAATAATTTTATAACTAGGAAAATAGTTCCTCACTAAAGATATAGGGAAGAAAAAAGGCAGTGTGGCTCCTGGGCAATGTAGACATGCAAATTTGTAAGCAGTCATATTTAAATGGATTTTGAAACATAGAAATAGTGCAAACCAGATTTTTTAATCGCACTATAATAAACCTACAAATACATAAAATCCCTACATTGGTAAATTTTTAGAAGCTCACATAAACAGTTATTTTAAAAGGAAAAACTTAAAATCATAATTAAGTGAATAATATCTAAAAAATAAAATTAGTGAATGACATGCAGCCAATACTGCACTTAGAGAAAGATTCATAATTTAAACATTTCAATTACTAAACACAATGGAAGAAAACTGAGTTAGGCATTGATAACTAGAAATTGGAAAAGGATAAAACACATTATACATTAGAAAATTTGGAGCACTAAATGAATTTTAAAATAAATAGTACAGGGAACCAATTAAGCATTTGAAAAACAAGATATAAAGCTAGGTCCCTATGTCTCTCCTCATCCAAATTACAGATGAATCAAACATTTAAAAACTTTTTAAAAGGAAACCATAAAGGCACTATAAGACAATATGGGTGAATATGTTTATATTCCTGGAATGGGAAAAGTGCTTCCAAGCATGACATAAAATATCAGAAAGAAGAAAGGAAAAGATTGAAAACAGTGTTCATATTAACAAATAATAAAAAAAAGGAAAAAAAAGGTAGAGTAAAACACACTTTCACCACACTTTCACATTTTCATAGGTCAGGTTTTCTGGGAAGCAGTCTTTGAGACCAAGATTAGAATGCAGGAAGTTGGTTGGGGAGAGCTCTTTGGATCCCTGCCTTTGGGAAGAGTGCAGGGAGCAAGGTCAGGTGGAGAAGAAATTGGGCTATGATGCACTGGCTGTTAAGAACCTCAGATTAACAAATTAGAAGTTCTCAAGCTGGGATGGTCCTTCTGAATGGTCACAAATCAAGGCAAGGGGGATGGGCCCTTATACTCTCTCACTGAATGTGAGCATGAGCATGGGTATGCCTGAGAGGGTCTCAGTTAAAGGCTATCAGCCTACAACAATTTCAGCAGTTGGAGAAGTAAGAGCTGTGCCCAAGGGGCAGTGGTGGGGGAAGGACTTGGTGGAATACTACAGCATCCACGATAATTCATCCCTTACCTTGCTGAGGCTCATTTACATCATACGAATACACACCAGAGTATCTTCCCATGGTTATGTTGAGCTGCTTTTCCTTAGAGGATTTACAAGACCAATGAAACACACTACACATCTGTTGTGGGAGCTGGTTTTGGGGCCATAACTGATACTCATCACCTTTCTCCTGTACCACTCATTTCAGAATTTCTCTCACCCTTAGCTAGTATCTGCTTATCTAGGTAGCTTACCTCATGGACTGACTGAAACCTTCACCTCCGGAGGATCTGAGCCTCTGGACACCATGTCATTCTCAGGCCATGACTGATGGACTTGTTTACCATTTCTAAGGGATATCTAAGTGGGTCCCCTGGATGCCAAACTTATTCTTGCCTGCCCCAACTGTATAGAAATGGCATGATCTCCTCATGGTAATTAGAATCAATTACCCCTGTCAGGATGGTGACTTGTTTTCTTTTGGCTGGTGCCAAACATGACCAAGCAGTGGCCATGGATAAAATTTGATGGAACTCTTGTGCTCCCTGGTAAAGGCGTTGACAATCTGGACGCCAAGAAGCCAAGAGCTCTAAACCTGTAGGACCCAGAATTATGAAAACTGGAGCCACAGATTCCCCTAAGTGGGTCACCAGGAGTGGATAAGCAAAACAACTTCTACTTCTACTCCTCTGTTCCCAAACCTGTACATTCTATCCCATAGGGTGCAAAATGCTTGCTGGTGGGTGGAACCTCATCCTCTTAGAGTATCATCCCTAAGCTTGCACTTCAGCTCTGTCTTTAACACACAATTTCATCACCCCATCTGGCTAGCAGTTTCAGGGTAGTATGGCATGTAATCGAATTCCAGATCATGTGCCCAATGTTGCACTCCTTTTCTGGAAAGGGAACCTCTAGGTCCAATCCAATGTTATATCAAATCTTGTCTCTGTGGATCGAACACTATATTCTTGACTAACAACTGGCTGAGGACCTCCAGGAAAATAATCATATCTAGAATTTGTGTCAATTGCAGTCAAACTGAATTATTGCTCCATCCAGTTTTGAAGAGACTCCATATTTGCCCCCAAGTTGCTTATTGGTTTCCTTCAAGAATGGTGACATATTGGGGACTCACCATTGGCATATTTTATAGGCAAGGACAATAGCTAAATGAGCCTTAATGTGTAGGTAACCATAGATTTGGCAAATAAAATATAGGATTTCCAGTTACATTTGAATTTCTGATAAATGACAAATTTCAGCATAAATATGCTTCATGTGAGGTCATGCTGTTCTTGGGCTACTCCTAGCCCAGGACTGAATATAACAGGGGTACTAGAGCATGGATATGTCTACCAATTGCAATAATACAAGAAAACATGCAATTAAAGGGGGTTCTCAGACTGGATTACTCACCACCATCTTGAGTAGTATGTGGGGTATAGATAGTACCTGGCACGCTGTGACAGTCCAGATCCTGAAAATTTCACTGATGGTTACCTGGGAAAACATCACAGTGTGGGCAAAACCCCATTGCTGATTCAGGCATTTGAAGGCTGTGAGGGGAACATTGTATATATAACAAGGGTAGAGTTGGCCAGTTATTACTAGATTGTACTGATGCTCTACAGAGAAATAAGGAGAAACTGAGGATATAGTCAACAACAGTTAAAATTTAAGGAAGAGAGTGAGAGGGCCATTTGGGAAACTTACAAAGAAGACTTTGTCTCCTTCAGTGGGAAATCAGGCGTAGATGAGGATCAAATGCAGAACTTGAGAGTTAGATTTGCAAATTCCCAGATATGACTAGATGTCCAACCAAGCCCTATCTATTAGGCTAAAATGAGGGCCCTGTTTTGAAAAGCCTGGAACTCCAAAACATTGGGTGAGGTCATCTGGATGTGTGCTATCAAGGATTGAGGCTTTGTAGACTTCCCTGAACCCTTTCAAAGCCTGTAGAGGTAGTCCACCCCTCCCTATAAGAGTTAGCACTTCTCAGTAATGGAAGACCTTTTGGAGACAATTCTCCATCAGGATAACAGGTGTTTGCTTCAAGAGCAGCCCAACTTCCTTTCCTGGCTGTTAAGCCAATAATCGGAATCAAATCCAGACATAATCCATTAGGACACTCCTAGGTCTCATTAAAAGATAAGTAGTTGTTCTCTGCAGGCCAGGACTGACCATAGCAGAAATATTACCTTGGATGGTGTCTTTGTCTGTTTGCACTGCTAAAACAAAATGCCATGAATTGGGTAGCATATAAACAACAACAAAAAAGTATTTATCAAAGTTCTGGAGGATTGGACCTCCATAATTAAGGCCCTGGCAGATTCTGTGTCTGGTGAGAGCCTGCTTCCTGGTTTATAGACAGTCATCTCACTGTGTCCTGACATGGCTGGAGAAGTGAGGGAGCTCTCTGGAGTCTCTTTTATAAGGACACTGATTCCATCCATAACCTAATCACTTCCCAAAGGCCCCACTTCCGAATATTATCACATTAAGGGCTGTGATTTCAACATAAGAATCTGAGGGAAACAATCATTCAGTCTACAGTAGACGGCTAATAGCAATGGGGATGATAGCGCCCTGAAGGAATAGAGACCAAGTAGCAGTGCTTAACCACTAGAAACCAGGTTATATTATGTTAACTAGCAAAGCTAGAAGGGCATCCACAGAAACTTGACCTACAGGAAGTTGTAGAGATGGTCAACAAAGCAGGTAAGAATAGATGAATAGTAAACAAAGGTGTTGCTTAAAATCTACACTCAAAAGGCAAGGATGCAGGATCAGAAAGCTAAGGCTGATTTCTCAAATTAGAAAGGCATGATGCTTTGCTCAGTTATTGCACCTGAGACAATTTTCAGACCGGTAACCTATTGACAGAACAAGCGGCTAGGTCTAAAGGAGGAAGTACTCTGCAACACCATGGCATGTATATACTGTGATTATATCCCCACTCCTTTTCCAATGGGTTTCCCATCTATTTACTTAGGTGATTGTACACTTGGGAGAGGAGGGAACACCCAGACATTTCAAGGACTATTGGATATAGGTCTAAATTAACATGGATACCAGAAGACCAAAGCATTATTAGGCTTATCTGTTAGAGTTGCAGGCTTATGGAAACCAATAAATAAATTGAGTCCTGGCTGGAGTACAGTTCTTAGTGGGCCATTCAGATTCACAGACACATCCAATCATCTTCCCAGTTCTGGAATGCATAATTGGATTCGCTATACCTGGAAGCTGGAGTAACCCTCACATCGAGTTTCTGATCTGTTATAAGAGCTTCTGTAGTGGGAAAGGACAAGTGGAAACCTCTGAAAACACCTTCCTCCTGCCAAGATAGTAAATCAAACACAATTTTGCAAACCAAACACAGGAAATTAATGCTACCCTTAAATGTCCTAAAGATGTTCCTATTTTATCTCCATGTAATTCTGGTCCCTGTAGAAACTGGACAGATCCTGGCTAATGACTTAGTGAAGCCTGGGGCTGCTGTGATTGTTGCTAGCAAATATTGTCACTAGAGTAGGTACATGGTATACAACAGATTTGGCAAATGTGTGTTTTTCCATTCCAATTAGAAGAGAGGATCAAAAACAGTGAGCAAGAACATTTACTTACAGTTTTTCTAAAAGCTATGTTAATTCTCACACCTCCAGTCATAATATTGTCATACAAGATCTAGGCTGTCAGGATATCATGAAAAACATCACTTTGATCCGTTACACTGACACCATCATTCTAATTGGACAGGAGAGGTAAGAGGCAGCCTGCACACTGGAGGCCTCAGTAAGACATGTGCACACCAGAGGATTAGAAGATAAAGGCCATGGGGATTCAGAGTTCTACATCAGTGAAGTTTTTAAGGGTCCAGTCATCAGAGGCATGCCAGGATGTCCACTCCAAAGGAAAAGACAAATCACTGCCTCTTGAATCTCCCACTGCAAAGAAGAAAGTAGTGCAACTGGTAGACTTCTTTGGGTTTGGGGGAGAAAATATCCCGCCCATAAAATAACTTCTCCAGTTCACACACTGGGTGACACAGAGGGCTGGGAGATTTAAGAGAGGCTGGGAGCAGGAAAGCGATCTGCAGCAGGTCCCGGCTGCAGCGCAAGCAACTCTTGGACCATCTCATCCGGCAGACCCTGCAGTGTCAGAGGTGTCAGTGGTGAGAAAGGAGGCAGGGTAGGGTTTAAGGCCATTCCCCATGGGAGGATCACCACACAGGCCCCTGGGGTTCTGGAGCAGGGCCATGCCATCCGCATAAGACAATTAGCTTCCGTTGTGCTTTTGGGCCCTGATAGAGACAATGCTTGACCACAGCACACCAAGTGACTGTGTCTGCAAGCTAGTTGCTATCAGAACCACCAAGCCATAAAGACATACCCAGTAGTAATCCTTCCTAAATTGAGCCTGAGCATCACCAGAAGGCAAGAGTCAGTGCGCCACAGCAGTAGCCCAGACCCCTGTGTTACAGTTGCCCCACAGTGTGAAGTTACTCATGTTAAAGTCAGTAGAGGGGAAAAATCTCCCCAATGAATGCAGCTGCAAGCAATGCACCTAGTCACCTGGTCATTAAGTTTGTGTAGAAGGAGACGTGGCCCAGGATGAGAAAAAATACACACACAGACACACACACACACACACACACAGCATATATGTATGTTTATGTGTGTGTGTATATATATACACATATATAATAGTACATGTAATGAATAATGTACATATACACAATAAATAGTGTGTCTATGTACACACACACACACATGAATTCATTGAATGGATTCTGAGTTTGAAGAATGGCTCACATCCAGAAACTAGGCATGGAATCATGACTTTTTATTGAAGTGTCCCTCATCTGCCTCCTAATTTTCCATATTTGATTTATTTTGGTGGTACAGATGGAGCAACAGCCTTGGTATCTGCCACTAGAAAATTTATTTTCTAATAATTATCTTCATAGCCCTCTTCAAGTCAGACCTCTGGCTGCTACTTTGATGTTGTTACTCATTCTGATAGTTGTGCTCGCCTGCCTTATAATGGTTAATCACCATCATCTGATCTCCATTACTGAAGCATCCTATTATTGTTAATAGGGAACCCAATTCTGTAACAGCATATTTTACTGGCTACCTTGACCTTCAGACACCCATCACTGAACTTCTTCATGTTATTGGTACTTACTTATTTACTTACTGCTATGCTAAACCGAGCATCCTCCTGGCTCTCCCATGGCCATTCAGGTGGGTTTTCTGGTCTGATGCAGGATATCCACTCTTCCACATTGATTTCTCTGAGTGTTTCGATCCCTTCTTCCACTGTTGGTCTTGACAGTTCTGGCATTTTGCCTTCACTTACTGTGGCCCATCACTTTCCTCGTGCTTCTAAGAACCATGTAAACAGTACATTAACACTGGTTCCCAGGGGCCTGGCCAGGCTGTTACATCTTTTGTTGCAGGAGAGTACTCCTATGCCTATAATATCTCTCCTATCCAATGTTATGCTCCACCTCCATTGATCCAACATTCTCAGTACCTAGTCCCATGCTTACTGTCACAGCTTGATAGTATATATTTGCTAGATTTTGTAGCTCCTTTGGAAAACAGTTTGTCTCATCTTCTAGCAAGTTTAGCACTTCTCTGACCAGGTTATACAGCAACTTAATGCTAGTTATTACTCTGGTATATGGGAGGGTGAGTGGAAGCAGACCTTGAGAGGGATACATACTGTCTGTAAAGGTCACACGGACTTTAAGCAAGCATGGCGTACTGTTTTTTTAAATGGGAGAAATGGTCCCCTTTGAAAGCCTAGAAGGTTCAGAGAAGTTTGGGCAATCAAGATGCTAGTGTACATCAGCTTAGATGTTTCTCCTTCTTGTCTCGGGGTACCAATCAGGGCACTGACCTTTATGTAGTTGACCTCCAGAAATTTAGAATTTATCCTGCTCTTCTCATAATTAATCCCCAGGTCTCATAGTCAGCATTTCCTGCCTACCTTCTGACTGCAAGTAGAGTTTCTATATGTTGCCAAGGAGGTCTTCTATTTTACATACAACCTGTAATGGGTGACTAATCATCCTCAGCCTTTGATTGCCTTTCTCCAATATTTTTATTGCTCCCAGCACCATTCACCCATTCTATTTTTCTTATATTTAATTCCTCTGAAATTCTCAAATACTTGATACTTTGCACCTGCCATGCATTCTCTACCATCTCAGTTCATCACTGAGTAAATGTTATCATTTGCACTGCTATCTTCCAGGAAGACCAGGTGCAGTTCCAGTCCACGCCGAAAGACTGAAAACCAGAGGAGCCAACGGTGTACATTGCAGTTTGAGTCTGAAGGTCCTAGCTATGCTGCTATAAGTCCTGGTTCAAGTCCAAAGGCCTGAAAACTGGGAGCACCAATGTTTGAGGGCAGAAGATGGATGTCTTAGCTCAGGCAGAGAGAGTGTGCCCTTCCTCTACTTTTTTGTTCTATTTGAGGTCTTAGCCAGATTGGAAAATGCCAGCCCTCATTGGAGAGAGTGATCTTCTTTATTCAGTCTACCTATTCATCTGTTAACCTTTTCTGGAAAAATCCTCACAGACACACCCAGAATAACATTTTACCATCTATCTGGATATCCCTTAGCCCAGTCAAGTTGACACATACAATTAACCATCACAATCTGTTGGTCATTTGTAAGTACTTTGACTATTCCTCTGAGTGTGAAGGCTCTTGATCAGAGAAATGTTCTAATCTGACTTAGTTTTTAAAAGGATCACCCAAGCTACACTGCTAAAATTAGTCTATGATACTATCTCTAAAACTACTGCAAGAGTCTAGGTGAGAGTTCATGATGGCTGAGACCAGGGTAAAGTAGAAAAATAATGGGAATATTGTTAGGGTTTAGTGAATAATATTCCTGTATGAAGTGGATAAAATTCTTGCAAGTGAGACTTTTCTCTCCCTCCAGTGAATTGTTTCAATTCTCAGTCTTTGCACGAAGGAGCACACCTGGAGTTCTAAGTCAGAAAGGGAATCCAAGAGGTTCTGTACCTCTTGATTTATGCATTTTAAAACTGTTTTAATAAGATCTAAGAATGGATACTGAAATTGATGTTTGCTTTATCCTGTGGGGCACATTCAATCTAGTGCAGCTTACACACTCTTAGTTTGAGTTCAATAACCATGTGGCATGTTTAATTCTTTGATACATGCAGTTTTGCCTTGGCCCCAGTGAAGCCGATAGGGACTTGAAGTAAGGTCAGACAAGTAAAATCATCAGACAGAGGATTACTCTAATTCCCACTAGAGTAAATATAAACTCATGAGGGAAAATGCACCATTATGACTTCTCCAAGGTCAAATATACATGTTTCAAGTAAAGGATTTGAAATTTGGGGAAAAAATTCATAAAAGGGACAAAAAGTGTGGTCTGAAGCACATGATAGTCCCATGTAGCATTTCAAAAAAGTTGAAATCAGTCCAGCAAGGACCCAGCACGGTGGTAGTAACACAGTAGATGCTTCGTTAGCCAAAAGGATGGACTTCTAAAAGCTTTATGAGCTAGTCTAAAAGTAAAATAATTGCCTCAAAATTGGAGACCCAGTGTGGTGTGTATTTCAAATCTGTTTTATATTTTAATAACTGAATAATAGCAGCCTACAGGAAGGTCAGTTAGGTGTTTCTTATTTTTATCACCAAGTCTAACTGACAACAAGGGAAATACTAGCAGCCATCCATGTGGTAGTCAAAATTTAAATCCAGTCTGTTAGGGGCAATACAGTATTAATGCCATGCCAGGAAATATTGGCCCTTCATGAGAAAAACAATTATGTTCTATTTTTATACTTAGATTTAGATTAGATCCCAGTTCAAGAGAACGTAAGAAAAGAGGCAAACACTTCAGGTAGTAGCCCATAGAAATTGAAGATGATACAAACAAATGGAAAATCATTCAATGCTCACAGATAGAAAGAATCAATATTGTTTAAATGGCCATACCGCCCAAAGCAATTTACAGATTCAATGTTATTCCTGTCAAACTATCAATGGCGTTCTTCACAGAATTAGAAAAAAAAAAAAAAAAAAAAAAAAAACTCTTTTAAAATTCGTATGGAACCAAAAAATGAGCTCAAATAGCCAAGGCAATCCTCAGCAAAAAGAACAAAGCTGAGCACAGCATAGTACTCAACTTCAAAATACACAAGGCCACAGTAACCAAAACATTATGGTACTGGTACAAAACAGACACATAGAAAATGGAACAGAAGAGACAGCCCAGAAATAATCCCACATACCTACAACCATCTGATCTTCAATGAAGATGACAAAAACAAGCAATCGGGAAAGGAATTCTTTTTCAATAAAACGGTACTGGGATAACTGGATAGCCATATGCAAAAGATTGAAACTTGACCCGTTCCTTACACCATATTCAAAAATCAACTCAAGATGGATTAAAGACTTCAGTGTAAAACCTAAAACTATAAAATCCCTGGAAGATAACCTGGAAAATAGCATTATCAACATAGGAATGTGCAAAGGCTTCTTGACGAAGACACCAAAAGCAATTGTAACCAAACAAAAATTAACAAATGGGACCTAACTAAACTAAAGAGCTTGTACATAGCAAATGAAACTATCAACAGAGTAAACAGATAACCTACAGAAAGGGAAAAATATTTGCAAAATATGCATCCAACAAAGGTCTAATACCCAGAATCTATAAAGAACTTAAATTTACAAGCAAAAGCGAACAGCCACATTAAAAACTGGGTAAAAGACATTAACAGACACTTTTCAAAAGAAGACATACACGCGGCCAACATGAATATGAAAAAATGTTCAACATCACTCATCATTAGAGAAATGCAAATCAAAACCACAATGAGATACCGTCTCATACCAGTCAGAATAGTTATTAATAAAAAGTCAAAAAATAACCGTTCTGGAAAGATTTCAGGGGAAAGGGAACACTTATACACTGTTGGTGGGAATATAAATTAGTCAAGCTGCTGTGGAAAGCAGTTTGGCAATTTCTGAAATAACTTAAAGCAGAATTACCATTCAACCCAGCAATCTCATTATTGGATATCTACCTAAAGGAACAGATATTATTCTGCCATAAAGACACATATACATGCATGTTCATAAAAGCACTATTCACAATAGCAAAGATATGGAATCAACCTGTCTATCAATAGTAGACTGGATAAAGAAAATGTGGTAGATATACACCATGGAATATTATGTAGCCCTAAAAAAGAAGGAGACCATGTCCTTTGCAGCAACATGGATGCAGGTAGGGACCATCATCCTAAGCAAACTAACACAGGAACAGAAAACCAAATACTTCATGTTCTCACTTATAAGTGGGAGCTAAACATCGAGTATATATGGACACAAAGAAGGGAACAACAGACAGCAGGACTTACTTGAGGGTGGAGGGTGGAGGGGGGTGAGGATAGAAAAACTACCTATCAGGTACTATGCTTATATCCTGGGTGACAAAATAATCTGTACACTAAACTCTTTGACATGCAATTTATCTGTATAACAAACCTGCATGTGTATCCCTGAATCTAAAATAAAAGTTAAAGAAAAAAGTTCATAGAACAAAGAGTATTCATGCATGTAAGTTTTGGGTAAGTCTGGCAAAAGGGTTCTGACCTTAGGACTCTGCAGAGTTTTGCTAATTAAAAACTGAAGAGGAGAAAACTTCTCCCTGCATGACAGTGTGAGGAACTCTGTAGACCCACTGCCTACTGAAGCTAGTAAAACTATTTAAAACAACCTTTTAAAGTCTCTATAAATGGTCATAAGGATGGGCAGCAATTTAATAAATGCCTATTCAAATTATCTACAAATATTTCATAGATTATCATCAGGTATTAGTTTTCCTATGCCTACTTTAACAAGCTACCACAACTTTGGTAATTTAAAAGAAATTTATTCTCACACAGTTCTGGAGGTTAGAAGTCTGAAATCAGTATCACTGAGCCAAATCTAGCAGGGTGGTGCTCTCTCCAGAGGCTGTTCTTTGCCTATTCCACCTGGCAACCAGCATTCCTTGGTATGTAGCTGTATCACTCCAATTCCGCCTCCGTTATCACATTGCTTTTTTCTCTTTTGTCTGTGTCAAATCTCTTTCCGCCACTCTCTCATACAGACCTATAAAGTAAATTGTCACATAAGGTAATATTCACAGGTTACAGGGATTAGGAGGTGGATATCTTTTGGGGAGGCTATTACTCAGCCTACCATCCTTCAAAAAAGAAATAATTAGATCGACAGCTCAATTCTCAACAGAAACTATAGAAGACACAATACAATAGTATGGGGTGTTCAAAGCACAGAAAAAAATATGGCTGCTGATTTAGAATTCTATACCCTGAAAAAATATACTTCAATAATGAAGGTGAGTAATATTCCATTGCATGTATGTACATGTGTGTATTACATTTTTTTTATCCATTTGCTGATTGATACCTAGGTTTTTTCCATATCTTGGCTACCACAGTAGCCACGATAATGCTGAAATTAACATAGAAGTGCAGATATCTCTTTGAGATAGTGATTTTATTTCCTTTGGATCTATACCCAGATGCAGGATTGTCAGATCATATGTTTGTTCTATTTTTAATTTTTTTAATGAAACTCCCATACTTTTTTAAATAATGCTATACCAATTTACATTTCTGCCAATAGTGTGCAAAGCTGTAGTTACCAAGATGGTGTGGTTTTGGCTAAGAGATAGAGACATAGATTAATAAAACCAAATTGAGTTCAGAACCAGACTCACATAAATACAGCCCAGCAATTTTTACAAAAGACTAAGGCTATTCAATGGAGAAATATTGGCTTTTCAGTAAGTGTTATTGGAACAATTAGACATCCATTTGTTAAAATTGAACCTCTACCTAAACCTCACACTTTATACAAAAATTAACTCAAAATGACTTATCTAAATGTTAAATGAGAAACTATAAATGTTTTAAAAGAAAATATGGAGTCAAGTCTTCATGACCTAGAGTTAGGCAAAAAGGTCTTAAACATTACACCAAAAGCATGATTCATAAAAGAAAACAAGATAAATTAAACTTCCTCGAAATGAAAAACTTTTGCTTTGAGAAAGAGTAAAAGTCAAGCTACAAACTGGAAAAAAATTTGCAAATCGTATGTCTAATAATGGTCTTACATGCGACCGGGCATGGTGGCTCACGCCTGTAATCCCAGCACTTTGGGAGGCGAGGCGGGAGGATCACAAGGTCAGGAGATCGAGACCACAGTGAAACCCCGTCTCTACTAAAAATACAAAAAAATTAGCCAGGTGTGGTGGCGGGCGCCTGTAGTCCCAGCTACTCGGGAGGCTGAGGCAGGAGAATGGCGTGAACCTGGGAGGCGGAGCTTGCAGTGAGCCGAGATTGCGCCACTGCACTCCAGCCTAGGTGACAGAGCGAGACTCCGTCTCAGAAAAAAAAAAAAAAAGAAATCTTGCAGGCAAACTACATGAACAGCTCTCAAAACTCCAATATGATAAACAACACAATATTTTAATTGCCAAAAGATAACGATACATACTTCACCCAAAGCAGATATGTAGATGAAATTGTTCTACATCATTAGCAATAGTGAAATGCAAATTAAATGCATACATTTAGAGAGAATAAAATTCAAACAAATTTTTTAAGTTAAAAATAGCATTACAAAATGACAGCAATAATGAACAACTTTGACTCTTATACATTATTAATGGGAATGTAAAATGGTACAGCCAATGTGGAACACAATTGGGTAATTACTTATAAACATACACTTACTGTATGACTCAGAAATGCCACACCTAGGAGAAATAAAAACGTATGTTCACACAAAATCCTGCACATCAATTTTTATATAAGCTGCATTCATACTTGCCAAAATGTGGAAACAACGCAAATGTCCTTCCACAGTGATGGATAATCTGTGTTGCATCCATACAATGGATTACTATTGAATAATAAGAAGGAATGAACTGCTGATATATACAACAATCTGGATAAACCTCAAATACAATGTGCTGAGTGAAAGACACCAGTCTCAGCAAGTTACATTCTTTATTCTTCCATTTATATGACTTTGTCTAAAAGGCAAAACTATAGTGATGGAGAACAGATAAGTGGTTGTCAAGGTTATTTGTGAAAGGAAAGGAGTTTTTCATTTTGAGTTTATCTTTTTTGTTCTTCATAAATGAATAGCACATGAAATTTTTTTGCAGAGGGCGATGAGACAGTGCTATATTCTCCTTGTGGTTGTGGTTACACAAATCTATACATGTGTTAAGGCCTAAAACTGTACATCAAAAGGGAAAAAAGAGTTTTATCATTTGACAATTTAAAAAAATAAAATAAGAAAATGAGAAAACTGTAGTTAACAATATTAACATCAGAAATACTTGCTTTCATAAGAAGGAAAATTAGTTTGAATAAACAGGGACATTACATAATGATAAAAGATTCAATTCACCAAAAACATAGCAATGCTAAAGATGTGAACCTAAAAGCAGAGCCTCCAGATACATGAAACAAAAACTGACAGGACTAAAATGATAGCCAAATCTGCAGTTATATTTGGGGATTTTTATACTCACCATCGAGTAAATAATAAAGTAAACAGAACATTTGTAAATGCAAAAGAACTCTAATGACACTATTAACCAACTTAATCTAATTTGCACATACAAACCACCACACACAACATTGAAATATAAATTACACTCAAGTACACATGGAATATTCACCAAGAGGAGCCATAAAACACCTCTTAAAAATTTAAAAGAATTTAAATCATGCAAAGTATGTACTATATTATGAATGTGTCCCCAAAAGCGTTTGCTGGAAACTTAATCCCCAATGTAAAATGTTGGGATATGGGACCTAACGGGGGTGTCATTAGGTCTTCACTCTCATGAATGGATTAATGCGGATTATGAAAGACCTTGAGGCTGTGAGTTTAATCCCTTGCTCTCTCTCACCCTTTCTTTTCATCCTTCTGCCATGGGATGACACAACAGGAAGGCCTTCACCAGATGTTGGGCTCCTCAATCTTGGACTTTCCAGCCTCCAGAATTGTGATCCAATAATTTCTGTTCATTATAAAGTACCCTGTCTGTGGCACTCTGTTATAGTAGCACAAAAGAGGCTAGGACAGTATGTTGTTTAATTATAATGAAATAAAACTAAAGAATATAACAAAAGAAATATCTGTAAAGTCCCCAAATATTTACAAATTATATAACACATTTTTATAACCCATGTTTTCATGAAACAATTCAGGGAAATTAGAAAATATTTTCAAATTAAATTAAAATTGCAACATGAGAATTTGTGAGATTCAGCCAAATCCATGCTTAAAGGGAACTTTATATCATTACATGTTCATATTAGAGAGAAAGAAAGGGTTCTAAGCAATAATCTAAGCTTTCTCCCTTAAGAAACGATATAAAGAAAAGTAAAACATATCTAAGGCAAGGAGAGAGATGGGGATAACATAGATAAGAGCAGATATTAATAAAATTGAAATTGGAAAAACAATGACTATCTCAGCCCAAAACCTCCTTAAGCTGATAAGCAACTTCAGCAAAGTCTCAGGATACAAAATTAATGTGCAAAAATCACAAGCATTCTTATACACCAGTAACAGACAAACAGACAGCCAAATCATGAATGAACTTCCATTCACAATTGCTTCAAAGAGAATAAAATACCTAGGAATCCAACTTACAAGGGATGTAAAGGACCTCTTCAAGGAGAACTACAAACCACTGCTCAGTGAAATAAAAGAGGACACAAACAAATGGAAGAACATACCATGCTCATGGATAG
>NW_016814248.1:65289-85046 GCF_001698545.2 Rhinopithecus bieti
TTTTTTTTTTTTGAGAATGTGAACCCATATTTTAAAAGAAGAAAAAATGAAAATACTATGAGATTGTCCCATTGCAAAGAAATAAATTATGTGCGTATGTTTTATATCTGAAAATCTATAGACATACATTTGAATCAAAACAATTTGGTAAATTTCAGAGATTTATGAGTTTTAGGAAAAAAGCTATGGAACAAAAAGTAAAGGAAGTACTCACAGGAAGAAAAAGGGTGTGTATTTCTTCTAAAAGGGAAAACAAGGAACAAACAATATGGTGGTGAGAAAATTCTGAGGCCCTGTCCGGAGCCGTGAGGCCCGGAAATTGCCGCGGCCTCTGTTGCTTAAGCTCCGCATTGTGGAGACAAGATGGCGCACTTCCTGGTTCTTCATCATCAACTTTTCCCGCCGCGCGAACTTTTCCCGCGCGCGCGTAGATAACTTCCCGCGCCCAGGAAAGACTAAATCTACCGAGCATGCGCCTGGTGACGTCTCTCATTATTCTCCTCCCCGCCTGCTCTGCCGCCCTTCCTCTTCCCTGCCAGCCTATATAAGGCATTGCACCGCCGCCATTGAACGAGACTTGATCAGGATACTGTCTTGTCTTCATTTCTTGTGTCTCTTGTCTCTCTAAATTCCCACCCCCTCCTCCAAGGTCTGTGTTAACGATCCCGCTGGACGGGACAAGGCCCAAAAACAACACAGAATCATATCAGTGTGAGAGACCACTAATGGCTTGGTTAGGACAGTGTGGGCATGAAAACATTAAAATGGAGAAACTGTGACTACAGAAAATAAATATGTGAGATGAGCACATAACACTTCCAGAACAGAAGAAATATTAATAAAATGATAAATTACAGTTATTTTTACATGGTATTGACTTTGTGAAAGACAATCATGTATTAACTGAAGAAGCCATGATGTATAATCATCTGTGAAGACAATTGTTGATCATTATTATGAAAATCTTGCATGATTCTTATTAAAATAAAGAAATGTTTAAAGAAAAGTGCATTTTCAGACATTGCTTGGAATTAGTGACAATAATGACTGAAGCACTTTTTAAAAAACATAATTTGTTTATTATGAGCTTCAGGAAGAGACATGAATAACATTCATATAATGAATATAACCATAATAATTCTTTCTGCCAAGATTGCCTATACACAGTCCTTTATATAAATATTGGATTAAATCATGCCATGTAGAATATGGTTTAAATATAAATATAATTTTCCTTTAAAATATAAGTTAATAATTTTTCTAGAGGGAGGACTTTAAAAACAAGGTAGATTCTTATCTCTTTACCATTGTATTTGAAAGTGTGAAAGAAACTGGGTGACAACACATAGCCTACTAATTTTATTTCAAAGTATTTGTTTCTTTCTGGTTACAAAAATGGTAAGCACACTAGAGGCTGAATAAAAGAATCAAGCAAGAGGTTAATCAATATTGGAAACAAGCCAACTAAAGAATATGTTTACTTTTGGTAGTCTAAATCACATTTTCAAATATTTATAATAATTTACAGTTGTCAAGGTAATTCATGTGTTTCAGATGTGTTGGAAAATTTTGAAAGCATAAATAAGAAAATAAATCAATCAACCACATTTCCCCTAGCAAGAAAAGAACATTGTTGCTATTTTGCTATATATCCTCCCAGTTCCACGTAAGTCTATAAGAACACATATGAGTGTCCCACAGTCTTCCAATCCTGCTTTGTAATTTAAGTAAGTTTGAAATGTTGACATTTCTGTCATGCATAGATAGGTTTTAAATTTGGAGCACAGAGCATCTGCTTCTGGCCAAGATTAAGTAATAAGGACCAAAATTACACATATACCTACAACAAACTAGAACCCAGACAAAATATATGAAACAACACTTTTCAATTTATTGGGCATAAGCAACAAAGGACAGTTATTTCTGATAGATGAAAAACAAAGAAGGAAAGTCCTACAATTGTACCCAGAGTATTGCCTGAAGAGAGACTGCAAATGGCAGTGCACAGAGCAGGAGCCTGATTGTATCCTTGAGCTGAGGATCTGGTGCAAGCAGTCCAGAAAGGCCAAAGTAGCTGGAGGTTTCAGTGAAAAATATTGGAAAAGAGAAAGGTACACAGGGATATCTCCTGAACTCACAGAAAGCTTACATAATTCCCATTCCCAACAGGTAAAGTACAGCATCTCACAATTGATAGAGCATTGGTTAGAACACTCAGAATGGTTTTGTCTTAGTAATGAAGAAATACCGACCATAGACAAAGCACTGCTCTGATCTCACATAATAGAATTAAAGCATGAACCAAAAGACCCATACTATTTCTAAGAAACTTAACTATGGCCCAGAACAAATCTCAATAATATTTATTTATAGACATACAAAAATAACCAGCACACAGCAAGGTAAAGTTCACTATGTCTAGCATCCAATCAGAATTACCAGGCATCCAAAAAAAAGGACAGTAAGATGAATGATACTGTCCTTTTTTTTGGATGTCAATTGATAATACTAACATACAAATGAGACAGATAACATGGTAGATAAGGACAACAAAAACACTTATTAAAACTGAATTATGTATGTTCAAGAAACTAGAGGAAAAATTAAACAGGTAAAATAGAGACAGACAATATTTTAAAAGAAATGATCTTTGATATACGAACACTATAATGTTTGAATTGAAAAAATATAACAGTTTGGATTAATAGGAGACGAGTCATAAAAGAAGAAAAGATTAGTGAAGTTGAAGATATAGTGATAGAAACTCTCTAGAATATAAACAGAAAGAAAAACACTGGAAATAATGAGTAGACCATCAGTGAGCTATGAGGCAACTTCAAATGGCCTAATATGGATGCATTGGGAGACCTCCCAAAGGAGAGGAAATATGGATGATAAAAATCATTTGAAGAAATAATGAAAATTATCCAAATTTGATGAAAACCATAAATCTTCAGATCCAACAAAATAAAAGAATCCCAAGAACAGGAAATATGAAGAAAACTATACAGCACTTCATAATAAAATTGCTTAAAACCAGTGATAAAGGGAAAATCTTAAAAGTAGAAAGAAGCAAAAATGGTATTTTACCTACATATGGATGAAGATAAAGACAACAGCATATTTCTTGTCAAAAGCAATGAAAACTAGAGAAGAGCAGAACAATATCCTTAAAGCACTGAAAGAAAAATAGTGAATCTAAAATTCACAATGTCTGACATTCACTGGCAGCCCAGTGAAAATACGTTTCAAATCAAAGGTGAAATAAAGTATTTTTCAGAATCAATCACCAACAGAAGCGCAGTACAGGAAATGTTAAAGAAAGTCCTCCAGGTAGGCAGAAAATGATACCGATAGAAATCTGGACTAACACAAAGGAATGAAGAGCATCAAAATTTGCAACTTCATGGATAAATATAATTTCTCTATTATGCAAATGTCTTTAAAATGACTGTTTAAAGCAAAAAAAAAGTACTGTATTGTGAAGCAAACAACACATGTAGGAAGAAAATGTGTCTCAACAATAGATGAAAAGCTAAGAAGGGAGAAATGGAAGTAAATTGTTGGTTTTCATGTGTTTGAGTATTCTGAGTTCCAACGGCCAGCTCGCTTCCTTTTTGTACCCAAGGCTGTAGCACGGTAACCAGGTGGGCCTACATATGTCAGGCATTTAGATACCACTCATCATTTAAAGTGTGAACACAGTGTCACTGGAGGGAATCTATGAACTCCACACCCAAATTACTCTTCTCTGTTGAATAAGGAGCTCATAGGAATCATTTCACCTTGTATTCTTAAAGGGAATTAAGCTATACATCTTTAATAGACTTTAGTTGACATTAGGCAATCTGCATATCAGTAAAGGTGATTACGTGCTGTGTTGGGGGAGCAGAGGCAACATACATAAGTAAAATGTACCAAGCTCTTTGTTCTTGTTTAGGATGGTTGAATGTGATCCGAGAATACTTTCAAAAGAAAGTAAAAATGCCGGGCCAGGTGCAGTGGCTCACGCCTGTAATCCTAGCACTTTGGGAGGCCGAGACGGGCAGATCATGAGGTCAGAAGATCAAGACCATCCTGGCTAACACGGTGAAACACCGTCTCTACTAAACACACACACACACACATGCACAAATTAGCCGGGTGTGGTGGCGGGCACCTGTAGTCCCAGCTGCTCAGGAGGTTGAGGCAGGAGAGTGGCGTGAGCCTGGAGGCGGAGCTTGCAGTGAGCCAAGATCACGCCACTGCACTCCAGCCTGGGCAACAGAGCAAGACTCCGTCCCAAAACAAAAAAAAAATGAAAATGCCCATTATGTTATTTATGTTATTTGGTGCAGTACTAGGAGCCCCCTTCCCAGAGAGTTTGAAGCAGGGCTAGGAATGAAGGTGAAGATAGAGATTGAGGTCAACAGGAAGGAGGAGCCGATGTAAATTCCAAAGGGGAATGGTGGGTTGGAGGGAGGGGAGTGAGTCCCATGCTGATAATAAAAAATACATGAGTGAGCAGGATAGTGTGTGTCTATGTGGGTTTAGGTCAGGGGATGGGGTGGGGGACACAATGAGGAGCCTGGGAAACCAGAAACTGAATTGTAGCATATACAGAGAATGGAGAGTTCGGGAGGTCACAAGTTTTTGGCAATGCCAGGCAACAAAGTTGAGATTCTGTGTGGTAGATAGAATGGCATCCATACAGGTAGATGCCTGTGTGAGGGCATGAGAAAATCCATGTCTGGGAAAGGCCTTTTGCACAGAACTGCCCCAGTAGTGCTCAGGGGTGCCAGGGCCCAATGCTCTGAGGGAAAAAATGGTGCTGGGTAGACAGGACTATGGGATGAGTCCTCACTTCATCCACACTGCTCTGTCTTCCACATGTTCATGGACTGGAGTTCTGTGGAAGGCTTCTGTTGGAATAAGAGTTTCCACATCTAAAATTTTGACAACCACTTTCCACCAACTAAATACAAAATACATCGTGAAGTACTGACCCCCAGGTACTTCGACCCCAGATTGCTTCTTGCCCCTTGTTCTGTTTGTCATGATAACCTTTAGTTATGGTACACCTGCCAGTGGCCAAAAACAGCACACTACGTTAGAGGAGATAAGTGTCTGGGTATTAGTAATTATACACTTAATCTTGGACAACAGATGCCAAGAGCACTAAAAGTAACATGATATAGCATATATGACATTGAAAATGGATGATATAGAAATCTGGCCAGGCACAGTGACTCATGCCTATAATCCAGGCGTTTTGGGAGGCCAAGGTGGGCAGATCACCTGAGGTTGGGAGTTTGAAACCAGCCTGTCCAACATGGCAAAACCCCATCTCTACTAAAAATACAAAAATTAGCTGGGCATGGTGGCACATACCTGTAATCCCAGCTACTCAGGAGGCTGAGGTATGAGAATCTCTTTTTTTTTTTTTTTTTTTTTTTTTTTTTTTTAATTTTTTTTTTTTATTATACTTTAAGTTCTAGGGTACATGTGCATAACGTGCAGGTTTGTTACATATGTATACTTATGCCATGCTGGTGTGCTGCACCCATCAACTCGTCAGCACCCATCAATTCATCATTTATATCTTGTATAACTCCCCAATGCAAGCCCTCCCTCCTACCTGGGAGGAGGAGGTTGCAGTGCGCTGAGATCATGTCATTGAGCCTGGGCAAGAGAAACTGTGTCTCAAAAAAAAAAAAAAAAAAGGATGACATATAAATCTACAGGCAACATGAGACAGCTGAAATATATATACAACTATACATCCACACAAATGCATATACACATATACATATGTGTGTATACACATATATGGTTGCATATGTGTATATACACATGTGTATATGCAACTATATATTCACACAAATGCACATACACATATGTATTTTTATGCAAATATACATGTTTTATACAAACATACATGTTTATATATGTACAAATATATACATTTATATATGTACAAATATACATGTTTATACGCACATGTTTATATGTTTATATATACACATATATACATATACATATATGTATATTTGTTATATACGTATATTTGTTATATACGTATATATAACAAATATACATATATACATGTTTATATGTGTGTATATAAACATACATATTTGTACATATACACACATGTATACATGAAGATATACATATATTATCTTTGTATATATGTATATATGCACAAATATGTGTATACACAAATGTATACACACATATATAGGAAACATTCTCTATTTGGATTTCTGGAAGTGTTCTCTCTCCCTTTCAAGCCTCCTGTACGCTTCCTTCCTTTATTAAACTTTGTGTAACTTTGGTTACCAAATAAATGTGTTTGCAAGAAACGGAATGGCATCATGTAGCATGTAAGCCAGTATCTACACAATAATAACTTGATTTTACCTAAGCCTACATCCTCAAATTACTTCTCATGATGCAGCCAGCCTAATATCCAGTCTTGGCCCCAACCAGATAGAAAGACCCCTTTCCCTACTGCCTAGTCAACAGCACCACCTGGACAGGCTACAGCACCTCCCTGACTACATAGTGCACACTGGACCTCATCTCCACACTCTTCCTCACCAAATCACCACCAACTCTTCCTCCTTCACCTTACTCTGAACTAAAGGAACAGCATCACCTAGGCACAACCTCAGAAGTCAGATCAACGGCAGTTCTCTCCATCAGTTCACAGTCCCTCGCTTCCTAAAACGCTCACATATATTTCCATCTCACCATCTTCTCCATACCACTCACAGAATGAATTAAGGGGCTTGCTACTTTCTTTTGTATTGTTGACTTGGTGTGTCCTCAGCATGTGTTCAATAAATGTTTGCTGGATGAACAAATGAATGAACGAATGAAATTACCAGGCAAGGCATCAATGAAATCACTGATATAAATTTCAGAGCCTGCCCCCACCTAGGCCTCCTGCTTCCATGAAGAAACCTACACTTCCCTCACCTATGATCACTTGAGTTCAAAATTTCCATGGAAACTACCACTGAGAGTGTCACTGTGGATGCCTCCTCTCCAGGCCCAAACACCATCATGGAGATGAGGATGCTCCCAACAGGACAGTGCGTGATGCTTGATGCATTGGACCCTGTACATCCCTGTCAGTTTAGCAAGGAATTGTGCTATCTCTACTGGGTTTCCATCCAACCTGCCCATGTCCACACCTTGGGCCAGCCCTCCACACAGTGTCTGGAGGCAAAATAGGCAAGCAGTCACAGCTTCAGGACACCCACCCCTTGTGGTCCAAGGGCTCAGAAGACACAGGAAGCCATCTGAGACATGTTCACCACCTGGATCACTTTTACTGCACGTCCACACACAGTGCTTCATGTGCAGAGTCTGAGCTGATTAGTCCTGGGGCACTCTTCCTCCAATTTTCCCTCCATGCAGCCACACTGCCACCTTCAAGTGCATTCCTGGTCCATCTTGGCTTTCTGTCATCAGTCACCAACCCATTCATATAGCCCAGCTTTGGTGAAGGGTCGCCAGGGGATTAAAAACCAGCCCCCAGTAGGCATGAAGACAGCTCCCAGCCCTGGAATGCTGGAGACATTGCACAGGACCACTGGAATTGTCAAGAGAGGCAGCTTGCCCAGAAAGATGCAGGAAGTCAGCCATGCGCTTCCTGACAGAGGGAAGGAAATTCTGAGGGAGGGTGTGGTGTCCTGCACACGGCCGATGCGTTCAGCCAATAGGCCTGTGCATTCAGATCACAGGGTCCAGTCCAATTGGTGATGATGGTGCCCAATTTCCCAAATCTATTTCTGTTTGTTGTCCTGTTCCCTCTCTTCCCTTCCCACTTTTCTTCCTCAGGTTCCTGACCCCACTGGGCTGAACTCTGGATTCAGAGCGCTGAGTACCAGCCTGCCTGGGGCTCGTGGACCTGGTTTCACATGTAGTCTCTCTCATATACTCTGGCAATTGCTCTCCCCTGGATCCTCCCAATGACCCTCACGGCCTGAGGGTGTCCTCTCTGCTCCACGTCCCTGGCTCCTGTTGAGTCTGACCAAATCCTTCTCAAAGCAAAGTAGAAATGTCCTGTCCATATTTCAGAATATTAAATAATCTGTGATTTTTATTAGAATGTGAATTGGTACAGCATTTTTTGTAATGAAATTTTAAAATGTTTATAAAATGTTAAACTATTAACAACTTTTTCATTTTAACCCAATACCCATGTTAATACATTTCTTATAAGAAAACATTCATGTTTGCTCAATAATTCATATTCAAAGATATATATTTTATTCAGTTTATCATACAGCAAATGGTAAATAATGTATGTGTTTATTAGGAAGAAAGAGTTTAATTAATTATGGTGTATGCCTACTTTAGAATTATAGAAAGTAGTTTCAAGAGAGATAGATGTATATATGTACTGTTGTGGAAAGATCCCATATCCATTTTATGAAGGGACAAATACAAATGGCAGGTCAATATGTACATCATTATTCTCTTATATTAAATAAAAATAATATATTGTTATAGCTTATGTGTCAGTGAAGAGCCTAGAGTCAGCTTTAAAATAATACACACCAGATGGTTAATTGTGGGACCTCTGAGGAGGGGGCTAAACCGTGGAAGAGCTTTGCAAAGTTTAAAATTGTAAATTATCTACATTCCTATAATTTTTGCAATAAGAATATACGAACTACTACCTTTTAAATAAAAAATATTTACATCTAACACAGAAGTAGCACCTGTGTCAGTTAAAGTAACTGCTAGCTGATGCAACAAACCGTGAAATTTCAATGGCTTGACACAACAGAAGTTTATTTTATGCACACCTAAGTTCTGACTTGGTTTGGCAGAGACTCTCCACTCCCACATGACTTGGGGATCCATGTTACTTCCACCTTGTGATTCCATCATCTCAAGCTGAAGCTGCCATGTTTGCCATTGAAAGGAGGGAGAAAGCATGGAAATGGCACATTGGCTGTCACGTGCCTGGATGTGACAAACAATGCTTCTGCTCTTGTTTCAGTGGTAATAGGTTGTCACACTACTCTTCCTAACTGCAAGTGAACTGTGCCTATGTGTCAAAGAAAGAGAGGAAGACAAGGTGTGGGTGAGTACTATAGTCTCCCCCATAAACTGTTACATAGTAAGTGCTCAATAAAAGGCAACTATTAATATTATAATTTGGTGTTACACAATCCATCTCATTTCTAGGAGTTTCTGAGAAGGTCAAATTTGCCTTGAAGTTCTCCGGCTTGTTCAAGTGGCTAATATGTGACTGATGTTTTCAAATGTAGGATCACAACTGTACAAGAATCTTGAAAGTCTCAGCAGAAAGGCTTTCCTTTGCAATACCTTTTTTTTTTTAACTTTTATTTTAGGTTTGGGGGTACATGTGAAAGTTTGTCACGTACATAAACAAGAGTCACAGGAGTTTGTTGTATATATTATTTCATCATCCAGGTATTAAGCCCAGTATCCAATAGGTATCTTTTCTGATCCTCTCCCTCCTACCACCCTCCCTGCCTCAAGTAGACTTCTGTGTCTGTTATTTCCTTCTTTGTGTTCCTAAGTACTTCTCATTTAGCTCCCTCTAAGTAGGCCGAGAATATTTTTTTCCATTTGATTCCTGGTTAAAATCTTAACCTGTGAGACTCTGCTACCCTCCACATACCTGAACACCCGTCAGTGCCTCTAGGCACACTGAAAGTCAGTATTTTTCCATGGGGCAGGTAAGCATACAAGAGGCAGTATAAGGTTGCTCAATTATTCCTTTTTCATCAGAGCTGACATGTATTCCAAGGAATCATTTTTCACCTCCTGGGAGACTATAGAGATATAGGAATTCAGCCTCAGTATGTACATGGTTGCTCCACTGGGATTTTCAAAGTTTTTCGCCACCTAATACTCATGAGGGAGGCTTTGGTTTTAAAGCATTCATCTGTGTATGTGTTCAGAGCTGGATTCCAAATAAAACCCCCTGTTAAAGTCCAATTTCAAGTATCAAGGTGGTTCCAAACCCCCTTTAACTTCAGGGTGACATGCCAAAAAATGATGGATAATATGGCAAATCAGACTCTACTCAACCCATTTGGAAAACACTTGGAGACTGTGTTGAAGGTAACCAGAGTGACACCCAGTTGTCTAAAAGTCACTGTCCCTA
Organism: Rhinopithecus bieti; assembly: GCF_001698545.2. Classification (NCBI taxonomy): domain Eukaryota; kingdom Metazoa; phylum Chordata; class Mammalia; order Primates; family Cercopithecidae; genus Rhinopithecus; species Rhinopithecus bieti. The sequence goes on from NW_016814248.1 coordinate 75,428, forward strand.
TGTGAATTTTATATTAAAAAGATTGCTTGTATCACATGGCTTCCTGGGTGAGAGATGGAACAGCCAGAGGACTTCTACAGGGAGAAGGAATGTCAAGAGGTGAACAGGTGATTTGGGTTGTTCTGTGGGGACCAGTGGCAAGGTGGTCAGCAGGTCAGGTTCCAGAGTCAGATAGGACACATGGAAGTGACCAGAGGAAATGCGCTGTAGTTTCAGAAACTGCTGGGACTGGACAGAAATGCCCACACCTGGGCAGACTCAGCTCTCAAGGAACCCAGCACAAACCAGCCCCATAAATGGTGTTTGATTCTCATTGCCAAGCCTGCTTTTAGTAATGTTGGCCTCAAGGTCCTTATTTTTGTCACCTGAGAGACATGGTGCAGTGCTGAGAAATGAATACCAGTCGGGAGGTCACCCTCAGGCTGGGGGGAATGGGGACAGCATGGACTCTCAAGACATTCAGAGCAGGGGTCTTGTTCCAGCCCTGTTCCTTACTAGCCACATGATCCTGGGGATACCCAGGAAATACTCTGTTATTATGTCCCAATTCACAAGCCCTGTGAGCCTTCTCTTTAAGCAGATGTGGTAAGTCCTGTCTAGTAGGGCTCTTGGAGTGTGTGCAATGTAGGTGAAGCACCTGGCTCAGGGCCTGGAATTAAATTAGAAGTTTAAGTAATGGCAGATGGCTGTTATTTCTGATATTATTTGACCTCAGACCCTAGCATTCTGGGATTTTGTTGTCAATGTCCTTCAGGACTGATCAGAGAATATCCAACTCAATACGGCATGGAATCATTAGCCAAATAAGGAAGTTTCATCCATAAAATTCAGTAAGAATTACCACTTAGAGAATGTGCCTCAAAATTTGGGTGTGTGGGAGATTTCCCCAGCCAGATGCAGCTCAAAGCTCCTAGAATTTGAGTCAAAGACCAACTCCTTCCCTCGCTCCCAGCTGCTTTTCCATCCATACCACTATTTTCATTGTTACCACCCAAAATCTAGTCCCTGCTTACAATTGGTCAAATTGCACTTGAGATAACCTAATTAGAATGCCTAATTAGGCATGTCAGTTCTGGTTCTCCCAGCCAGGTAGAAAAGCACCTGGCCAGTAGCTTCTGGGTCTCCCTTTTGGGGAGACACAAGCTTATTTCACAGGAAACCCTTGCAAATAATGGGTGTCCATCACCTAGCTCATGCACTGTGTTCACAAGACACCTTCCATTCTTGCCCCAGGTAGAGGTTTCTCTGTTCATCCACTGTCAAAAAGGAACTGCTCAGAGCATTTTTCCAATCTGGGCTTTTCCCTCTCTCTCTGAGGATCTGGTCCTTGACCCACCAGGCTTCATTACAATCAGATCCTTCAGAAGAAAGTGCAGTTTCCCAAAGCCCAAAAGGCCCCACACAGGGAATTTACACTTGACCACTCTCACCTGGAGCCCCATACCCACACTCCTCTTTTTCCTCTACATCTTAGAGGACATCTTGCCACCTTAATTATATGACTGCAGCTCCTAGACTCTAATACCCTACGGGTAAGTGTGTGTCTGGCTTACCCTAGTATCTCCACTACTAATCCTGGGTCTTCCACAGAGCAGATGCTCAGTGCATAGAGAAAAAATGAGCCAGTGAACAGAGAGATTTATTTATTCAGATTTAATTTTTCTTACATTCACGAAGAAGCCAATGAAATCCAAGTATGCATATATATTTTTTAAATTTTACAGAGTAGACTGAGTATGTAAAAGGCAGGAATTAAGTATCTTTTAATTTCTTTATCTCACATATCTTACGGTGAATTCACATTTCTAAATACTCCACTGCTGTTATTTCCCAATTCACAAAATAGAATGGATTTCCCAATCTGAATACAAAACAAGACTCTTACACCTAAACTATATAAACAGCAATATATATGACTACGACTCATAAACTTGGATGCTGAAGTTCATTCAACCATCCATTAAAAGGAACATTTGAACAATTCTAAAAGGAAACAGAGATAAATCTCCAAGTAACCCAATAAAACAGAAACCCACTACTAAGAATGCTGACTACTCCCTTCAAACAGTGAAGAATGGGCCTCAAGCTACAGAACGCAGGGGAAGCTGCTGCACAGGGCCGTCAGATGACTGGCCCAGCCCAGCCCCCACCCCACCCCCCCGGCCCTGGCTGCAACTCATGCTCAGACTCCCTCTTCCTCCTCTCTCAAAGCTGCTTCACGCAGGGATGGGTAGGAAATGCGAACTCTTGCATTGACCCTGACCACATGCTCCAAGACTTTCACATAGCTGGTTTCAGCCAGGGCCCTTGGACCCCAAAGGAACTCGTAGCGTGCAGGATCACTGCCGGGTACCTTCCGGTACTCCAGGTAGTTCTCCTGCACCCACTCTTGGGTGAGCAGTTTCCTGGGCTCCCCATAGACACTGTGCTCCCTCCCATCATACACATCCATCACACTCAGCTCCTCCCAGATTTCCTCCTCAGATGCGGAGTCGCCCTCCATTGCGATAGTGCCCAGGATGATTATCAGGAGGCCTGTCTTAGGAAAGATACGATTACCACCCAGCAGGCCATCGTAGGAGAGGCCCAGGCAGGTGACAAGGGTGTAGGTGTTGCTGGCGGAGTCCACTTCCTTCACGTCAATGCCAAAGATCATCTTCAGGGACTCGGAGGCTTTGCCGAAGATCACAGGAAAGCAGTGCTTGTAATTTTTGATGACTCTCTCCAGCATTTCTGCCTTTGTGACCAGCTCCTTGGCTCGATACTTGAGGAGCAGAAAATGAACCAACTCATCCACCTTCTTACTGAGTGCTTCTCGGAACAAGGACTCTGGATCAGGCGAGGTGCTTGGCCCCTCCTCTTCTTGGCTGCTGGAACCCTCATTGGGTTGCCTCCAGCAAGTGAAGTTGGCGGTAGTGGGTAAGGCGGAGGCTCCCTGAGGACTCTGGGGAGGACCTGTTGACCCAGCAGCAGGCACTTCCTCCAGGGTGCCAGGGACCAGAGGAGAGGAGGAGGAGGCAGCAGCCTCCTGCTCCTCAGTAGCAGGAGCCTGGGCACCCACCAGGCCCAGGGCCTCTTCTTGGGCCTCAACGCCTTCCTCAGGCTTGCAGTGCTGACTCTTCTGCTCAAGAGACATGATGATTCTGGTCAGGGCAGCAGGCGGGAGTGCAGGCAAAAGCTGGGCAATGGGGACCCACAGGCCTGGGGAGAGAGGGAGCATGTGAGAGGCCTCAGCTGAGAACCGAATCTTGGAGGCTCTAACAAAGGTTTACTTACAGATCTTCTCCTTGGTGCTCCTCTGTGGCCTCCAGGGAATCCTGTCCTCTGGGTTGGCCTATCCCGAGAACCTAAAGGAGGAAGTGAGAGAGCATCTCAGGATATAGCCAGCCAGTAGAGGTCTATTCTACAGGACTAACAGGGAGGTGAGGCCAGACTCTCTGGAGTTCCACGTGTCCTGTGGCAGGTGGGGCCCTTGGTGTGCATTCAGGGCAAACATTCACTGCTGGTACAGCCTGTGCATCCTCTGCTCTGTGACTTGAAGACACAAGTCTCAGACCAAGCCCTCATTGCCTTGTTCCTGGAGCTCCTAGGAGATGAATCCATGGGCCCTTAGGGTGCAGACTATAAGCACAGTCCCAGTCCCTCAGTGCTATCAAGAGGGCAGGCTGGACTCTGTGAGGTCCCCACTCTCATAGTGGATGGTCCACTCTGTGGTCACTCAGGGCCCTCACATTTCTCCAGGCAGGGCCTGGATCCCGCCCTTTTGCTGGCCTGAGAAATTCAGATCAAGAGCTCACATGCCTGAGAAGAAACAGGACATGAGGGGCCCCACATCTGGCCACATGTGCCTAGGTCCTCTGAAGAACGACAGCAAGAGATGTCGAAATTCATTGGAACCCATGTGTCCTCGGTGAGGAGCCTGCTTGGTCCTCACCTCAACTCCTGGCAGAGCCTGGGACCCTCCCTCTACTGACCTGGGTACAGCCCCCTCAGACCAAGGCCTCCCCCTCCATGACATCAGTGATCCCAGGACAAGAGAGGGACCTCAGCAGACAGCCAAGCCCATGCTCTCTGGGGTGACAACAGGAGCAAGGATGATTTCTGTGGGGTCATCGTCTGCGTTCTGGCCCTGTGGTATCCTCAATCTTCCCTCACATTCCTCACCAGGACTCTTGGCAGATCCTGAGACCACTGTGTCCGTCGACCAGATGGGGGTCCCTGTGTTGACCTGAGTAACCCTCTGAGAACAAGGTCCTAACCTCACTGAGATCTGGAATCCGAAATGAGGAGGCACATCCTGTCACCCCTGTGTGGGGTGCCCACAGCTGACCCCTTTGGTCCTGGGGTGAGGGTTCTGATGGCCTCCTGTGGGTCACTCATGTTTGCTCCCAATGGGGCCTGCCCTTCCTCAACCCCCAACCCCCTGAAATGAGCAGACATTGCCCCTTTACTCCAAGACCTCATCTCCCTGAAGGTTCTCCAACTTCCTGCCTATGGTACAAGTAAGACTGGCACATAAGGCCATCCCTGCTCTGGTCCCCCCTGAGCTAAGAACAGGGGACAGCCAGACTCTGTGGGGTCCCATCTTTCTGAGCCACAGGTATCCTCAGACCATAGCCCTCTCCTCTCTGTGACCTCGAAGGTGCAGGAAACATGAGGTACATGTGGCTACCTTGTTCAGGACCTCCCAGGGCCCAGCTCTCCACTGATCTGGAATGCAAGGCCCCCCGAGTCCTCCCTCGTCTTCCTTTCCCTGACCCTGGAAGGGCTGGAACCCACCCCTCTGCTGACCTGAGTCACCATCCCTTGGATTCCCGAGGCTAAAAGAGGCGGCACCTATTCTCAGATGGGGTGGGGTGGGCTCCCTGCCTTGGGGTGCTGGGTCTCCTGAGGCCTTCCTCATTTCCCAGGAGGGCCAGGGTCCTCCCTCTGCTACCCTGAGGCTCTGGTCATGATACCAAGCCCCTTCCCTCCTTCAGCCCTGGATGTGGATGTCAAGATCCGAGTGCCTGACCATTCCCAAGTCTTCCGTGGGTTGACTGCAGGGGAAAAAATGGATTCTGCAAAACGGAATTGGGGATGGGGTTGAGGATCTGGATGGTGGGGGGATGTTGGAATGCGGAAGGGGTGGGAATGTAGAGCCCTCAGTTCCCTCTCAGGGTCCTGATCCTGATGCCAGGCAGAGCCGGGGCCCTGCCTTGGACACACCAAGCTCTGACTCGAGTCCCCTGTGGCTTTAGGGCAGTGGGAGCTGGGACGGCATAGCCTGAGTCTTCCCCCGGGTGGTCCAGGGCTGGCAGCAGGGGCTGAGCTGGAGTGTTTGGGGTCCTCTGTCTGGAGTGGGGGCCTCCTCAGTCCTTCATCAGTCTCACCTTGCCTCGTCACAGAGCTTGGGCCTGCTCCCCTCAGCCAATTTCAATTATCCCCTCAGGACCATGCCCTCGATTCTCTCTGACCCCCAAAACATCCCAGCATCAAGTCTGGGGTTTCCCTGGATTGATAGCAGAAGGGGAACTGGATTCTGCCTGGTGAGGTTGGAGAGCAAGGAATGGGAAATGGGGCAGCGAAGTGATAGCGGATTTGTGGGAATGGGGGTTAGAGTGGGATCTTGGGAGACCTCAGTTCCCTCTCAGGTTTCTGACTTTGATTCCTGGCAGATCCTGGGCCATGCCCTCTCCTAACCAGCCCTGCCCTGATCACACCAACCTCTGACTCCAGAGTCCCCTGTGGCTTAAACAAACGGGTTGCGACAGGGGTGGTGGTGGGGAGCAGCCCAGCCTGAGAAGTCGGCTTCCTGGGTGGTCCAGGGCTGGCAGTAGGGGTGGTGCTGGATTACTTGGGGCCCTCTATCTGGGCGGGGGAGCCTTCTGAGACCTCCCTCAGCCTCTCACCTTGCCTCCTCAGAGCCTGGGCTCACTTCTCATTGCTGATGTCAAGCTCCCCCTAAGGAGAACCTCGCTTCTAACTCCCAATGAGCAAGTCAGTGGTGTCACATTCGGGTACCAAGGACTTTCCTGGATTGACAGCAGGGGCTGAACTGTATTCTGCCAGGGTGGGGGTTCCGGTGGGAGGGGTGTGGGTAGAAAGGCAGAGCGGATGGAGATCTGGGTTGAGGTGTAAGGGTGGTGGATGGGGTGGGAATGGCAATGAAGGGGGGGTTGGGTCATGGGAGTGGGGATTGCAGTGGACTCTTGGTGGCCCTCAGCCCTCCCTGAGATTCCTGACCTTGATGCCTGGCAGAGCCCAGACGGTGCCCTTTCCTAAGCATCCCTTCCATGGTCACACCACGCTCTGACTCCAGAGTCTCCTGTGGGGACGGGGTGTGGGGACAGGTGGTGGTGGGGTGGGAAGCTGGAAGAGGCGGCCCAGCCTGAGAAGTCAGCCTCCGTGGAGTGGTCCAGGGCTGGGACCCTCTATTAGGGATATGGGTGTCCTGAATCCTCCCTCAGAGTCTGACTGCCTGCTCACAAAGCCTGGGCCCCCTTCCCTCTGACAATCTCAAGCCGCCCTTCAGAACCAGAACCTCGCTTCCCTCTAATACCCAATGCACAAGTCAGTGGCATCACATCCGGCCACCCAGGGGTTGCCTGGATTGAAATCAGGGGTGTAACCAGATTCTGCACGGATGGGGATGAAGGTAGGGGGGCATGAGGCTGGTGGGGGGTGTTGGGGAGCATAGGGGCACAGGTGGGGGATGTGGGTACAGATGGGGTTGGGAGTGCGGATGGGAATGGGAACAGGGCAAGGGATAGGAATGGGGTGGGGGACGCTCCACCCTCTCCTAGGGTCCTGACATTGACGGCTAGCAGAGCCTGCCCCCACCAGTCTTGCACTGATTATACCAAGCTCTGACTGAACAGTCCCCTGCGGCTTAAGCGGCAGTGGGGTGGTGAGCCCCAGACTCAGATGTCCATCCACGAGTGACCCAGGGCTGAAAGCAGGAGTGGTGCTAGATTATTTGGGGTCATCGACCTGCAGTGGGGAGGGTCTCCCGAGTCCTCCCTCGGCTTCTCACCTTGCCACCTCACAGAGCCTGGGCCGGCTTCCCTCTGCCAAGCCCAAGCTGCCTGTCAGACCAAGAAGCTAGCTTCTCTCTAACCCCCAATGCGCAAGTCACTGGCATCACATCCGGGCACCTGGGGCTTCCCTGGGTTGAAACTGGAAGTGGAAACTGATTCAGCCTGGATGGGGGTAGAGGTTTTGGGGTGGGGATATGAGGGCGGTGATTCAGCCTGGATGGGGGTAGAGGTTTTGGGGTGGGGATATGAGGGCGGTGGGAGTTTGGGGAGGATAGGGGTACTGGTGGGGGATGGGGGTGTAGATGGGGTTGGGAGTGTGGATGAAAATGGGAACGGTGGGGATGGGAGTGGGGGACCCTCAGCCCTCTCTTACAGTCCTGAGACTGACGCCTGGCAGAGCCTGCCCTCACCAGTCTTGCACTGATCCCCCCAAGCTCTGACTCGAGAGTCCCCTGTGACTTCAGAGGCAGTGGAGTGCTGGGGGACCCAGACTCAGAAGTCTGCCCACGGGTGTCCCAGGGCTGGCAGCAGGAATGGTGCAGGATTATTTGGGGTCGTTTATCTGCGGTAGGGGCCTCCTAAGTCCTCCCTCAGGATCTCACCTTCACTCCTCAAAGGGCCTGGCCCGCTTCCCTCTGCCAATCCCAAGCTCCGGGTCAGACAGAGAAGCTTGCTTCTCTCTAACCCCAACGCGCAAGTCATTGGCTCATATCCGGGCACCTGGGGCGTCCTGGGGTTGAAAGCCGAAGCAGAACCCGATTCAGCATGGATGGCAGTGGGAGGGATGAGGATGGTGGAGGGGGCAGGTTTTTTGGGGTGGGAGACGGCGGTATGAGGATGGTGGTGGATTGGGGAGGATGGATAGGGGTGCTACAGAGGGATGGGAGTGTGGATGGGTTTGGGAGTGGGAATGGGAATGGGAACGGGGTGGGGATGGGAAGGGGGTAGGGGATAGGAATAAGGGTGGGGTAAGCTCAGCCCTCTCTTACGGTCCTGAGGTTGATGCCCAGCAGAGCCTGCCCTCACCAGTCTTGCACTGATCACCCCAAGCTGTGACTCCAGAGTCCCCAGCGACTTCAGAGGCAGTGGGGTGGTGGGTGCCCCAGACTCAGAAGTCTGCCCACGGGTGGCCCAGGGCTGACAGCAGGAGTGGTCCAGGATTATTTGGGGTCGTCTATCTGGGATGGGGGCCTCCGGAGTCCTCCCTCATGGTCACACCTTGACTCCTCACAGGGCCTGGCCCGCTTCCCTCTGTCAATCCCAAGGTGCCGGTGAGACAGAGAAGCTCACTTCTCTTTAACCCCCAATGCACAAATCAGTGGCATCATGTCCGGGCACCTGGGGCTTTCTTGGGATGGAAGCGGAAGCAGAGCCTGATTCAATCTGGATGGGGGTGGGAGGGGTGAGGTTGATGGAGGGGCAGGTATTTTGGGTATGAGATGGCGGTATGAGTGTGTTTGGTGGTTGGGGAGGATAGGGGTGTTGGGGATGGGGTGTGAATGGGTTTGGGAATGCGAATGGGGTGGAGGATGGGAATCGGGGTGGGGAAGGAGAATAGGATTGGGGTACATTCAGCCCTCTCTTTTGGTCGTGAGGTTGATGCCTGGCCGACCATGCCCCCCGAGTCTTGCACTGATCACTACATACTCTTGACTCCATAGTCCCCGGAGACTTCAGAGGCAGTCGGGGTGATGGGTGCCCCAGACTCAGAAATCCGCCATGGGTAACCCAGGGCTGGCACCAAGAGTGGTGCAGGATTATTTCGGGTCGTCTATCTGGGGTGGGGACTCCTGAGTCCTGCCTCAGCGTCTCATCTTCACTCCTCACAGGGCCTGGTCCACTTCCCTCTGCCAAACCCAAGGTGCCCGTCAGAGAAGCTCGCTTCTCTCTAACTCCCAATGTGGAAGTCAATGGTATCACATCTGGGCACCTAGGACTTCCTTGGGTTGAAAGCGGAAGCGAAGCCTGATTCAGCGTGGATGGGGGTGGGAGGGGAGAGGTTGGTGGAGGGAGCGGGAATTTTGTGCGGGAGATGGCGGTATGAAAGTGGTGGGGGGTTGGGGAATATACGGGTGCTGGTGGGGATGGGAGTGTGGATGGTTTGGGAGTGGGAATGGGAATGGAAACGGGGTGGGGGATGGGAATGAGAATGGGGGATGGGAATAGGAGTGGGGTACGCTCACCCCACCCTTAAGGTCCTGAGGTTGATGCCCGGCAGAGACTGCCCTCACCAGTCTTGCACTGATCACCCCAAGCTCTGACTCCAGAGTCCCCTGCGACTTCAGAGGTATTGGGTTGGTGGACGCCCCACACTCAGAAGTCCGCCCACGGGTGGCCCAGGACTGGCAGCAGGGGTGGTCCGGGATTATTTGGGGTCGTCTACCTGGGGTGGGGGCCTCCTGAGTCCTCCCTCAGCGTCTCACCTTGACTCCTCACAGGGCCTGGCCCGTTTCCCTCCGGCAATCCCAAGCTGCCGGTCACACAGAGAAGCTCGCTTCTCTCTAACCCGCAGTGCGCAAGTCAGTGGCCTCACATCCGGGCACCTGGGGCTTTCTTGGGTTGAAAGCGGAAGCGGAACCCGATTCAACGTGGATGGGGGA
>NW_016814248.1:86660-94190 GCF_001698545.2 Rhinopithecus bieti
GGGAGATGGCGGTATGAAAGTGGTGGGGGGTTGGGGAATATACGGGTGCTGGTGGGGGATGGGAGTGCGGATGTGTTTGGGAGTGCGAATGGGAATGGAAACGGGGTGGGGGATGGGAATGAGAATGGGGGATGGGAATTGGATTGGGTACGCTCACCCCTCCCTTATGTTCCTGAGATTGATGCCTGGCAGAGACTGCCCTCACCAGTCTTGCACTGATCACCCCACGTTCTGTCTCCAGATCCCCTGTGACTTCAGAGGCAGTGGGGTGGTGGGCGCTCCAGACTGAGAAGTCTGGCCACGGGTGGCCCAGGGCTGGCAGCAGGAGTGGTGTGGGATTATTTGGGGTGGTCTATCTGGGGTGGGGACTCCTGAGTCCTCCCTCAGCCTCTCACCTTGACTCCTCACAGGGCCTGGCCCGTTACCCTCCGCCAAGCCCAAGGTGCCGGTCAGACAGAGAAGCTCGTTTCTCTCTTACCCCCAATGCGCAAGTCAGTGGCATCACATCCGGGCACCTGGGGCTTTCCTGGGTTGAAAGCGGTGGCAGAACCGGGGATTCTGCCCGGATGGGGATCCGGATGTTGGATGGTGGGGTGCGGGTGTGGGGTAGGGGATGGGCGTGGGGTTTGAATCGGGGTTGGGGTAGAGGGGTGCTGGTAGGGAATGGGGTGTGGATTGGGTTAGGAGTGTGGATGGGAATGAGGTGGGGGATAGGAATGGGCCTAGGGGACCCTCAGCTCTCTCTTAGGGTCCTGACTTTGATGCCTGGCACAGCCTGCCCTCACCTTGCCTCCTCACAGATCCTGCACCTGCTTACTTCCGTGAACCTCAAGCTGCTGGTCAGACTGACCACCTCGCGTCTCTCTGATCCCCAATGCGCAAGTCAGTGATGTCACATCGGGGCCACCTGGATTGACAGTAGGGGCAGAACCTGATTCCGCCAGGGTGGGAGTTGGGTTGGGGGAGGAGGCGAGAGGTCCCGGAGGTAGGGGTTGATGTAGGCGTGCCCCTCAGTCCTCCCTCAGAATTCTGACTTTGATTCCTTGCATAGCCTGGACCCCTGTTCTCTGCGGATGGTATCTGCTCCCCTCAGACCAAGGTTCTGATTCCAAGTCCCCTGAGGTCACAGTGGGAGGAGAGGTGCCCTTGGGCGACAAGGCCGCTGGGATCTTCCAGGGCTGACAGGAGGGACTAAGTTGGATTCTGTGGCTCCTCTTTGTGCGGGAGCGGACCCTCAGTCTTCACTCAGGAGGGTCCTCCTCCTGGGTCCTGGCTCTTTGTTTAAGTGATGGGTTGGAGATGCTCTCTTTCTCTCACCTCTGAGCATTTGCCCAGCTGTACCCCTTGCAGAAAATGGCTGCAGGTACCAGGCGAGGTGTTCCCTGGGTGGCTGCAGCAACCGTTATTGTAGTGACCTCTGGGAGAAGATGCACACCTTCCCACAGGGAGTCCTCCTTAGCCAGAGCTGGGCTTTGCAAACCTTTTTTCCTCAAAGAAATATATTTTACATATCTTTCGAGGATATATGTAGGTGGCAACATATATATTTATTTCTGTGAAAGAACACCTACCCTTAGTTTGCATGATTCACTCTGATACCCTATTCAACTTCTATTCTACTATTTATGTTCTGTTAAAAGAATTCTTTTCGAAACCAGCCTGGCCAACAGGGTGAAACCCCGTCTTCGCTAAAAATACAAAAAAATTAAAAAATTAAAAAATTAGCCGGACGTGGTGGTGGATGCCTGTAATCCCAGAACTCTGGAGGCTGAGGCAGGAGAATCGCTTGAACCCGGTAGGCGGAGGTTGCAGTGAACCAAGATCGAGTCATTGCACTCCAGCCTAGGCGAGAGTCTCAAAAATAATAATAATAATGATGATGATGATAATGCCAGTCCTCACCCACTAAGTTGGTTTCGGGTTGTAATTAGCAGATCTCTGGAACCATACTGCCTTAACCAAGCCAATTTTCCTGCTGTCCTGCTGTTACCCTAGGGCTGCTGGAATCGTGTTTTGAGGTGCTGCCTCAGATTGCGCAATGCAGTGAAGTGGAAATTTTAAAACGTTCATCCTATTCGTTCTGTCATCTGACGTCTAGGCAGGCTAAAGACTTCTCCAACATCCCTGCAGCCCACCCCTCTCCAATCGACACCACCCCAAACACAAGTACCAGTTCAAAGTACAGTCCTCAGTCTCACCCAGGACTTTCTGTGTTTTGTTGCTTAGATTTTATTGCTGATATTGTTGTTTTTTCTTTCTTTCTTTTTCTCTAATATAATTTTCCAGAGTTGATTTGGGAAGCAGAGAACAGCAGCCTAAATTTGACTGTAATTTTGGCAGCTACAGGTAAGACAATAAATTGTAAGTAATTTAAGCAGAATTGACATTTTTACCATGTTCTGCCCCTGATCAATGAATATGTTATGGTCCTCTACTTATTTCAAATTCCTTTTACCTGAATCTATCAGTATACTTTGATAGTTTCCTCTAGAAATACCTTACACATTTTTCTTAGGCTTCTTTTTTGGTAATTCTTGGATTTTGTTGCTATTGCAAATGGCATATTTTCTATTAATTGTTCTAATTAATGGAAATTAATTAATTCTAATAGTTATTCCTATTGTGTGGCAGAGAGTTTGATTTTGCTATAGTAATCTGTTGTACACCTTGTTCTGAAAACCCATTCACTTGGATATTCCACATGCCTTTTTCTTTTAATTCTCAAGAATGATAAGGGTATTATCACTAAACATTATGTATTTTTCTTATATTCACGCCCCTTATTTATTATGATACTTATAGCTCTGACTTTGTGTCTCAGTGATGATTTAAAACGTAGAGATAATAGCCTACATCTACTTCTTGTTCCGGCCTTTAATGATAATTCTTTGAACTTTTCACATTTGGTTGCTGTCGATTTTGGAAATGAATGTTCTCTTTCAATATAGGTTAACTAAATATTTTACCATGAACTCATATTGAGTTTCTTCCAAAAGCTTTTCCTGTACCCATTGATGTATGTGATCAAATTTTTTCTCCTCTATTTTGTATGTAAAAAATTACAGTGAGACTTTTTTTTTTCTAATGTTAAATCATGTTTTCTTTCCTTGGGCAGAGCTTGTTTGTTCATTTAATATTCTACTAATTTACATAAATTACATATTTGCTGCTATGTAAGAGAGCTTGTTTATGTGTTTTTTCCATCGGGAGTCGGGGTGGTCCTCATCTGATTTTGAATCCAGGAGGGTTAATCTGGGAGAATGAATTGAAGAATTGTCTATATTTTGCGTGCTTTGGAAGAGTTGAGGTAAGATGATGGTTAGTTTTCCTCGATCAGGCGGAATCAGCCTCCAAAGCTGACTAACCTGGAACGTTTGAGGGTGGCTTGAGCTTTCAGTATTGTAGTTTCAGTTTGTGTCATTTAATTCAAGTTTTCTTTTTGGATCAATTTGGTCATTTATTTATTTTATTTCTACAAAATAGTTTCACTTAGGATTTTATTTTAATGGCATGATATTTACGAGAAAAAACGTTTTATTTTGTTTTGTGTGTGTGTGTGTGTGTGTGTGTGTGTGTGTTTTATCAGGGAAGCCTCACACATATAGAGTAATAGAGAGACTAACATGATGAACCCAGCATACCTGACACTCAGCATCAACAACTTTAAATACACGGCAAATCTGGTTCCAGTTAGACACTCACCTACCTGCATCTCAGTTGCTGGAATAATGTGGAGCAAATCAAAGACAGCATACCATTTCATCTCTAAATAATTCAATATTCATTTTTAAAACATGAGGACATTGTACCCAGCCATACCCCTTGCAGAGAATGGCTGCGGGTACCAGGCGAGGTGTTCCCTGGGTGGCTGCAGCACCCGTGATTGTAGTGACCTCTGGGTCACAATCACTACAAACAAAAACCCAATACAATTCTCATTTCTGAAAAATTAAATAAATGATTATGAAATGTTCAATTGTTTTATGCACTTATCTGGAAGACTTATACTTTATAAAATTTGTTTCTTTGAATGAGTACCCAAAATAGTATTACGTAGTGATTTTTTGTAATTAAATCTTTTATCACCTGTAGGTCCCCTCCACATGATCTGTTTTCTTGCCATTGCTTCGTTGTTGTTGGAAAGAAACAGATCTTGTGTTCTTTCCAGTTTTCCATAGTCTGGATTTGCAACACTGTGATGTCCTTTATCATATTCTTTAGCCCTTAATTTCTAGGGCTACAAAATGCCCCAGGGTCATCAGATTTATTCCCTGCCCCAGTCGTAAATAAGCCATTTCTCCAAATATCTGGTTCCTTTCAATGGGAAGTGGTTCTAGAAATCTACTTCTGGGTGCTAGGTGTACTCATTGCTACTTTTGCTTTTGGTGTTTAATTTAAAAGCTCTTTAACAAACAAAGTTATGTAAGTTTTATCTTATGATTTCTTATAGAAGTTGTATAGTTTTTGCATTTTGCATTAGGTCTATGGTGTATTTTGAGTTAATTTCGTGAAATACCTAAGGATTTGTCTAGGCTATTTATTATTATTTTTGTTTAGATACCCAGTTGTTCATATACCATTTGTTGGAACAACTATACTTTCACCTTTATTGCCTTTGTTATAAATCACCTGATTATATGTGTGCAGGTCTATTTTGGGGCTCTATTCTGTTTTTTTAATCTATGTGTTTTTTTATCCATTCACCAAATGAAATACATCTTGGATGCCCCTGTTTCTGGTGATTATCAAATAAGCTATTGTATACATTAATATACAATTTCTTATGTAGACATAAGTTTCCAAATTAGTTGGGTAAATACCTAGGAGTAGGATTGCTGAATCTTATCATAAGACTGTTCAGTTTTGTAAGGAGATGCCAAACTGTCTTCCAAAGTGCCTGTACCATTTTGCATTTCCACCATTAATGAATGAGAGTTTCTTTTGTTCCATATCTTCACCAGCAATTGGTCTTTTTTTATTATTATTGTAGACATTCTAATTAGGTGTGTAGTGGTATCTCATTTTAGTACACAATTTTCTAATGACAAAGGACGTTCAGCACTTTTGTTACACTTATTTGCCATCTGTATATCTTCTTTGGTGTAGTGTCTGTTCAGATCTTTGACTGTTTTCATTTATTTCTATCGTCGAGTTTTAAGAATTTGTGTATATTGTAGAGACAAGTTCTTTACCACATATGTATACTACAGATGTTTTCTCCTAGTCTGTAGCTTCTGTTTTTATTCTCTTAACACCGTCTTTTGAACAGCATACGATTTTATTTTAATAAAGTCCAACTTGGCAAATTTTCTTTCATCGATGTTGCTTTTGGTGATAAATTTAAAACTCACCACCAAACTGAAAATTATATAGATTTACTCTTATGTTTTCTTACACAAGTTGTATGGATTTTGCATTTTGCATTAGGTCTATGATGTGTTTTGAGTTAATGTTTTTGAAATATGTAAGGATATGTCTAAGTTATTGTTATGTGTCTATAGATGTCCAATTGTTCAGGCACCATTTGTTGGGAAAACTATAGTTTTACCATTATTGCCTTTGTTGTAAATCACCTGACTATATGTGTGCAGGTCTATTTCTGAGCCCTATCCTGTTTTATTAATCTGTGTGTCTATTCTTTGCTGATGCTTGTGTCCTCTGTCAAATTCATATTTTGAAGCTTTCGGCCCCAGTATGTCTGTATTTGGAGGTGGGGCCTCTAAGGAAGTAATTAATGTTAAAAGAGGTCGTAAGGGTGGGGCCTTGATCCCATAGAATTAGTGTGCTTATAAGAAGGGACACAAGAAAGCACTGTTGTGCTTGCATGAGACCTCTCTCTCTCTCTCTCTCTCTTTCTCTCTCTCTCTCTTTCTCTCTCACCCTTCCTCCCTCCCTCTCTCCATGCACATACACAGAAGAAATGCCAAGAATGGATGTAATGAGAAAGGGCCGTCTACAGGACCACCTCCAGTCCTTTATCTGTGACTTTTAGTCTCCAAAACTGAAAAATAAATAAATTTCTGTTGTTTCAGCTACACAATCCATGGCATTTTGTTATGGAAGTCAAAGCTAACTAAGACATAACCCCAGGGAACAAATTTTTCTTCTGTTTTCTTCTAGAAAAAAAGTATTTTTGACATTTAGGGCTATGATTCACTTTGAGTTACACTTTTATATGGGGCAAGGCATGTGCAATGGTTAGTATTATGGGTCAACTTGTCTAGACTATAGTATTCAGTTGTGTGGTCAAACACTAGTCTAGATGTTTCTGTGAAGGTATTTTGTAGATGTGATCAGCGTTTAAAATCAGTTGATTTTAAGTAAAGCAGTTTACCTCCATAATGTGGGTGTGCCTCATACAATCAGTTGAAGGTCTTAAAAGACCAAGGTTTCCTGGAGAAGGAATTCTACCACGAGATTGGAACATAAAAACGCTATGTCAGTTTCTAGCCTGCTGGCCGACAGGCCAGATTTTGGATGTATCAGACCTCAGAATCACCTGAGACAGTTCCTTAAAATATCTATCCTTGTCTTTCTCTCGTTCCCTTTTTGCATGATAGATAGATAGATAGATAGATAGATAGATAGATAGAGGATTGAAATTTAGTTTTGCATGTGGATATCCAATTGTTCCAGACCCAATTGTTGAATACACTATAATTTCTCTCCTCTACTCTTCATTTGCATCTTTATCAATAATTAGTTATCTATAGATGCATATACATGTGGATTCATTCCTGGACTTTATTCTTTTCTGTTGATGTATTGCTGTAATTATGACAGTTCCACACTATACTTATCATTGTTAGTTTACAAGCCTTGAAATGAAGCAGGGTAATCCCTCCAATTTCGTTCTATTTTTTAAAGTTTTCTTTAGCTATTCTAGGGCCTTTATACTTCTGTATGAATGTTAGAGTCAGCCTCCCAATTTCTATTTAAACATTTCTGGAATTTGGATTTGGATTGCACTGAATCTTTCAAAAACCTTGGGGGAAAGTGACTTCTTAATATTCAGTCTTTTGACTAATGAATAAAGTTTATATCGCTATTTACTTAGTTTCTCATTAAATTTATCACTGTAATGTTTTATAGTTTTCAATGGACAGATCTTATACATCTTCTGTCATATTTATCCATTTAATATTTGTTTTAAATTACATTGTTTTGTCTCAATTGCCAATTGCTCATTGCTAGTATAAAAACACAGGTATAATGACCTATATCCAGTGCCATTGCTAAACTCTTATTAGTTCTAGAAGCATTTTTAAGATTGATAGAATTGTCTGCATATGCTCTTATTTTCTGTAAATAAAGACAGTTTTACTTGTCTTTTTCCAATCTGAAGGCCTTTTTTGAAAAACACTTATTACACTGGACAGAACCACAGGTACAGTGTTGATCTATTCTACTCAACAATACCCTGTTCCATGAACTCATCAGTTTTAGGTTGTATTTTTCTACAATGCAAACATCCTGCATGATTTCTGACAGGTGAAAATCTGCCTCATTCGCCCTACACTGTTTTTTTTT
>NW_016814248.1:98879-108534 GCF_001698545.2 Rhinopithecus bieti
CCAGGTGAGGCGATGCCTCGCCCTGCTTCAGCTCTCGCTGGTCCGGCTGCAGCAGCTGACCAGCACCGATTGTCCGGCACTCCCTAGTGAGATGACCCCAGTACCTCAGTTGAAAATGCAGAAATCACCGGTCTTCTGTGTCGCTCTTGCTGGGAGTTGGAGACTGGAGCTGTTCCTATTCGGCCATCTTGCTCCGCCCCTCCCACCCTACACTGTTAAAATCCAAGCCTGGGTACTACACCTGCTGAGATAAGCATGACCCCACAGTTGAAACAAGATTCATAAGATATCCAGTGGAGGAAGTGTATTCACTGAAGTTTGACAGCCTGAAAGCAGTGATTTCAGACTGGGAAAAACTGAAACCCCAGGAGACTGGGAAACCCCTGTGGACACTGGGAAAAGGAGGTACAATGGAAAAGTTCCCTGGTAGTAGCCAAGTGAGTGGTCTTCAAGATGTATAAGAGAAATTTTTAGGAGGAAAGAATGGTGATTCACATCTACACATAGACTTAAATACAGCCAGATTATCTTGGAGAGATTTCTGGTAAAATAATAATAATAATAATAATTTTTTTAAAAACTGGATAGTGGTGAATGGAAGGAGAAAACAGAAAGCAGCATTGAAATGGAGTGACCTGGGGGAAAAGCTTGGAGGAATAATTCTCTCCGTGCCATGTCACCCACCCCAGTTGAACATGGGAGGAAAGGAGCAGCACTATCTGTTTGGGAAAGCTCTTTAGCAGTTCTAAAGAAATGCCCCTCTTTTCTTCAACCAGACCACTCTGGCTTCCTCATCCTTCCGTCCCCTCCTCATCCTTCCTCCTCTCCTCCTCTCTCTCCTCCCCACTCCCTCCCACGACAATGTCCTGAAGGTGGTTTGTGATATCTAAGCCCTTCTCCCCGACAGGGCAACCATTGGCTAAGTAGTAGCTTGCTGAACTAATCATAGCTCAGGGGTCTCGCTCGTCATTGTCCTGGGAGGGGTATGTATAGGGAGACCAGGCAGCCTGGAGTAGACAATTGAGAGACGCTGGCGAAGATGACCAGGAAATGACAAGCCTCCAGCCCAGTTTTGGAAAAATTACCTGCCATCACCAAAGTGGCAAGGAAGAGGAAAGCCCCCCTCTCAACCTAGATCCAGAAGCCCTATCAAGATAAATGAACCACCTGGGCTCCTCCCTTTCTTGACCCTGACTCTTCTCTCCCAAGACTCCTGCCCTGTCCTCACCTAGCACAACCCTCACCTCAGCCCATGCCTTTCTCATGAAGCCCCTGTTCCCACCCCTCCTCCATCCTCTTTCCCCAAACCAGTGCCCTTCTGAGATCTCCCTGTTGTTCCAGATTCCCAAGACAACTAAGAAGGGAAAAGGAACCCTTCAAGGAAGTTCCAGGAAAAACGTCTCTCCCAAAAAGACCACTGCTTCAGGAAAACCTGAGGAAGGGAGTGGGCCAACAGTATCCTGCCATTGTGACCAGCTGAATGAGGAACTCCATCAAAATAGCCACAGCAGGACCAAAACAGTGAGGAGACCTCTACCTTCTTCAGTGTCTCACTGAGCAATCAGTAATTTCAGGGCAAGCTGAGAGGTCAGAGGTCTAACCCCAGAAAAATAGCCAAAAGGGTCTAGAGTACATTTTACACCCCACAAGGTGTGCCCCATGGTGATCAAAATAAAATAAACCTGTTGTAAAATGATGTGTGGGTCTGTGTGCTCTCTGATGGTGGGGAGTGAGGAAGGAGGAAAGAGGTGGGAGTTTGGGGAGGGAGGGGAGTGGGGTCCTTTTCAATTTCTTTGAATTCTACTTGCTCTTCTTTCTTTGGTTTCCTAGGGTGGAAATTTTGGTTATTGATTTTAGATATTATTTTCTAATATAAACATTTAAAATATGCTATAAATTTCCCTCAAGGAAATACTTTAGCTGAATCCCACAGATTTCTGTACATATAGTTTTATTTTCATTCGACTTAATGTATTTTTAAAATTCTCCTAAGACTCCCTCTTTGGCTCATAGGGTATTTAGGAACATATTTTAAAATTTCCAATATTTGGGCATTTTTCAGACATCTTGGTGTTTGATTTTGAGCTTAATTATATTGTGGTCTAAGAAGATGCTTTATATTATTTCTATTCTTTTCAATTTGTAAGGTTTGTTTGATGGCCCAAAATACCATATATCTTGGTAAATATTTCATGCACACTCAAGAGGAATGCTTATACTGCTATTATTGGATGTGGGTTTTTTTGTTTTTTGTTTTTTGTTTTAATTTTTAATTAGGTCAGAGTAGTTAATGGTGCTGTTCAGGTCATGTATATCCTTCCTGGTTTTCTGCTTACTTTTCTCTGAAATACTGAGAATAAATTCAGAGTTTTGAAAATATAGTCCCAAGAAACCACAACCACAGTGAAGGTGCAAAATATATTCATCATCCTAAAAAGTTTATTCCTGTTATTTTGCTGCCAAACCAACCCTTCAGTAAAAGTGACCCGTGGTGAGCTGAAGTGAGCATCTGCCAACCATGAACACTTTCCCTTACAACAGAGGCAGGTAGGCACAGAGAGGGGCAGTTACTCTCACACACACACAGGATCCAGGAAGAAAACCAGATCAGTAGTGTCATAGAAGGCCAGCTTGCTGGCCTGGTCACAGGATGCCCCTCCCTTTCTTGTGCACTGCCTGCCTTTACGTCTGGCTCTGCCTTCCTGGCCTCCCTGGCTCAGATGAGTGACTCATTCCTTCTGCAGTTATGATCCAGGAATTTCAACCTTGCCCAACTCTCAGCTGCTTCCTTAGCATGACCCGACTACTGCTTCCTGACTAAGGCAGAACATCTAGTCTGCTTTATACACCAGACATCTGGACTTTGGTCCTAAAGATTTCCTGAGGAAGGCACATCAAGAACAAAGGCACTAACCTTATATTTCGTCACCCAAATGCCACATGGGAACCACAAGTGACAGGCTGTTTGACATCTTGTAGTCACACTCTGAGGACTTGGGTGTTGCAGACAAAACGCTTGGTAAGAGCTGGTGAAGGAAGATATTTTTCCACTAGTTTCTCTGTCACTCTCTTTTCCAGCAGCCCCTAAAGCCACTGCCAGATGCAAGAGTCTCATGCTCTGCCACATTGTAGCTGAGCCACAGTGATCCTCTCTGGGCACAATGGGGATTAGGAACACAATATGGTGAGGCACTTATAGATGACAGTCTTAACGGCTTGCTCTATTCCCATTTTTCTGCTAAAAAACTGAGTCCCCAAGGAGGGACTAAGACATTGAAGCTAACATCTTATGGTTTCCCAAGCTCTTTAATATATACTATTGGAAGAAAGGCAAAAGGAGGCTCTTATTTCCATTTTTGGAAATCAGAATCCTGGAGTTCTAGTTGGTAAAGTGTCTTGCCCAGGGTAAGTGGCTTTTGACGTTTCCGCTGCCCTGTGAAACCTTTTTCACAACTGGCATAGTGGCTCAACTGGGCCAGCCAGAGCCCTGCTCCTGAGCAGCTGTGAGTATCCCGTGTTCTTTACAAAGAGCACTGTACAGCAAGGAATATCTGTTACTGTCAAGTAGAATAGCCGGCAGAACCAGCAAGAACCTTTGAGGTCCTCATTCTATGGAGGAAACTGAAGACCAGAGACAACAGGGTCTTGTCCAAGATCACAAGCAAATTCGTAAATGGCAGCGCTGAGCTGCTATTGCCTGGCAGGCTTGGGATCATCCAGGGAAAACGTGGCTGTTCCCTGTGGTTTCACCTGCCTATGTGTGCTTCTAAGAGTGTGTCACTATTCCCTCATTGCCCCTCCCTCTCTCTGCATAGGCCATGTGGATTGTCCTGCCAGCCTCTCTTCACCCATGCAGGGTCAGTGCTACCGGTTACTACAGTTCAGTGGCCAGGCAGAGGACCTTGTGGTCTCACAGATCCCAAGATGACTGGAGGAGGAATACCCTGAGAAGTCCCAGGATCAACCTTTGTCTTCCTGATGGAGAGCCCCACCCATCGCTTCTCCTGCCTCTGGTCTCTCACTGACTTGGCTTGAATCCCTCACTCTTGCTCCAGCACAGGCCCTGTTTTCCCTGCCTTCTATGCCTCTGGGGATTTATTCATAGCACTTCCATCCTCCTCTCTCAGACTCATCTTTCCTTACCACCAAAAGCCACAAGTTGGGAGGCTGGGCCCTCTTCTCAGTATGTTTCTGTGTACTCCATGAGTCTTCCCCAAAGTTTTGAGAGGTCCAGGTTTCCACGCTCAGGAATAGAGGCTCAGAAAAATGAAGTAACTTGCTGCAAGTCACACGGACACTAAAGAGTAAAACCAGGATTGGAACCATAACTTGGATTTCAAAGCCTGGGCTCCTGCCACTGCACATGAGCCTCCCTCTCTGGGTGGCCTGAAGTCTCCTGCTAGGAGTGAGGAAGCAATTGTGGCATCATGGTGATGGGACAAAATGAGAATCAGAATACCTGGATTGCTTCCAGTTCCAGCTTGTCCCCTTGCTGCCTATGCAGCCTTGCCACAGCCACCTCATCTTTCTGGGCCTTGGTTTCCCAGCTATATAGTGTGGACTACTTTGCAAATCCTTTCTAGACTTCGGTCAGTCAACATATCTTTAGTGCACACAGATTTTGTGCTAGATTGTTCCAGGCACTAGGGAACAGTTACATAAATTCTCAAGGAGCTCATAGTCTATTGAGGGTGGAGGGTTAGAATACATAAATAAATGACCAAAGTAGATTATTCCATGCTTGCTGAGTGCTACAAAGAAGATTCACTAGGAAAAGTGGTGGGAAGTGCTGGGGGTGGGGGGCTGCTTTAGCTAGGATGCTAGGAGCTTAAGATTGGCATGTGGCTCTAGCAGAATAGCACATCTGGAAATGCTCAGCACACCAGGCCGTAATGTAAGAAGGGCAAGCCAGTTGGCCTCTTGCCTTCAGATCCTTGTATCCCATTCTCAGTCCTAGTCATCTCCTCCTACTTCCTGGCCTTCAGCTTGCTCTGGCTTGAATTCCTTGCTCCAGCTCCAGTTCGGGCCCTATTTCTCCCTGTCATCCATGCCTCTGGGACTTTCTTTGTAGCACTTCCATTCTCCTCTCTCAGACTCATCTTTCTTTAGCATTGTCTGAGATGCACCTACGGGGAGAAACCTGCCCCTCTCTAGCTCCTTCTGAGGCCTCACATATCTGTCTTCTTATGCTCTGGCCTCACAGGATGTGATTCTGTGTAAGAATAGCTCTCAGCACACGGATACTTCACTTAGCCCATCAGATGGGATCTCAGAAGGCTATGACTGCTTCAGAACCATTTTGGTGGCCCCCAACATTATACTGCATGCTGCTTGACACAGAGGAGGAGAGGTGCTCAGTTTTTTGTTGTTTGACACTGTCCATAGTGGCAGCAAGGCTTGCAAGTTCTTAAACTGAAGTCTTTGTAAAGCCTGGCACTGCCAGGGTAGAGACAAGCAGAGGCTGGTGGTAGGGAGAAAGGGAATGTAGGAGAAGAGAGCACTGGGTTTGTCCAAAGTCACTGAGATAGAAGACCTAGAACCTTCCTTCATGAAATACCCTTTTCTCTATTTTCTCACAGATCACTTTCTTCTGACTCTCTTCTCATTACTGGCTGATCCCCCTCAGTTTTCTCTGTCCAACCATTAAGTGTGGGTGCTCCTCAGGACTGTGCCCTAAACCCTCCCAGCTTTTCCTCTCTGTCACCATACACTCCCTGGCTAATATTATCCATTCTCTCTCTCCAGTCTGGTATCTCTCCTGAGCTTCCGAGCTGAGTATATGGTTGTTTCCCAGGTCCCTCTACCTGGAGGCCTAACAGGCATCTCAGCCTCAACAAGACCCAAACCAGCCTCATCTCCTACACTCCAATACAAGAGTACCATGATTAATCCAGCAGTCATCAGAACTGGAAATAAATGCTCACCAATCCACCTATTTCACTTCTAAATAACTTCTAACTCCATCTTCTCATCTCCATCTCCACTACCACCATCTTGATACAGGCCTTTGTGCTGGTCCATTTGCCCACGGAGCTATTCGCCACCCTTCCTCTGCTCCACTCTGTTTTTCAGGCTGCATTTTCTAACCTCTTGTGCTTCCTGGAGGGCGATTGGAGGGTGAGAGGAAGGGGGAAACCAAGAGGGTATATATTTTGTTCCTCTCTCTGCCTTAAACTGCATCCGTCTCGCCTGTGACTCCATCTCCCACCAACAGACACTCCGTGATTCCAGTTTCCACCAGGTGGCCCTGTCCCAGGATTCTGGAAACCCTGGCTCCATTCTTTGTCTCTTCAGCCAAGGGCAGGTAGTGATTTCCTGCTGTTGCTTATCTCTGGGTTGACTTATCTTATGCAATATGGCTCATCAGTAATTCCACCTCCTCTGTAGCTAGTTCCCTGCATTACATTTATCCTCTAAAAAAAAAATTGGAAGGGCTTCTCTTTCCCTGGTTGAACCCTGACTGATATAGCCCTTATTACTTCTAGCCTAGCTTATTGTAACAGCTTTTTAGTAAATCATCCTGATTCTAGTCCTATTTCTCTCTAATTTGCTCCTAACACCACAGACAGAGTAATATCCCTTACGATAACTTTTCATAAAACTCAGCTCTTGAAGAGTTTTATGAAAAGTTATCGTAAGGGATATTACTCCATCTTGGCTAGAAGATGTAGTCCTTACCTTGGTTTGCAGTATAATGGTAGGATGGGTAAGAGAGGAGACCGCTGCCAGTGTTTGGTTACCAGATAGGGGCCAGGGCAGCAAGTGAGGGATTTCCCTTAGCTAGAGGCTCAGTTTCAGATTCCCTCCTCAAAGAAGGGAAGGTGAGCTCTCAAAAATAGCCTTGGTGAGTAATAAAGATTTCAAGACCCCCTGATTGATACAGACCAACCAATTGGCAGTTCCTGCTTCATCCACTTGCTACATTTACAAGACATTCCTGTTACAACAACAGATGACCAAAGTACACCTGTCAAATAAGCTCAGGAGAATATTTTCTTTACCTAGTTCTCCTGGCTTAAAATTGAATTTGTAAAATGTTTAAAGAGCTTTGATACAATTGGATTTTTTAAAGATCAGGATGTCAGGGGTCAAGGAAAATAAAAATTAGAAAAAATAGATGGAACCAGGGCTAAGTTCGTACAAACCGTGCATGCTATGGGATCCTGAACTTTTGGCTTAGCTTGGAATTTTTTAGCAGGCAGTTCTAGGAGAAAAACCCTCCTTTACATGATCCTCAGGGTTCGAAAGACAAAAAACAATCACTGACTCATAGAAGCAAACTATTTCACATAATATATGAGAAAGAAATTGCTTCTAGGGATCTTCATAAAGAGGACAGGATAGACTTAGTGAACAACATCCTCAACAACATTTTAGAAATGAGTGTTCTAAGGGAGGCTTCTGTCAGAATTAGATAACATTTTCCTGGGCTCATGGTTTAAGTGTGTATGCTGTTGGGGAGAAGAGGATCTGGAGTTACATTTTATCTGCTTTGTATTATTTTTGCCATTGTTTCCTCAGACTCCTGCACTGTAATACTTACTGAACTTGTGAAGACCGATAATTCTTTTGCCTTTGCCTCTCTCTTGATTAATGTATCAGGTCTATGTCATGTGGACGTTTACTAATCCATCCAGCAACCACTTATGGATAACCTACTGAACTCCGGTACTCCAGTGGTGAAGAGGATTGATACAGCTTCTGCCACCATGAAATTGAAAATGTAGTGTGGGGAGACAGATGATAAATAAGCCAACAAATAAATAAACAAAAATATTAGATAATGATGATGGCTTGCAGGAAATAAAACACAGTAATGGGATAATGTTTGGGTAGGGGGATGCTAATTTGTATAAGATGGTTAGGAAAGGACTTTCTCCAGGGTTAAAAGTTGAGTTCATACTTGAATAATGTGAAGGAAGAAACCATACAAAGTTCTTGGATGAAAGTAATTTAAGAAAATGAGACAATAAGTGTAAAGGTCTTGAGGTTGAAAGCAGCTTATTCAAAGAACAGGAAATAGGCCAATATAACTGGAAAGGAGTAAAGCAAGGAAAATGGTAAGAGATGCAAATGGGGAGGTAGTCACAGGCCAGATTATGCAGGACCTTTGTATGTTAATCAATTAATAACTTTGAATTAGTAGTGCTGCCAGAGATGAAAGGGTGACCTAGAGACACCGTATGTGCAAAGGTATACAGTAAAGTTCTGTACCTTCAGTGCTTTTCTAAAAAATGTCAGAAAATGTTGAGAATTCACAAGAAGATAGAGGGGACCTCCCAAGAATCACATATGCAATGTAAAGATAAAGTTCACTCTGGCAGCAGTTGATTTTTCTCCTCTCTCCTAGAAATGTAATGTGAGTTATTACAGTGTTGCCATGAGTCTAAACCTGGAAAGGGCTATAAAATGTTACGATAGGGAAAGGAAGTTTTCTCTTTCTTATATGGATTATTTGCAGAATTTCTCTTTTGGAGACAGGTTGGAGAAATTGCCCAAGCTCCCATGACATTCATCCAGAGAAAGTGAAATCAATAACATGGCCAACAAATCTGTGAGTCAGAGTTGTATTTTCTACTTTTAAGTTACCTACAGACTCCAAAGTGCCATTGATACTAAAATCAGTATGTTACAATCAATAACCCATACCTTGGTAGGCTGCTTCTTGTGGTGTAGTTGCAATAGTTAAGAGAAAAAATAATAAGAACCTGGACTAAGATAATGGCAATGCGGATGAAAAGCTAGGAATCGACTTCAGAAATGTAAATCAAACAAAAATCAGCAGGATGTGGAGATTAGTTGGATAACTCCCAAAATCACTACATCGGTGACTGTGAGGATGATGCGATCATTCACTGAAATAGGAAACACAGGGAAGGAGTTAAGTTGCATGGGGTAGGGTAAGGATGAGGTGGTGAGTTCAGTTTGGCTTTGCTGCTTTTGAAATGCCTGTGGGATGTGCAGTTAGAGATGTTGGGTGGATAGTTTGTTATATGCATTAGGAAGTCAGGAGAGTTATGAGCTGCAAGTAAAAGTTTTTGTGAGGAAGGGTGTCTTGAGCTTGGAGGTGGTGGTTGGAACCTTGATAGTGGAGAAGACTGTCTAGGGAAAAAGTTATAGCCTTAAGAAAGGAACCCTGGGTTGTGTAACATTTGACAGATAGTTAAAGAAGTGGCAACCCCAAAGAGAATGAGGAGAGACATCATAAGTCAAAGGAGTAGAGTCAAGAAAGGCATGCCCAACAGTCTGCAGTGTTACTAAGGGGTCAAGTAAAAAGGGGACTGAGACTTAACAATGGATTTAGCAATCTGGATGTCACTGCTGACCTTGACGTGAGTGGTTTTCTGTGGAGTAGTGAGCAGAATCTAGAGCAGTAGAGTAGACTGATAAGCAAGTGGGAGGTTGGTAAGGGGTGGAAACAATAAGCATATATATCTCTTTCCAAGAGTTTGACAGTGGTGGAGGGAGTGGGGTAAGATATGGTGGTTGGGAGATAACACGAGTGTATATGCGTATCCAAACTCACCAAATTGTATGCATTAATTACGTGCAGTTTTTCTGTACACTAATTATACATCAATAAAGCTGGATTTAAAAGAAAACTATAGACCATAGATTTATGAGTTTTAAAATAGTTATGAGAATCTTTTCTTTT
>NW_016814248.1:108682-114233 GCF_001698545.2 Rhinopithecus bieti
TGCATTAATTACGTGCAGTTTTTCTGTACACTAATTATACATCAATAAAGCTGGATTTAAAAAGAAAAACTATAGACCATAGATTTATGAGTTTTTAAAAATAGTTATGAGAATCTTTTTCTTTTATATTGCAGCAATTTGAATGTGTTTTCAAGTTTGGAGAAGACCTTAGAGAAAAGGAGCATGAAGGAGCAGGAGAGAAACGGAAAAAGCGATGAGGAGACAGAAGGGGACATATTAAGGACTTGAGAGTATGAGTGTGGGAGAGATGCTTACCTTTAACAGAAGGAGAGACACCTCTGAGGCTGGAGGTGAAGTGGTCAGAGAAGAGAAGACTCATAAATCGATAGGAGGGCAGAGTTAGAGTTAAGAGATTTAATTTCTTATGGCCTCCATGTTTTCAAGGAAGTAAGAGCAAAGTTGTTTTCTATAGGCAAGAAAGACGCCAATTTTTAGGAGGCTCGAGGAAAGCAGAAAGTGTTTGTTTTAGTGACTGGTGAATGTAAACATTCAAGAAGCCTTGCTGGCCAGTTTCTTTGCAGTCATACAAGACTTTTTGAGCTTGCCACTCATTTACAACCTAACTGTCCAGCCTTATCTGCTGAATGAAAACTGGAGGAGAGTTTTCACTATGGCCATGGAAAAATATTCCCTTGCAGCAATGATTGCTCAGTTGAGGACAAACCCTGATTTATAATGAGGCTAATCATGGTTGTGTGATTTGCCCCCGCTAGCCTCAGAGCTAGGTCTAAAAGCAAAGAATAGGATTGTGGATTATTAGTTCATCCAGGGATATGATTTTGTTGAGTCGATGCAGGAGAAAGAGATAACTGCACAAGGATCAAGAGTTCTGGGGACAGAGTTGTTCCACTGATCCATCATGTATGGGAGACTGGCTTGGGATGAAAGAAAGAGAGGCTTGAAGGAACCTGCTGCACTGGGATTAAAGGGATGCACCCAGTGACTGAAGACCTGTCTGAGGTCAAAGAGAAGTGACTTCAGTGGGAGTTAGTAGAAAGGATAGGGGCACATGGTCAGGGCATGTGATCTGAGGTCTGTTGGGGGTAACTTAGCTGGGGTTTCAGCATCTGAGCTTTTGGATAATGCTCCACATCCGCATCTGTCTGCTCATCGACACTGGCTGACAGCTTCCTGGAAGCCTGCCTCAGGAAAATTTGGCAGCAGAGAGTGGATGAGTGGACTTGGAAAATCCCAATTCTTTTTGAGATGGAGAAGGGGTGTTAATACTTTGGACCCAGGAGAACTAAATGGAAATAATATTTTCAAATGGAAAAGGCACCACAAATGACTAATTAGAAAGTAGACTTTTTTGTCTCCTGGACCAACTGAGAAATGCATGTGATTTGGAGTATAGTGACTTTTTCAATTTCTTAGAAATGGCAGTGGCTTTTCATATGTATAAGGGCATTAATTAAGCTGAAATTGCTTTCATTCTCTAAAAATATATGAATATAATAAGAAAAGAAATTGGCCAAATTAACAGAAACCTGAGGATTTACTGGAAATGATTTGTGTTCTTTATGACTTGGATCAGAGCTGGATCAAACAAGTCAGATGCAAAGTGCTAGGACTGACTGGCTTGATGATGTAACAAGCTGGCTTAGGTCACTGACTGGCCGACTTCAGCCAAAGAGCCAGCTCTGAGGGCACTTGGTTTTATACTGACTGTGAAACCTCACAGCCATGGCACCCTCTGCTTGGTCCTGATGGGACAGATATGATCTAGAAACCATGCAGAATCAGTCATCCAGCTGCTCTCCTAGGCTGTTCTCAACAGTCTGAGTATCCCATTCATTTGTGAGCATTTGAACCTGTTCTGACCTTTAGGCTCGTTCCTGTAATAGACAGAAGATCATGAACACACTGTTTTCTTTTAGTTATTATTCTCCTTCTATCAAATCTCACAGTGCTTCTCACATTTTAATCATCATAAGAAACACCTGGGGATCTTCAATGCAGATTTTGACTCAGTAGGTCTGGGTTGGGATCTGAGATGTTGCAAAGTATCCTGATGCTGATGGTCTGGGGGCTACACTTTGAGAAGCAAGGCTCTCAACCAGGACTTTCCCCAAGAGAGCATTCCCTCACTCACCTTGTCAGTGGGCATTTACTGAAAATCTCCCATGCACCAATCACTGTGCTAGGCACTGGGGTTGGGTGTGGGGGGATAAAAAGAAGATAAAGAGAATACATAAGGAACGAGACACAGTTCCTGCCCAGAACAGAATAGGTAATGATACTGCACTCACGCCTGTAATCCCAGCACTTTGGGAAGAGAGGTGGGTGGATCACCTGAGGTCAGGAGTTCGAGACGAGCCTGGCCAACATGGTGAAACTTTGTCTCTACTAAAAATACAAAAATTAACTGGGCATGGTGGCGCATGCCTGTAATCCCAGCTACTCAGGAGGCTGAGGCAGGAGAATAGCTTGAACACTGGAGGAGGAGGTTGCGGTGAGCTGGTATCATGCCACTGCACTCCAGCCTGGGCAACAGAGTGAGACTCCACCTCAAAAGAAAAGAGAAAAGAAAGATAGACAGGGGATTGGGGAACACAGGGAAGAAATTAATCTCCTAAGATTTTCAGAAGAATTCACAGAGGAAGTGACATTGAGATGGGTTTTGAAATCTGAGTTAGAGGGCACCAGGCAAAGAGATGCAGAAACTTTTCCAGCAAAGGAAAAAGCTTGTACAAAGGCCTAGAAATGTGAAGCATGTTTGAGCAATGGCAGTAAGACTAATGTCACCAGAGTCCCAGGTGACCAGTGGTGAAGAGTGGCTGTAGATGAGGCTCAACAGCTAAGCTTTAAGTGAGAGAAAGGGTCACACAGACCTTGTTTACCCAGCTAAGAAATTGGTCAGCAAACTTCTTTGCCTGTTTACACTTACCAGCTAAACAAAAGGTCAGGCAGGTAGACTGGGCAGACAAATATCTCAGAATAACAGTAACTTCCACAAATGCTCCTGCCCCCTATACTGGGCGAGGCCTCCCCTGGGAGGAAAGCGTTGACAGAGCCTGCAAAGGGGCAAAGCCTTTTGACAGCCATCATTGGAACCAAATTAATGTGCTAATTACTAATGGGGCTCATTTGTGCATCAGAGTCAGCATCAAGGCTCTAGGCTACTACTTTGTGTCTAATTTGCTGTGAGAATCCATGTGCTTTATGTAATGAAAATAAATTGTCTACTTTTCTTTAAAGACTGCATATAATTGGGCCTTTAACAAATTTATACAGGATTTATACAGGCTCTGTCTCCCACTGACTGCCATCATAGCACAGCCAAGTTCCATCAGTACAATGAGGGGACTGAAACCTGTTAGGCTTCTCTAGTTTAGCTGGGTAAGGACAGCAAGGGGAAAGAGAGAGAGAGAGACACAGAGACAGATACATAGAGACAGAGATAGAGAGATACAGAGACAGAGGGAGAAATGGAGGCAAGAAGGAAGGGAAGGAAGAAGAAAGGAAACAAAAGAAAAATGACATTTAAAAATTAAAATAAAATAAAGAAAAGACATTTAAAAGACAAAGCATGTAGGTAGCAATCACCATGGGCAAAACCAGAACTGTGTCGACATTATTACACTCAATTTATGGTTTATACAATAGCAAAACCATTAATTTTAATTGCATATGGGAGAGTGGCATAATCTTTTTCTAGTTTAGGCCCTTTTAAGCTTATAATCAGGCCCTGTTCTGGGGAATTTAACCATCTGGATCATGAGTGTATGAGGTATGGGTGAGAGACTGAGCTGGCCTGAATGGTCCAGCCATCAGCACTGAATATTTGGTCACTCCCATTCAGTTTCACCCCAACAATAAAATTATCCACCAGGATGAGAGATTTCAACCTTACTTACAAACTAACTTTATTGAATTTAGTTGCGTTTAGTCAAATACCCTTTTTTCCACTGGCTGCATGAGGCTAAATAACTCACTTGATTAAGTTTTCCATGATTGTCCAATTTCTCTGGGCATAATGCAGCCATCCTACAAAACCAGAAGTGAGCAGGCAAGTGATGAGCTGCTTATTCCAACCTCTCATTCTAAATGACAGTGAGGATGCTGGCTAACACCCTCTGGATTCATTACTGGGTCTGGGTAATTTGTCCATAGTGTCCTATGGAATTTGGCTACTAACCTCTGTGCCTCATGGGGAATGGCAGAACTGGCTGGAGAAAGGGAAAAGAAGGGAGCTTGGTGGAGCCTGACTAAAAACCTTTCTCTCAGACATGAAGGACTGGGGAAGCAGACCTTCTGCCTGCCATTACCTTTATACCTAGGTTCCAATTATGGGCAAGTTGTTTCACTTCTTTAGGCTTTACATCAGTGAAGTGGAGGTGTAGTACTAACAACTACCTCTTAGATGGAACTATGGAGGGGTGGGGATGGGTGGCATCCATTCATTCATGTCTTCATTCATTTAACAAATATGTATTGAGTACCTACTCTGGGTCAGGTCCTGTGGAGAAATGTGGACTACAGTAGTGAAAAGAACAGATATCATGCTGGACTTTCTGTTAGAGGAGACAATGAACAAATGCATAATGTCATCACAGAAGGTCTCCCTAGGGAGGTGGCATCTGAGTTGAAACCTAAGTGATGAGAAAGAGACAGACCTGCAAAAATCAGGAGGAACAGATTTGAAGCAGGAAAAAAAAAAAAAAAAAAAAAAAAAAAAAAACCACAAAACCCCTTTGAAAAAATTTGGTTTTTTACAGAAAAAAAAAGGCCTAATGGCTTCAGCAGAGTGACCCAGGGGAATTTTGGTGATAGATGGAACCATAGAGGTAATAAGGACCTGGCAAGACCATGAAAAGGTATGTGGATTTTATTTGCGCTGTGATGGGAAATCACTGGAAGCTTTTAAGCATGAGAGAAACGTAAGTTGGTTTAGCTATTTAAAAGATCCTTCTGGCTGCTGTGGGGATAACGGATTGGAAGGGCTGAGAGTACACATAGGGTGGCTGTCACAATGGTCTAAACACAAGATGTTATTAGTTCACTGAAGTTGAATGAATCCCTTAGGTTACGGCTTTTTACTAAGCAATTAATGTTGTTTTGATAATCTTCCATTCTCCTGCCCCGTTCGCCAATTTTTCCCTCACCACATTCATTAACCACTTCTGCCTTTGAGCCACAGCTTCTCTGCTTTGGTGGGTCTGGGAAACAGAACATGATAGAATGGAGGAGTAAGAGTTACTGAAGGAAGAAATGGATGGACTGATGGATAGCTAGATGGATGGTTATGATGGCCCATATCATCATTATATATCCCTAATGCCCAGGAGAGATCCTGACACAAAGCAGGTTTTCAAATATTGACTGAATGGATGAAGGACTG
Organism: Rhinopithecus bieti; assembly: GCF_001698545.2. Lineage (NCBI taxonomy): Eukaryota > Metazoa > Chordata > Mammalia > Primates > Cercopithecidae > Rhinopithecus > Rhinopithecus bieti. The sequence goes on from NW_016814248.1 coordinate 114,045, forward strand.
TGCTGATAAGTCAAAGTCAGTTTATCTCCAGAATGAGAAGTACTGAGTCTTGTTGTTTTAGTGGTGAAAGAATTATAAACTTTGGGTTAGAGAAAATTGCAGAACAAGGACTTGGGAAGAACATGTAGGCAAGGTGGGCCTCACTTGAAGAAAATAGGTTTGCTTTTTTTTTTTTTTTTTTTTTTTTTT
>NW_016814248.1:114465-119446 GCF_001698545.2 Rhinopithecus bieti
TTTTTTTTTTTTTTTTTTTTACGGAGTCTCACTCTGTCGCCCAGGCTGAAGTTCAGTGGCTCAATCTCCACTCACTGCAAGCTCCGCCTCCTGGGTTCACACCATTCTCCTGCCTCAGCCTCCCAAGTAGCTGGGACTACAGGCACCCACCACCATGCCCGGCTAATTTTTTGTATTTTTTAGTAGAGATGGGGTTTCACCGTGTTTGCCAGGATGGTCTCGATCTTCTGACCTCATGATCCACCCGCCTTGGCCTCCCAAAGTGCTGGGATTACGGGTATGAGCCACTGCATGTGGTCAGTTTGCTTTTTTTAGTAATAATTGACTCAGAAGAAATGTTTCAAAGGGATTTTTAGAAAGTCATTTCACATGGACATTGACCACATATTTCTTGTTGATGATAATACAAACATGAAAGATTTGGGTTAGTTGTAAGTTCATTCCTGATATACCAAACAACTCAGCAAACCCCTTACCAAGTTTTGGCCATCTCAGTAAGCTGCACTGTCTTCTACCAAGTTCCTTAGACCAGAAAGATAGCAGTTATTCTAGACTATTCCCCCTCTTTTGCTTACTACGTCTAATATATCACCAAGTCCTATCAATTGTACCCCTTAAACATCTCTATGATCCACCCACTTCTTACCATGCCAGCTGACACCACCCCTTTCCAGGCCACTGTTATCTGCTGCCTAGACTTCTGCAAATGACTTCTAATTGGTCTCTCAGCTTCCACTCTTCTACTTAATGCAATCCATTCTGCATCTAGCAAAGACATCTTTTTAAAGAAATTAGATCATTTCCTTCCCATATATAAAGCCCTCCAATGGCTAGCTCCAATGCCTACCTTTCCAGCTTCATTTCACACCTGTCTCTTTGCTTCTACTGTATTCTCCTGCCACACTGTTATTTCAGAATATTTTTCTGAAATCTGTGTTTTCACATACTTGGTTCACTCTGTCTAATGTCCTGCTGTGTCTCCCTACTTCCTCTCCTGCTCAGGAGGGAATACTAGTTTTGGAAGAGACAGGTCCAAAGCATGAGATAGGCAGAATTTCTCAACCTCTATCCCCACTGCAGTCAGTCTAGCATCCAACAGCAGAAATTCTTGACCTGAAGTTGGGTGAGGAGAGAAGGGGAAGAAAAAGATGGTCTGACAATAAATGATGACATCCTGGTCCATCCAGGAGCATTTGATCTCTTCTCATCTAGTCTTTATTTATCTATCCAGTGTCAGTGCTGGAGATTAACCTGAGCCAAAATAGTAACTTATTGTGCCAATGCAAGTTGTAGCTCTAAGTAAGGGGACAACATTATCCAGGCTGATTTAGTTCTGACCAACCATTTGAGTCAGAGCACTGAAGAATACAGACCTTGGTTGAAGGCCTTCAGGAAAATACAAACCCATTCCATATTCTTTATGGTTTCAAAGGCCATGCAAGGGCCAGAGCCACTCCTGGTAACACAGTTTCTGAGCAATACACACTCCCCAGGTCTCCCTGGTAATCCAGTTGCCTTGGAAACACAATGATGCGAAGAGTGCTACCTACAGCGAGTGGTTGCTGCTTATCTCTGTTAAATGAAAATCTTCACTCAGCAGAGTTTTGAAAATTCAGGCAAGTTCCTTTTTATCTTGATCCCACTGCCTGGCACATTCTATTTTATGCCAAAAGCCAGCAGGAGCCCTTCACTTCTCCCTAACTGATGTAGATATTTTTTCTGGTTTTGGATTTTGCTACTGTCTAATTGACTATTACCCTTTGACCCCAGGATGCTCTTTTCAGAATACCAGAAGACAAAAAAATACAGGAATAGAGTGCATGAACCTTCCCTTGTTGATCCCATCTGAAAGTAGACTGAGGTGAGAGTCTGAGGTATCTACAGAAATCCTTTCCCATCTCACAAATCTTGCTCGCTGATTGTATTAGCCTGTTCTCATGCTGCTAATAAAGACAAACTGAAGACTGGGTAATTTATAAAGTAAATAGGTTTAATGGACTCACAGTTCCACGTGGCTGGGGAGGTCTCACAATCACGGTGAAAGGCAAATGAGGAACAAAGTCACGTCTTACACGGTGGTAGGTAAGAGAGAGCTTGTTTAGGGGAACTCCTCTTTATAAAACCATCAGATTTAATGGGACTTACTTATTCACTATCACGAGAATAGCATGGGAAGGACCAATGCCTCATTATTCAATTACCTCCCACCAGGTCCCTCCCATGACACATGGGAATTCTGGGAGCTACAATTCAAGATGAGATTTGGGTGGGGACACAGCCAAACCATATAATTCCACCCATAGCCCCTCCCAAATCTCATCTTTTTACATTTTGAAACCAATTATGCCTTTGCAACAGTCCCCCAAAGTCTTAACTCATTTCAGCATTAACTCAAAAGTCCACAGTCCAAAGTCTCATCTGAGATAAGGCAATTCCCTTCCACCTATGAGCCTATAAAATCAAAAGCAAGTTAGTTACTTCCTAGATACAATGGGGGTACAGTCATTGGGTAAATAAACCTGTTCCAAATGGGAGAAATTGATGAAAACAATGGGGCTACAGGACCCACACAAGTCCAAAATCCAGTGGGACAGTCAAATCTTAAAGCTCCAAAATGATCTCTAACTCCTTGTCTCACACCCAGGTCATGCTGATGCAAGAGGTGGGCTCCCACAAACTCCAGCAGCTCTGTCCCTGTGACTTTACAAGGTGCAGCCTCCCTCCTGGCTGCTTTCACAGGCTGGCATTGAGTGTCTGCAGCTTTTCCAGGTACCAGGTACACGGTGCAAGCTGTATGTAGATCTACCATTCTAGGGTCTGGAGGACGGTGGCCCTCTTCTCACAGCTCCACTAGGCAGTGTCCCAGTGGGGACATTTTTTGGGGAATCCAACCCCACATTTTCCTTCTGCAGTGCCCTAGCAGAGGTTTTCCATGAGGGCTCCATCCCTGTAGCAAACTTCTGCCTGGACATCCAGGTGTTTCCATATATCTTCTGAAATCTAGGCAGAGGTTCCCAAACCTCGATTCTTGACTTCTGTGTGCCCACAGGCTTAACACCACTTGGAAGCTGCCAAAGCTTGGAGCTAGTACCCTTCAAAGCCACTGCCCAAGATGTGCCTTAGCCACTTTTAGCTTCAGCTGGAGTGGCTGAGATGCAGAGCACCAGGTCCCTAGGCCACACACAGGAGGGGGCTCCCAGGCCCGGCCCAGGAAACCATTTTTTCCTCCTAGGCCTACAGTCCTGTGATGAAAGCAGCTGCAGGGAAGGTCTCTGACATGCCCTGGAGACATTTTCTTTATTGCCTTGGCAATTAACATTTGACTCCTTGTTACTTATGGAAATTTCTGCAAAAATTTTTTATTTCTCTCCAGAAAATGGATTTTTCTTTTATATTGCATTGCCAGGCTGCGAATTTTCCAAAGTTCTATGCTCTGCTTCCTCTTGAATGCTTTAGTGCTTAGAAATTTATTTTACCAGATATCCTAAATCATCTCTCTCAAGTTCAAAGTTCCACAAATCTCTAGGGCAGGGGCAAAATGTCACCAGTTTCTTTGCTAAAACATAGCAAGGGTCACCTTGCTATGTTTCATGTTGTCTTGCTAAAACATAGCAAGAGTCACCTGGCTCCAGTTCTGAACAAGTACCTCATCTCCATGTGGGACCACCTCAGCCGAGACTTTATTGTCCATATCACTGTCAGCATTTTGGTCAAAGCCACTCAACAAATCTCTAAGAAGTTCCAAACTTCTCCACATCTTCCTGTTATTGATTGTGGGATTATAAGCACATTAAAAAGTTTCACTTTTTGGTCACCTGATATACCTATTCTACACTTGGATTGCACATTCATGCTGTTTATTCTAACAATTTTTCATCATAGTCCTAACCTCAAGTGTCTGGTTAAGATTAATGTTTTCTGGAGCTAGACCTCCAGGGGTCCTTACTGTCTCTTAGCAGGGTGACTTTGAACTAACCTTTCTGAGCCTCAGTTTTGTTTTTTTTTTTCATCTCTAAAATGGGAATCATAATAGCACCCTTCCTCATGGGTTTGTAAAGATCAAATGAGATAATATCTGTAAAGAACTTAGAATATAGCCTAACTCTTAATGTACAATAAATGTCACCTATTGCTATTGTTTTCATTATTAAAACAGATGTTGAAAAGGAAACAAACCTAATCTGCAGCTACACCTGCCCTAGCATGTTTGATTATTATGCCTCTGAGCTCTCTATTTCTCTTCTTGGCTGTCTGCTCTTTGCTTGCCTTGAACCTTGCCAGATGTTACTGCTTTGATTTGGGCAAGAATTCTTAAACCATGGATGGTAAAAACTGAGAGGGATTCTCAATGCATAACAGGGAAAAATGTTGGCCTGAGCTCAATCACACAGTAAGTTGGTGGCAGAACAGGGCCTAGACTAATGCTTTTTGGGCCAAACTGCAGTAGTTTGTTCACTCTATAAATTTCTTCTCTGTATCCTAGCTCCTGCAGGTACCCTTTCACCCTTCCCCTTGGGTCTCCTCTCCAGCCAAGACAGATAGGTCCTGAGTTATTAGTAACACTCATTTTTAGAAGGTTATGAAGTCTCATGTCCTATGAAGAGGAAACAGGTGGAAGAAGTGAGAAAAACAACAGCAAACCAAAGAACAATACTGGAAAGTCAATATAGGCCACACTCTTCCAAAGTCCATACATCAGTAGGCCGGTATGAAAGTGGCTTGTGTATGTAAATGGGTTGCTGTTATTTTCTACTAAAGTTGTCTGGCTTCAGTTCACAGGGCTTTAAGAATGCACAGCTTAGTTTCCAGTTACTCCAAATTAGGAAAATGGAGGAAAAAAAGAAAGAAAAAAATTGAAAACATTATTTTGAAGACTCATAGCCAAGAAAATTAGAGTTTGGTCCAAACTGTAGGAAATAATAAAATAAAAAAACATTAGACAAGACTAGAATCTAACAACAGGTGTACTATAGTTTTGAAA
>NW_016814249.1:0-9981 GCF_001698545.2 Rhinopithecus bieti
AATGAACTCTGGGAACTTGAGCGGGAAGGGTGGAAGGGAGATGATGGATAGTTTTAAGGAACTAAAAGTAGAACTACATTGGTGCAGAGTACACTGCATGGGTGGTGGGTGCACCAAAATGTCAGAAATCACAACTAAATAACTTATCCATGTAACCAAACATTACTTGTTACCCTAAAACCACTGAAATTAAAAAAATAAGGAAAGTCTTAAATCAATAACCTAAGTTTCTACCCCAAAAAGCAGAATAGGGTAGAAATTAATAAAATGAAGGAGAGAAAAGCAATACAGAAAATCAACAAGGCCAAAGTTTGGTTATTTGAAAAAATAAAATTGACAAATATTTACTTAGACTGATGAGAGACAGAGAGAGGAGAGAGAATAAACATGAGAAAGACTAAAATTACTAAAATCAGAAATAAAACAAGTATCAGTACTCCTGAATATTATTTCATGGCTAAATAATATTACATTGAATAGATATACAAACACTTTCCTCCATTTTGTTTTCAATTCACCAGTTGAGGGATATTGGGTTGTTTTCAACTTTTGGCTACTATTAATGCTGATATGAACATTCATATACAAGTTTTGGTGTGGACATATATTTTACTTTCTCTTGGGTATATACATAGGAGTGGAGTTTTTGGATCAAATAACAACTTTATATTTAACTTTTTGAAAATTGTTAGACTGTTTTCCACCAGCAAAAGTAGCTCACTGGCAATGTATGAAAACTTCAATTTCTCTACATCCTCTCCAACACTTACTGCTATTGTGTGACTTTTTGTTATTACAGCCATACTAATATGCATGAAGTGGTATCTCATTGCAGTTTTGATTTGCATTTTCCTAGTTAATAACAATGTTGTGTGTCTTTTCTTATTTATTGACTATTTGTATTATATCCACCTTGGAGAAGTGTCTATTCAAATCATCTGCTCATTTTAAAATTTAATTATTTGTTGCTATGGTCCAAACGTTTGTGTCCTCCCCAAATTCATATATTGAAATCCTAACCTCCAAGGTGATGATATTAGGAGGTGTGGCCTTTGGGTGATGATTAGGTCAGAAGAGTGGAGTCTTCATGACTGGTATTAGTGCCCTTATAAAGAGACCCCAGAGAGGTAGCAAGTCCATTCCACCATGTGAGGACACAACTAGAAGACGGCACCTATGAACCCCAAAGTAGACCCTCATAAGACACTGGATCTGCTGACATCTTGATCTTGGACTTCCTAGTAAAGAAATAAATACATTTTTGTGTTTGTAAGCTACATAGCTTAGGGTATTTTTTTGTTGCAGCCCAAAGAGACTGAGATGTTTTCTTTTTTATTGTTGAGCTGAAAATATTCCTTATATATCCAGAAACAAATTCCCTATCAGATGCATTATTTGGTAAAACTATCTCCCATTTTGTGGCTTGTAGTCTTTTTCTTGTAATGCCATTTGATGCACAAAAGTTTACAATCTTGGTAAAGGCCTATTTACCTATTTTTTGTCTGAAGTTGCTGTGCTTATGGTATCATATATAAGGATATTTTTTCCTAATCTAAGATTTCAATGATTTATGTTTTTTTTTCCTAAGAGTTTTACGGTGTTAGCACTTACATTTAGAGCTGTGATATATTTTGAATTAATTTTCCTGTGTGGTGTGAGGTATTTTTTCAACTCCATTCTTTTAGAGATGGGTATCTAATCGTCTCAACACAATTTGTTGGAAAGATTTCTTTCTCCTTTTAATGTCTCGATATCCTTTCAAAAAGAAATTGAAGATAATTGTATGGGTTCAACTCTTTTATATTCCATCAATCTATATTTCTTTATTTATGCCAGCACAACACTGTTTTGATTACTACAGCTTTGTGGTAAGTTTTGAAATCAGGATATATAAGTCTTTAAAGTTTGTTCCTCTTCTAAAATATTATTTTGGTTATTGTGGGTCCCTTGCATTTATGTATGAATTTTAGGATTAGCTTGTTACTTCTACAAAGAAGGTCTTAGGTGTTATTCTTAGCTGTCTTTTCTTTTGACTTTATATCTCAAAAGAGAGAGAGAGAGAGACAGAGAGAAATTCATCTAGATAATAGATAAATAGATTTATTACAAGGAATTGGCCCGTATGATTATGGAGGCTAGCAAGTCCAAAATATGTAGTGTGGGCTGGCAGGTCTGAGACCCAGGAGAGTTTATAGTGAAGTTTCAGTCCAAAGACTGGGCAGCCAGGAAATCCAAGAAGGCTGATGGTGCAGATGAATTCTGATGGCATTATTCTGGGGAATTTTCTTTTGCTCAAGAAGTCTGGTTTTTATTCTATTTAGGCTTTCAACTATTTGTGTAATGTCCATTCACATAGACGGCAACCTGCTTTAGTCAAGGTTCAATGATTTAAATGTCAGTCTCATCCAAAAAACCTTCAGAGTTGACACATAAAATTAACCATCACAACCTCCTCCCCAGCATTTGAAATTTTTATCATAAATTACTTATGATTTACAAGCCTCTATCTTCTGCTAAATCGTTCTCTTGAGAGATTTATTTATATACACACACAAACACCTACTTCCATATATCCACTTACTTTTTCACATCTTCATCTGAATATCCATCAAGCAACTCAAACCAGGTTTGTTCAAAACTAAATTAATCTCTCTCTCCTTCACCAAGGAAGCAAACAAATCTGCTACTCATCCTTACCATTCACCCACTCAATTGAGCCAGAAACTTGGGAATCTCTCATTCCTATCACTCATCATCCAACCCAGTGAAATCCTAACTATTCCTCCCCTGTATCTCTCCTATCACCTCTTTCTTTTCATTGCACCATCTCATTGTTACTGCCACTGCCTTGCTGCAAGCTCTTATCCTCTATTACCTAGGTGAGAGTCTACTAACTGTTCTCCCTTTTCTAGCCTCACTTTCTATGTACCCAACCTACATGTTGATTCTAAAGTTGCCTGTTTAAAATTAGCATCTGCTTAAATCTCTTCTTGCTTAAAACCTTCTGATGGCCACTTAACACCTAAGGTACATCCAATCCCCATGATGCCGCCAAGTTATTTCAAGATGTGGGTCTTGCCTCGCTTTCCAACCTCACCTCTATCTAGACCTCCTTGGCACTCTGTCACATTTTATGCTCCAGCAATACCAAATTGGATACTATATCCAGAATATACCATGTCGTTTCTCACCTTTGCACACACTACTGCCTCCATATAAACTTTTGCTCCCATCTCCTTACTCCTCTGGAAAACTTGAATGCATTGCTCAATATCCTGCTGCCATGGTTTCTCCACAATGATGCTCCCCATGACCCCCAGAGTTATAGACAATCATCAATTTCTCCATGTTACTGCCATAAAATATACCGGTTTACATTTTTGCTCTTTTCATAATGTCTTGGCTTTAGATTTGTTACACATCTCTCCTATTAGTCAAAAAAGATGAAACTATGTCATGTTCAGCACTGATCTCCAATGCCTTGCTAAGGGCTTAGCTCATACAGGACTCAATAAATTTTTGAGAAGGAGTTATTGTTGAATATATGTTCAAGCAACTGATTGAAATGAAAATGGTTTCACCTGATACTTATATGCTATTGGCTCCCAGATCTTTCTTGCCAGTCCTTTCCTGAATTCTAAACTTATGTGCAGCTATTACCTAAACATTTCCACTTGGATAAAATAACTCTAACTCAACCTATTCAAACTTACTTTGTCAAACCTGCTCCTTCAACTTATGTAGGTAAATGGCATCACCCAGAAACACAAGTTCAGAATCTGAAACTTATCGGGAGAACCCATTCCCAATGTTTAATGTGGGTTCTTTTCTATTTCCTAAGTGTCTCTACTGGGTTGAGAAATAAAGGGAAAGAGGACAAGAGAGAAAATTTAAAGCTGGGTGTCCGGGGAGACATCACATGTCGGCAGGATCCCTGATGTTCCCCGAGCTGTAAAACCAGCAAGTTTTTATTAGCGATTTTCAAAAGGGGCGGGAGTGCACGAATAGGGTGTGAGTCACACAGATCACATGCTTCACAAGGTAATAAAATATCACAAAGCAAACGGAGGCAGGGCGAGATCACAGGACCACCGGATGAGGTGAAATTAAAATTGCTAATGAAGTTTTCGGCATGCATTGTCATTGATAACATTTTATCAGGAAACAGGGTTTGAGAGCAGATAACCTGTCTGACCAAAATTTATTAGGTGGGAATTTTCCTCATCCTAATAAGCCTGGGAGCACTATAGGAGGCTGGGGCTTATTTCATCCCTTCAGGATGGAACATAAAAGACGGGATGCCTTAAAGGGGGCCATCTATAGGCCTATCTTCAGGGCGCATTCTCTTTCTCAGAGATGTTCCTTGTTGAGAAAAAGAATTCAGCGATATTTCTCCTATTTGCTTATGAAAGAAGAGAAATATAGCTCTGTTCCATCTGGCTCACCGGCGGCCAGTTCAAAGTTCCCTCTCTTGTTCCCTGAACATCGCTGTTATCCTGTTCTTTTTTAAAGATGCCCAGATTTCATATTCAAACACACATGCTCTACAAACAATTTGTGCAGTTGATACAATCACAGGGTCCAGAGGTGACATTCATCCTCCTCAGTTTACAAAGAAAATGACGGGATTAAGAGATTAAAGTAAAGACTGGCATAGGAAATCACAAAAGTATTGATTGGGGAAGTGATAAGTGTCCATGAAATCTTCACAATTTATGTTCAGAGATTACAGTAAAGACAGGTGTAAGAAATTATAAAAGTATTAATTTTTGGAACTAATAAATGNCAGGTGTAAGAAATTATAAAAGTATTAATTTTTGGAACTAATAAATGTCCATGAAATCTTCACAATTGATGTTCTTCTGCCGTGGCTTCAGCTGGTCCCTCCGTTAGGGGTCTCTGACTTCCCGCAACAGAAACTTATCCTAAACTTTCCACAACCCTGCCCTTCAATTTCTGTCACCTCCCCTCCAATCAGTCACAAAGCCCTCATGATTTCAATTCCATAACTTCTCTTATATGTGTTCCCCCATCTCCCGTCTGGCCTAGTGGGGGCATTTAATATGGCAGTCTACATCAAGGTATGGGTTTCTAGGAATTGTGTGGAACCAGAAGAGTTGTGAAGCTCAAATAATATAGTAGGTGAGAAAGGCCAAAGAACACTCTAACATGTTCCTAATTCCTATTCCGATATGACTGTGAGCACCTCCTCCTCTCTTCATCACTTATCAGAAATCATCACTTTGCCAATACCACACATCAGCCAGAGAAAATGACTGAATACCTTTTGCACCGGCTGGAGCAGACCAGGCAGGAATGCTGGCCTTATCATCTGACACCAAGGTATGGCCCTAAGAGTTGCGCTTAGGTAAGACAGCTTTGTTCACACAACAAAAATGTTTTGTGTGACTAATAAGCCCTCAGAGAGACAAGATAGAACAGCAATTAAGAGTAAACTGCTAGGTTTGACTTACGCTACTGAGGTATGTGACTTTGGAAAAGGAACTCAGTCTTTTCTCTTTATATAACAGTGTACCTATAGGATAATTATAGTACCTACAGATTATGAGGTTGTTGTGAAAGTTAAAAGAATCATTACATAGAAGGCTCACTGAATCATACTTGACACATTATAAACACAATGTAAATATCTGTTATATATTATCTTTATTTTATGGGCCTGTGTTCCATGCAACATTGTTGCTCCTATCAATTGAGACAAATAAAATGCAGAAAGTGAAAATGCATTCTATGTGTAGAAGAGACAAGGCCTGTGTTAGAGTTGTAATATCAAGTGTCAGGTCCAAGGATCAAAGGGAAAGCCAAAGACAGGAGAGGGTGAAAGAAAAAAGACCAAAGATAAAACCAGAGGTGGAAAGCAAGTCAAGGAGAGAAAATATGTGGGTCAGGAGATGGGACAGAAGACACCAACTAGCAGCGGGGGTCAGAGCCTAGGAACTGCATCAGACTAGATGAACTGTTTTACTGAAGCAGCAGAAAGTAGTATAACCAGAAAAGCAGTGTGGGGGAATAGAGCCTGGATGGAGCTGGGAGAACCTTCCCAAGTGTCAAGGATGAAGAAAGATGAAGAGCTGTGTAAAGGTGTCAAACTCTGTGAAGATCAGGGCACGAGAAGTAGGATGAAGGCATTTGTGTATTTTGGGGTTGAGGGAGGGTCTGCCAGGGTCTTAGGGCCAGGCCGTATGTAGGGTGCAGGCTGGGGTCTAAGCAGATGGGCTCTGATAAGGAGCAGTAACAGTGATTGTGGTAATATTAAATAATAACTAAGTCTACTAATCACTTGGTATGGGAGCTAAACCCACTCAACAATTAGTATGGGCTGGAAAAAGTGGACAGGATGGTTGTGTCAGACTAGGGGAGAGGAAGCTGGAAGGACACAAGGCTGGGCTATGAGCTCTGAGATTTTGACTGGGGCTAAGAACAATTCCTTGACATTGGTCTGGGGCAAGACATGTAGTCAGGGTAGGAAGAGATCCAGAAGGAGGCACCTACCTGCACTAATTGCCTAGGGCCCAAGATCTTTGGCAGAAGTGATATTAATATCTTGAGTCAATCAGAAAGAGCCCTGCTTGTTCCCATGGGCAGGCTGGCACTTCTCCAGAGAAAGACCAGGAGTTGAGGCTGTTGTGATGTTATCAGTAAAGAACTGACTGGAAATGAGAAACAGGTGGGTAGGTATCTACATGGACATATTCGGAGAGGTATATCCACATAGAAACAGTGTGTTGGAGAGGAAAAGATCATTTGACCTGGAATATGTCATGCCTGTGGTGGAATATAGACTCTGTGACCTTAGGCAAGTTGTTTAGCCTTTCTGGGCGTCTATTTCTTTCTTGTCATACAGGACCCAAGAGTCATGCTTCTCTCATGAGCCTCGTGAAGGTGAAATGATATGGTGCCTGTGAAGCACTTAGTGTGGCATCTGACATAGAGTGAGTGCATGATGAATACTAGTTATCATTATCATCAGTATTATTACAATACCCTCAAACAGAGGGCATCAGGACTATGCTCCCAAAAGTTCCATTCTAGAGGAAAATAAAATCAGACCTGGGGAAGGACAAAATGAAATCTTTGAAGCTGCCAGGAACAAACAGGAATCTGTTCCTTCCAGGACCAGGGATTTATTTATTTTACCAGGGATGGCTCACATTAAAATTGTCCTCATTTCTCTGTGTGGACTTCTGTGCAGTCTACAGTCCTCTGCTCTACTGGCTGAGCTAGTGAACAGTGCACCTTCGGGTGGACTTCCAAAAGAGTCTATGACCCTATGGCCACTGCTCCACATTCTCTGTGCCTTTTTATCCTGATCTTCTTGGGGTCTGGGGAAAAGAGGAGGTACTTGGCCTTGATCATGTATGTCAGCAGCCTGGAAGGGATGGGTGGGGTTCTCCCATGGCTGAAACACACACACACACACAACCTAAACAGACAAAGAGAGAGCAGAGCCTGAGCTATATATGTTATGAGTCATCTCCATGGGCTGAAGTAGAGTGGAAATTAAACTGATTACAAATTCAATGGCCAAAGAACTATTTTTATCTGCCTATACCTGTTGTATCTTGGCTCTGGAAACTACATTTGTTCAGAAATAGAAGAAGAATCTAGAGTTTTTAGGATGGGTAAAATGATGAAAAGACTCAGGGTTTAGAGAGAGAGAAAAAAATCATGTCCGGAAGGATAAGACCACCTTACGCAAATGTAGATTTTGACCTGGTCCTCAAAAGGTGAACTGTGACAAAGAAGTTAAAAGGGGCAGCCATTTAGAACTAGTGAGGGAAGCTTAAAAATCAGTCAGAATTCAAGGATGATTCATGTGGAATCCCCACTTAAGGGACTGGTGGTTTGAAGCCAAATATTCCTTAGCTGGTCTTCCCCTTCCCCAGTTTGTCCTTTTGTATATATATATATACATGCAGAAGATACAAAAATCATTCACATTTTTATACAATATACATACATATACAAAAATGATTTTCAAAGAAATAATATAATAATTGAAATTAAAAAGAAATTTCAATGGACATATACAAAAAGAAATGAACCACTGAATAGATTTGAAGAAATAGCCTAGGATAAAACATAGATAGCATAGAGATGGAAAATATAAATGAGAGACAAAGAAAGTAGAATGAGATGCTGTAATATACGTCTAATTGGATTTCCACAAAAAGACAATAGAAATATTTTTTCGAATTGATGAAATACACCTGTGGTTGAATTCAGATTGCCTAATTGATCCTACACAAACATTCTAACATGTCTCACCCTAGAACCATTATGGTGAAACTGTAGAGCCCCAAAGACAAAGAAAAAATAATAATTAAAAAGAACCAAAAAAGATGTATTACTTACTCAGGAACAATGATTAGATTGGCAATTTACTTCTCATAACAATAAAAATGAGAAAAAATAAGTTTATATAACCAGCATGCTGAAAAGAATAATTGTCAACCAGGAATTCTATACCTTGAAAACTGTCTTTCAAGAATGAGGGAAAATAAAGACATTTTAACCAAACCAAACCAAACTCAAACCAAAACTGAGATGGTCTGTCATAAAGAGACCTTTCCCACAGGAAATTCTAAAGGATACATTTGAGTCAGAAAGATAACCCAGACGGAAGATCTGAGATGCAAGAAGGAAGGATGGGTAAAATAAGAAGGTAAATATGTGAGCAGATGTTTAACTATTGACTGAATAAAAAATTGATAATAATGTCTAATTTGTGGGGTTAAAAAATATAACTTAAATACTAAGAAGAAAACCATAAATATTGGTATGTAGTAAATACAGCTAAGATTTTCTGTTGCTTCTGTATTTTTCTGGATGAGTATATGAATGTCGATTTTTTTAACTTTGTTAAACATTCATATTAAATTTTCTAGAGTGATTGCTAAAAGCATAAAACAAAAACAAAAACAAAAAAAGAGTGTGCTTCCAAAGTAGTAGAGAGAAAAAAGAAAAGAGAAATATAAATGAAAAGGAAAGTTTAAAAAAATGTGGGTTAAAGAGACTGAACAGGTAACCTACAGAATGGGAGAAAATTTTTGCAATCTACTCATCTGACAAAGGGTTAATATCCAAAATCTACAAAGAGCTCAAACAAATTTACAAGAAAACAACCCCATCAAAAGGTGGGCAAAGGATATGAAAGAAGACATTTATGCAGCCATCACACACATGAAAAAAATGCTCATGATCACTGGCCATCAAAGAAGTGCAAATCAAAACCACAATGAGATACCATCTCACACCAGTTAGAATGGCAGTCATTAAAAGTCAGGAAACAACAGGTGCTGGAGAGGATGTGGAGAAATAGGAATACTTTTGTACTGTTGGTGGGACCGTAAACTACTTCAACCATTGTGGAAGACTGTGGCAATTCCTCAAGGATCTAGAACTAGAAATACCATTTGACCTAACCATCCCATTCTTGGGTATATACCCAAAGGATTATGAATCATGCTGCTTAAAGACACATGCACATGTATGTTTCTTGCGGCACTGTTCACAATAGCAAAGACTTGGAACCAACCCAAATGTCTGTCAATGATAGACTGGATGAAGAAAATGTGACACATATACAGCCATAAAAAAGAATGAGCTCATGTTCTTTGTAGGGACACGGATGAAGCTGGAAACCATCATTCTGAGCAAACAATCGCAAGGACAGAAAACCAAACACCACATGTTCTCACTTATAGATGGGAATTGAACAATGAGAACACTTGGACACAGGAAGGGGAACATCACACACTGGGGCGTGTTGTGGGGTGGAGTGAGGGGAGAGGGATAGCATTAGGTGATACACCTAATGTAAATGATGAGTTAATCGGTGCAGCACACCAACATGGCACATGTATACACATGTAATAAACCTGCATGTTGTGCACATGTACCCTGGAACTTAACGTATAATAAAAAAAAAAAAAGAATTTTTAAAATTAAAAAAAAAAG
>NW_016814250.1:0-2595 GCF_001698545.2 Rhinopithecus bieti
TTACTTTGTTTTATATATATTATTTATAATATATAATATACATTATATTATATATTATATATAATATAATAATATGTAATATAATATATAATAATATATATATATATATTTGTTCTCTCTTCTTTTTCCTCTCCTTTGGGGCCTCCAACTTAATCATATATTAGGCTTCTTGAAGTTGACACACCATTCTCTGACATTCTCTGTTCAATTTTTTTTTCAGTTTTTTTTTCTCTGTATTTCATTGTGAATAGTTTCTATTGCTATGTCTTCAAGTTCACTAACCTTTTCCTTTGCATTGTGTAATCTGCTGCTAATCCCATCCAATTTATTTTTCATCTCGGACATTTTATTCCATGATTCTTTAAGTTCCTACTACCTCCTTGAACATATGGACTATAGGATGTAGGAGTGGCACCAGATATAGGAGGGAAGAGACAGCCACAAACTAAAGTGTATGAAGAGGGACAATCATGAGGAGAAAAACAGGAATATTCAGAAATCAGGAGCCCCAGGAACAGTGGGGGATAGGGCAGGGTTGAAGAAATGCTAAGGGGAATTAAGACACAGGGTTGAATACAGGAGGATGAATTAAAAGTCTTCAAATAAAATAGTTCACTAAGATTAGCAACCTCAAGAGTACCAACCAGGGAAAATAAATTCTATTATAAATTCTAGCAGAAGGATCAAATACACTCGGTCTTCCTACAGTTGTGTAATATATAATAAAAATAATGATAATAATAAGTTTCCTTTTGTGAAAACTCACAGAAGCCAATGTTTGTCAGGAGGAAAACAACAAATAAAATGCTCATGAACATCTAGATGTACTCTCAAAGACTACAAAATACCGGCCAGGTGCAGTGGCTCATGCTGTAATCACAGCACTTTGGGAGGCCGAGGCGGGCAGATCACGAGGTCAGGAGATTGAGACCATCCTGGCTAACAGGGTGAAACCCCGTCTCTACTAAAAATACAAAAAATTAGCTGGGCATGGTGGTGCCCACATGTAGTCCCAGCTACTTGGGAGGCTGAGGCAAGAGAATGGTGTGAACCCGGGAGACAGAGTTCGTAGTGAGTGTAGATCACACCACTGCACTCCACAGCCTGGGCCACAGAGCGAGACTCTGTCAAAAAAATAAATAAATAAAATAATAATAATAATAATAATAATAATGAAATTTTAAAAAGACTACAAAATACCATATTTAGTGAGAAAGATGCTCTTACTGAGAAATCATGTTCCAGAGGAATCTTATGGACATATATTTTGAACCTCAGGTAATAGGCTAAAGAGACAAAATGAAATCTTTTGCTGAAAGTCACAAAGCTAATTAGTGCTCAATATGTTAGTGCTCAGATCACTGGACTCCTGACTAGTAGCCTCTCTGAATGACACCAAGCTGTCAGTAGGTGAGCTTTGATTCAGTCATATTTTTCACCAGACTCTTCTTTTTCTTTGTGTTGGTTTTGAAAACATTATTAGAGACAGAGAGCTGCTCTGTGATTTTAAGATGGATGAAACCTACTTGCTTGCTGACTTTCTGGCTAATTCCATGGATTCCTCCTCATTATTAAAGTTATTAACCAACAGAAGTAGCTGATTGTAATAAAAGCTGAGGAGTCACTCGTGAATGTGATTTTTTTCACTTTTTTTTTTTAAAGGGTTGAGTTCATGAATGAAAAATACAAGCAAGAAACAGGTTATAAAAACATGACTCAACATTAAGCCCAGGGCCTCACATTAAGCCAACATAAACCAAGGGCCGTGAGACAAACTCATGGTTTTGATCATTCTCTTTTAAGAATACTAAATGATTCATAAAACTACGATGATATCATTGCCATTCAAGGAAACCTTTACATGCCATTTTGTAGAAAATAGTGTCTTTAAGTACTGACTACCAGCAGTTTAATCTACTATATTTCTATCGTCAGGATTTGCATCTTATTTCTCTGATGTCATTTACATTTGGCTACAATAAGAAAGTACATTAAAACCATCTTAGTGATATAATTATTATCAATGAAGTGGTGTTTAATCAAATGTTGGTGTTTACAATTTACAAGAAGAAAACAAACAACTCCATCAAAAAGTGGGCAAAGGATATGAACAGACACTTCTCAAGAGAAGACATGCATACAGCCAACAGACACATGAAAAAATGCTCATCATCACTCGCCATCAGAGAAATGCAAATCAAAACCACAGTGAGATACCATCTCACACCAGTTAGAATGGCGATCATTAAAAAGTCAGGAAACAACAGGTGCTGGAGAGGATGTGGAGAAATAGGAACACTTTTACACTGTTGGTGGGACTGTAAACTAGTTCAACCTTTGTGGAAAACAGTGTGGTGACTCCTCAAGGATCTAGAACTAGAAATACCATTTGACCCAGCCATCCCATTACTGGGTATATACCCAAAGGATTGTAAATCATGCTGCTATAAAGACACATGCACACGTATGTTTATTGCGGCACTATTCACAATAGCAAAGACTTGGAATCAACCCAAATGTCCATCAGTGACAGACTGGATTAAGAAAATGTGGCACATATACACCATGGAATACTATGCAGCCATAAAAAAGGGT
>NW_016814250.1:5142-16263 GCF_001698545.2 Rhinopithecus bieti
TTTTTTTTTTTTTTTTTTTCATAATTACCATTGTGTGATGGTCGGAGTTTATGCAAAATAAATCTGAAAATGCGAGTAGTTTTACTTATCTTCTACTAAACCTTCATCAGAATAAGTAATCTAATACGGGTCATGTTTCCTCTGGGTTATTTTCTGCCATTCTGGGCAGAAAATATGAGAACCTGAAGGATACATAACTCAAAACTACAGAACTCTCAAATACATGATGACAAGACAGCATGCTGAAGTAAGCACAATATGACCGGAAAGCAGTCAGTTAATAATGGACTGTACATATTTTGGAAGTGTTTGAACACACTGAAATTCAAGAAGCTGCCAATTTTTTGAAGACTTCATCTTGTTTTCTCTTATTATGGATGTATTTGGAAGATCTTTCCTTATTTTATAAGTAGAGGACGGTGGGTTGTTAAGTAATATTCTACTGACCTAAAAAAGTCAACAAAATTCATGTGTGCTTAATTTGCTATTATTTACAATTTATTCTATGGAGGAAATAAATACCAAAATAGATTGTTGTTTCATCTAAATGACCACAGGGGAAAACAAAGAGTTCAAATCAAATAGAAGATACTTCTTCACATTAAAAAAGGTTTGCCTTATGATTCCATTTGAGTTATGCCAAAATATTTTACTTTAAAAGTTTGATTTGCACACAAATAAAAGAAACTCTAAAGTCTGTCATAGGCAGTATTTTTTTTATTTTATTTTGTTTTGTTTTTTAAAATATCCTATTCTAAAGTTCTTAACTGGGGACTTGAGCCAAACCTAGTTGGCACATAATACTGACCCCTGCATCCCTTCTATTTGTTGGTTTTAATTATTTTGAATAGAATTCTTCATAAGAAAAGTATGTAGGAAAAAAGTAAAATTGAGAAAGATTACTCTCAGGTATTTTCTAAATTAATATTCAAACTCAAACTGATAAAAGTACTCATCAGTAAAGTAAGCAGATAAAGCAAATTAGCATTCATCAACAGTCACTCTTTTCGGTAAGGTATAACACGGAGCATGCTAAAAAAGCATAAGCTTATTTCACATTCCTTATGCCTCATCAGTAGTATTGTTGACTAAGATAACTGACGAAAAAAAACCACAGCATGAGAATGGTGATTTATCAGGTACACCACATTATTACCACTATTTTATGCTTCTCTTAAACATCAAAGGTATAAGTTAGCACACAAGCATATCCAACCTTCATGTAGTAATAGATCCATAAAATAAAATTAAAATTACCAATCAAATTAAAATCACCAACATTTGAGTGAACCTTTCCAATGAAAGTGAATTAATCACTGAGAATGGTATGAAAACTAAAGTGTTCTAAAACCAATGCCTTACCAGTAACTGGATCAGGTTCAATGTCACCTCTGCTCTCCTTCCATGACAGCAGGTAGTTGAGGCTGGTGAGATCTGCAGACTCTATATAGTTGTTCACTGTAAGCATCATCTGATGAGCTTTTGCTATTCCATAGTGAACTTTTGTCTCATCCATCAGAGGCATGCTCATTAGCTCTACTGTTGTGTCAAAAGCTTGCTGAAAGCATTCAGAAGCTTTGTTGTAGTATCCCTAAAAGGTAAGAGAAAGAATTTTCTTTCTTACTTTCAATTTCACCATTTCACATATTTTCTGACCTTACCCTGGCATGTCCCACACTGACCTTTCGACAGTTACAGCAGTTCATCTTCAAGAAGAAACAGATGGCAAGCAGGCTATTAGGATAAGGTTCTCTTAAAGAGCTGTGATTACTCACCATTCAATATCTTGAAATTAACTTAGTAGGAAAGTTCTATCTATTAGACTAAGCTATATAAGACTTAAGTTCTGCAATGTCTGGCAAGATGGCCGAATAGGAAGAGCTCTGGTCTGTAGCATCCAGTGAGCTCAACACAAAAGGTGGGTGATTTCTGCATTTTCAGCTGAGGTAACCAGCTCATCTCTTTGGGAAGGGTTAGACAGTGGGTGAAGCCCACAGAGGGCAAGCCGAAGCAGGGTGGGGCACTGCTTCACCTGGGAAGTGCAAGGGGTTGGGGAATTTCCTTGCCTAGCCAAGCGAAGCTGCAAGGGACTGTGTTGTGAGGAATGGTGCTCTCTTGCCCAGATATTATGCTTTTCCCATGGTCTTCACAACCCACAGACCAGGAGATTCCCTCCGATGCCTATGCCACCAGGGCCCTGGGTTTCAAGCACAAAACAGGGTGGCCATTTGGGTAGACACTGAGCAGGAGTTCTTTTTTCACACCCCAGTGCTGTCTGCAATGCAAGCAAGACAGAACCATTCACTACCCTGGAAAGGAGGCTGAAGCCAGGGAGCCAAGTGGTCTAGCTCAGCGAATCCCACCTGTACGGAGCCAAGCAAGCTAAGATCCACTAGCGTGAAATTCTTGCTGCCAGCCCAGCAGTCTAAAGTCAACCTGGGATGCTCGAGCTTGGTGGGGCGGGAGATCCACCATTACGGAGGCTTGAGTAGGCAGTTTTCCCCTCACAACGTAAACAAAGCCTCTGGGAAGTTCCAACTGGGTGGTGCACACCGCAGCTCCCCAAAGCCCCTGCAGCCAGACTGCCTCTCTAGATTCCTCCTCTCTGGGAAAGGCATCTCTGAAAGAAAGGCAGCAGCCCCAGTCACAGGCTTATAGATAAAACTCCCATGTCCCTGGGACACAGCACCTGGGGAAGGGACGGCTGTGGGCACAGCTTCAGCAGACTTAAATTTTCTGCCTGCTGGCCCTGAAGAGAGCAGCAGATCTGCCAGCAGAGTGCTCCAGCTCTGCTAAGAGACAGACTGCCTCCTCAAGTGGGTCCCTGACCCCATGCCTCCTGACTGAGAGACATCTCCCAGCAGGGGTTGACAGACACCTCATACAAGAGAGCTCCAGCTGGCATCTGGAGGATGACTCTCTGACGAAGCTTTCAAAGGAAGGAACAGGCAAAATCTTTGCTGTTCTGCAGCCTCCGCTGGTGATACCCAGGCAAACAGGGTCTGGAGTGCACCTCCAGCAAACTCCAGCAGACCTGCAGGAGAGGGGCTTGACTGTTAGAATGAAAACTAACAAATGTAAAAGAATAGCATCAACATCAACAAAAGGATGTCCACACAGAAATGCCATCCGAAGGTCACCAACATCAAAGACCAAAGGTAGATAAACCCACAAAGATAAGAAAAAACCAGCACAAAAGGCTGAAAATTCCAAAACCAGAATGGGTCTTCTTCTCCAAAGGATCATAACTCCTCACCAGCAAGGGAACAAAACTTGATGGAAAATGAGTTTGATGAATTGACAGAAGTAGATTTCAGAAAACGGGTAATAAAAAAACTCCTCTGAGCTAAAGGACCATGTTCTAATCCAATGCAAGGAAGCTAAGAACCTTGACAAAACGTTAGACGAATTGCTATCTAAAATAGCCAGTTTAGAGAAGAACATAAATGACCTGATGGAACTGAAAACACAGCACGAGAATTTCGTGAAGCATACAAAAGTATCAATAGGTGAATCAATCAAGCGGAAGAATAAAGTGTGAAGACAAGATTAGAGAAAAAAGAAGAAAAGGAATGAAAGAAGCCTCCAAGAAATATGGGACTATGTGAAAAGACCAAATCTACATTTGATTGGTGTACCTGAAAGTGACGGAGAGAATGGACCCAAGTTATAAAACACCCTTCAGGATACTATACAGGAGCACTTCCCAACCTAGCAAGACAGGCCAACATTCAAATTCAGGAAATACAGAGAACACCACAAAACTCCTTGAGAAGAGCAACTCTGAGACACATAATCGTCAGATTCACCAAGGATGAAATGAAGGAAACAGTATTAAGGGCAACCAGAGAGAAAGGTCGGGTTATCCACTAAGGGAAGCCCATCAGACTAACAGTGGATTTCTTTGCAGAAACCCTACAAGCCAGAAGAAAATTGGGGCAATATTCAACACTCTTAAAAGAATTTTCAACTCAGAATTTCATATTCAGTCAAACTAAGCTTCATAACTGAAGGAGAAATAAAATCCTTTACAGACAAGCAAATGCTGAGAGATTTTGTCACCACCAGGCCTGCCTTACCAGAGCTCCTGAAGGAAGCACTAAATATGGAAAGGAAAAACTAGTACCAACTACTGCAAAAACACCAAATTGTAAAGACCATCAACACTATGAAGAAACTGCATCAACTAATGGGCAAAATAACCAGCTAGCATCGAAATGACAGAATCAAATTCACACATAACAATATTAACCTTAAATGGAAATGGGCTAAATACCCCAATTAATAGAAACAGACTGGCAAATTTGATAAAGACTGAAGATCCATCGGTGTGCTCTATTCAGGAAGCCCATTTCATGTGCAAAGGCACACATAGGCTTAAAATAAAGGGATGAAGGAATATTTACCAGGTAAATGATAAGCAAAATAAAAGCGAGGTTGCAATCCTAGTCTCTGATAAAACAGACTTTAAACCAACAAAGATGAAAAAAAAGACAAAGAAGGGCATTACATAATAGTAGAGGGATCAATGAAGCAAAAAGAGCTAACTAGCCTAAATATATATGCACCCAATACAGGAGCACCCAGATGAATAAGACAAGTTCTTAGAGACCTACAAAGAGACTTAGAACCCCACATAATAATAGTGAGAGACTTTAACACCCCACTGTCAATATTAGACAGATCAACGAGACAGAAAATTAACAAGGATATTCCGGACTTGAATTCAGCTCTGGACCAAGTGGACTTAACAGGCTTCTACAGGACTCTCCACCCCAAATCAACAGAATGTACATTCTTCTCAGCACCACATCACACTTATTCTAAAATTGACTACATAATTGGAAGCAAAGCACTCCCTAGCAAATACAAAAGAATAGATATGATAACAGTCTGTCAGACCACAGTGCAATCAAATTAGAACTCAGGATTAAGAAACTCACCCAAAACTACCAGTGGAAATTGAACAACATGCTCCTAAGTGACTACTGGGTAAATAACAAAATTAAGGCAGAAATAAATAAGATCTTTGAAACCAATGATAACAAAGACACAACGTACCAGAATCTCTGGGACACAGCTAAAGCAGTGTTTAGAGGGAAATTTATAGCACTAAATGCCCACATTGATAAAGCAGGAAAGATTTAAATCGACACCCTAACATCACAATTAAAAGAACTAGAGAATCAAGAGCAAACAAATTCAAAAGCTAGCAGAAGGCAAGAAATAACTAAAATCAGAGCAGAACTGAAGGAGATAGAGACACAAAAGATCCTTCAAAAAAAATCAATGAATCCAGGAGCTGTTTTTTTTTAAAAAAAAAAAGATTAANGAACCACTGACAAAAACCACATGATTATCTCAATAGATGCAGAAAAAGTCTTCGATAAAATTAAACGTCCCTTCATGCTAAAAACTCTTGATAAACTAGGTATTGATGGAACGTATCTCAAAATAATAAGAGCTATTTATGATAAACCCACAGCCAATATCATACTGAATGGGCACAAGCTGGAAGCATTCCCTTTGAAAACTGGCACAAGGCAAGGATGTTCCTCTCGCACCACACCTATTCAACATAGTATTGGAAGTTCTGGCCAGGGCGATCAGACAAGAGGAATAAATAAAGGGTATTCGAATAGGAAGAGAGGAAGTCAAATTGTCTCTGTTTGCAAATGACATGATTGTATATTTAGAAAACCCCATCGTCTAAGCCCAAAATCTCCTTAAGCTGATAAGCAACTTCAGCAAAGTCTCAGGATACAAAATCAATGTACAAAAAATCACAAGCCTTCCTATACACCAATAACAGACAGAGAGCCAAATCATGAGTGAACTCCCATTCACAATTGCTACAAAGAGAATAAAATACCTAGAAATACAATTTACAGGGATGTGAAGGACCTCTTCAAGGAGAACCATGGACCATTGCTCAAGGAAATAAGAGAGAACACAAACAAATGGAAAAACATTCCATGCTCGTGGATAGGAAGAATCAATATCGTGAAAATAGTCATACTGCCCAAAGTAATTTATAGATTCAATGCTATCCCCATGAAGCTACCATTGACTTTCTTCACAGATTTAGAAAAAATTACTTTAAATTTCATATGGAACCAAAAAAGAGCCTGTATAGCCAAGACAATCCTAAGCAAAGAGAACAAAGCTGGAGGCATCATGCTATCTGACTTCAAAATATACTACAAGGTTACAGTAACCAAAACAGCATGGTACTGTACCAAAACAGATATATAGATCAATGGAACAGAACAGAGGCTTCAGAAATAATGACACACATCTACAACCATCTGATCTTTGACAAACCTGACAAAAACAAGCAATGAGGAAAGGATTCCCTATTTAATAAATGGTGTTGGGAAAACTGGCTAGCCATATGCAAAAAACTGAAACTGGGCCCCTTCCTTGCACCTTATACAAAAATTAACTCAAGATGGATTAAAGACTTAAATGTAAAACCTGAAACCATAAAAACCCTAGAAGAAAACCTAAGCAATACCATTCAGGACATAGGCATGAGCAAAGACTTCATGACTATAACGCCAACAGCAATGGCAACAAAAGCCAAAATTGACAAATGGGATCTAATTAAACTAAAGAGTTTCTGCACAGCAAAATGAACTATCATCAGAGTGAACAGGCAACCTACAGAATGGGAGAAAATTTTTGCCATCTAGCCAACTGACAAAGGGCTAAAATCTAGAATCTACAAAGAACTTCAACAAATTTACAAGAAAAAAACAACTCACTTCAAAACTGGGCAAAGGATATGAACAGATACTTCTCCAAAGAAGACATTTATGTGTCCAGCAAATATATGAAAAAGAAGCTCATCATCACTGACCATTAGAGAAATGCAAATCAAAACCCCAATGAGATACCATCTCATGCCAGTTAGAACGGCAATCATTAAAAAGTCAGGAAACAACAGATGCAGGAGAGAATGTGGAGAAATAGAAACGTTTGAGATACCATCTCACGCCAGTTAGAATGGTGATCATTATAAAGTGAGGAAACAACAGATGCTGGAGAGGATATGGAGAAATAGAAACGTTTTTACCCTGTTGGTGGGAGTGTAAATTAGTTCAACCATTGTGGAAGATAGGGTGGTGATTTCTCAAGGATCTAGAACCAGAAATACTATTTGATCCAGCAATCCCATTACTGGGTATATTCCCCAAGGATTATAAATCATTCTACCATAAAGACACATAGACACATATGCTTATTGCAGCACTGTTCACAATAGCAAAGACTTGGAACCAACCTAAATATCCATCAATGATAGACTGGATAAAGAAAATGTGGGACATATACACCATGAAATACTATGCAGCTATAAAAAAAGGATGAGTTCATGTCCTTTTTAGGGACATGGATGCAGCTGGACACTATCATTCTCAGCAAACTAACACTTCTCAGCAAATTAACACAGGAACAGAAAACCAAACACTGCATGTTCTCACTCATAAGTGGGAGCTGAACAAGGACAAGACATGGACATAGAGAAGGGAACATCACACACCAGGGCCTGTTGGGGAGTGGGGGACTAGGGGAGGGAGAGCATTAGGAGAAATACCTAATGTAGATGACAGGTTGATGGGTGCAGCAAACCACCATGACATGTGTATACCTATGTAACAAACCTGTATGCTCTGCACATGTATCCCAGAACTTAAAGTATATATAAGAAAAGACTTATGTTCTTATTGATAAAAAGTGATCAAATATTTGCAGTTTCATATGGTTCAACCTAATACATTGTAGTAAAAAGAAGTTTGGGAATTAGTGAACCAATTCACATTGATTTGGATAGAATTTTACTATTTATAGAGTGGATTTAGCTAATGAAATATTTTTTACATTTTTTTTTTTTTGAGGTGGAGTCTTATTCTGTCACCCCAGGTTGGAGTGCAGGGCATAATTTCAGCTTACACAACCTCTGCCTCCCAGGTTCAAGTGATTCTCCTGCCTCAGCATCTTGAGTAGCTGGGATTACAGGCGTATGCCACCATGCTCGGTTAATTTTTTATATTTTTGGTAGAGACAGGGTTTTACCATGTTGGCCAGGCTGGTCTTGAACTCCTGACCTCAAGTGATCCGCCCACCTTGGCTTCCCAAAGTCCTGAGATTACTATGTTTTGTTTTCAGTCGCAGCAAAAGGTCATTTCGGCCAAGTAATTTGGTTAATGGCTGGTGAAAATAAATGTACCTATCCTCTAATTCGTTTATTGCTCTTACTTTCCCATGTTCATATGCCATTCTTCTTAACTGAGAATGTTGAAGTAATCAGAATTTCTGAAAAATATGACCTTGATGTCACTAGCACCAATCAAATGATCATTTAAATATCTGTTCAAGAAGTCCTTCGCAACAGCTCGAGCTGCAAAAATTCAGGGTGTTGTTGTTGTTTGCCAGTGTCACCTCCATTAAAAGCTATCCTCCACAAATAAATACTGTTTACCTAGCTCTTATGAAGCATGGGGGCCAATGCTAAGTACTTCGTATGTATTATGTCATTAACTTTCACACGTCACCCTATGAGGAAAATACTATTCTTATTTTACAAATAATCACATTGAGCCTCAGAGAAAAGAGCATCTTCTGCCACCCCCAAATCTTCTAAAAATCCTCATGAAAATCTCTTTCTAAGAGGAGGATATTATCTAGGATTGATCTAGGGGCTCTAGGGGACAAAATTTCCTTTCTTCACTGACTTGTAACCCTTTAGGCTCCACCATCTCCTCCCTTCCACTCATCTCTCTCCTCCTCACCCCACCAAACACACAAAAAACAAAAACATGCATGTGTACTCTTTTGAACAGAAACCCTTATATGGGAGAATGTTTTGCTGTATAAGTCAGTTTCTAGTATTTTATGAAGGAAATGAACATAAAAACAACACAGGAACAGCTTTATACCATTACAGCAGTAGAGGTAAAACACATCTTCAACTCTGCATACTTCTGTATAATCATGAAGCTCCAAGATCGGTCAAACTGACTGAACAAAGAAATGTCTGGCAAGGTGAGGAGGGGGAGAAATAGGACTTATGTGATCATTTTGTTAGATACAGGAAGAGCACATATAACACTATGTTATATGCCCACAAGGACAGTTTAGGAGAACTGTTTATTCAAATGATTCATTCCAACCAACTTTGTTAATTTAACCAGAGTCTCTCCATATTACATCAAAAATGACTTTTGTTTGTTGAGGTGAACAATTATTTCTCTTTCTTCAAGGTATAAAACATAAAATTTATATGAGAAAAAAATTACCTAGGAAAAAATAAAATGGTATCAAAGATATTTGTAAGCCAATGAAGTAAACTATAATTGAGAAACAATACAAATATTGAAGATGATGTAAATAAAAGTCACTAAAATTATAGATTTTCCCGGTAGATATCAAAGACATAGGACAAAATATATGAAAATATACAGTTAGGCCAAACATAACCTTTTTTTTTTAGAAACAAAAGTATAAATATCTAATTGATATTCTAATTATATTTCTGAGATTTCAATTATTTATTGTTTTAGGTGAGAGTCTTAATTAGGAAAATTAGAGACCACAAATAAGTGGACATATATACGAATTTCCAAAGTTATTTTTATATATTATTAAGTAAAAATTAGCTCATTCATTCATTCATTCATTCATTTGCCAACCACTCTGAGCCAGGCCAAATGCCAGGCCATGTAGAAGGAGCAGTAAATGGAGTTTCCACTCAAGTTTTTGAGGTGAGTGAAGTGAAAGTAGTGATATGCCTAAAATTTTGATTAGGTCTTATTTAAGTGCCTTTTTACTCTTAAAATAGGAGCTTTATAATTAGCTAATTATGATTCCCTCAAATTGTACTTAGTATTCCATCTTTAGAGACACACAATTGACATAAATAGATATGAACCTACCAGTTTTTCTAGTTTCTCTAGTTTAAAACACTACTAAAGAAATACAAAATTAATTCTTTTAAGATGCAAGCATTTGTATACATACCATTTTAGAATGAGATTTCACTAATGTATATCGTATTTGTGGATGTTTAATTCTCAGAGTTTACTGTCTAAATCTCTTCTCCAAAGGTTAAATACAACTTTCTACAGTTATTTCTGTTATCAGATAATCCCTATTCTATTTTAAAATTCAGAAGATTCTAGTAATTAGAGTTGGCAATCTTAAATATGAGATTGACAAGATGTACTTCCTAAATGAATCTTACAGGAAAAGAACAAATTCATTTAATTTTATTAATATCCCTGATAAGCATTTAGTGAACAATTCCAGGACAGGATCTTGATGACATCATAGACCTTGGAACAATGCTCGAATCATTACATTATAACATAGAATTTTCATGCATTATTTTGATTTTTAGTGTCTAAAATGTCACTCTGTTCAATGAGCAAGCTCAAAATGAATAAGCATTTTCTCAGTACTAAGGATAAATCATTTCCTACCCATTTTCCGTATAATTTTAGTGTTGGAACCACCATTCTTTTAACTATGTAATTATTCTATGGTTTTATTAAGGAATGAGAACTCTTATAAACCTAGTTATTTCCTCTAAAACATTCTCATTTGACCACTTTACACTAATTATATATTTTCAATTAACAGTCCATCAAAAGACCCAGAGGGGAGGATGAGTGGTCCATTTTCTATGATTATGTAGTAAAAGGTAACTAACTAGGATGCAGGATATTTTTAAGATGCACTAATTCTAATTATAATTACTATAATAATTACAGAAAAGGTAACTCCAGTATTTTTCCAACCATTATAATTTTGGTCTTATAATATTTTTACTTCTTGAAAATTGTTAAGAATACAATTACAATACCTTGCATGAGTAATATGAAGCCCGAAAATATTGGGCTTGCTTTTAAAGATTCAGGAAAAGTTTTCAAAATGTTAAAATATTGGCTGGTTCAATATACGCAAATCAATAAATGTAATCCAGCATATAAACAGAACCAAAGACAAAAACCACATGATTATCTCAATAGATACAGAAAAGGCCTTTGACAAAATTCAACGGCCCTTCATGCTAAAACCGCTCAATAAATTAGGTCTTGATTGAACATATCTCAAAATAAT
>NW_016814250.1:17892-25622 GCF_001698545.2 Rhinopithecus bieti
GGGAGGGGGGAGAGATTGCATTGGGAGTTATACCTGATGTAAATGACGAGTTGATGGGTGCTGATGATTTGATGGGTGCAGCACACCAACATGGCACAAGTATACATATGTAACAAACCTGTACGTTATGCACATGTACCCTAGAACTTAAAGTATAATAATAAAAAAAATGTTAAAATATTATACAAAAATGAAATAGAGGCGGGGCATGGTGGTTCATGCCTGTAATCCAGCACTTTGGGAGGCCGAGGAGGGAGGATCACTCGAGGGCAAGAGTTCGAGACCAACCTGGCCAACATGGTGACACCTCGTCTCTATGAAAAATACAAAAATTAGCCGGGTAGGGTGGCATGTGCCTGTAATTCCAATTACTCCGGACGCTGAGGCAGGAGAATTGCTTGAACCCAGGAGTCGGAGGTTGCAGTGAGCTGAGATTGCACCACTGCAGTCCAGTTTGGGCAACAAGAGTGAAACTCTGTCTCAAAACAACGACGACAAAATGAAATAGAAGTCTGAACTTTCACAAGTGAGAGAATACCAGTCTTAAGTGGTGTGAAACTGGTTACAAATTTATTTATTGGTTCAAGGAACTGACATGTTTTTGATCACCGATTCTGTGCCAGGTTTTTTTCTAGACACTAGAATAATAAACAAGGCAGATATAATTCCTGCTTTCATTAAACTTATATTTTGGCCAAATTAAACAACAACAATAAGAACATAACATGAACAAGAAAACTATGAGATAAATGCTACATGGATAATTCAAACACAGTAATTTTAAAGAGTGACCCAGGTGGGGCAGCTCATGCCTGTAATCCATAGCACTTTGGGAGGCTGAAGCAGGAGAATCCTTTGAGTCCAGGAGTTCAAGACCACCCTGGGCCACATGACAAATCCCTGCCTTTATTAAAAAAAAAAGAATTGCGGGGGGTGGGGTTGGGGAGAGGGCACGGTGGCTCATGCCTGTAATCCCAGCACTTTGGGAGGCTGAGGTGGGCGGATCATGAGGTCAAGAGATCGAGACCATCATGGCCAACATGGTGAAACCCTGTCTCTACTAAAAATACAAAAATTAGCTGGGCGTGGTGGCGCAGGCCTGTAGTCCCAGCTATTCAGGAGGCTGAGGCAGGAGAATTGCTTGAACCCGGGAGGCGGAGGTTGCAGTGAGTCGAAATCGTGCCACTGCACTCCAGTCTGGCAACAGAGCCAGACTCCATCTCAAAAAAAAAAGGGAGAGGGGGCGACCTGATGGCCACTTTAGTTGCTAAGGGAAGGCCCCTCTGAAGATGTGGCATTGAACAGAGATCTGAGTGACAAGAAGCCAGCAATGTGAAGTCCAGAGCATTTCATGTAGAGCATTCCAGCCAAGGCAAATGTTCTAAGGCAGGAACTAGCTTGACATGCTTAAAGAACTCCAAGAATGTCAATTCGCTACAGTGGGATGGATAAAAAGGAGTAGGAAGCAATGAGGTCAGAGATAGGGGTGGAGCTATCTTATATTTTAGGACAGGGTAAGGATTTATATTTATGTTCTCAGAAGAATGAGAAGTAATGGAAGTATTTTAAGCAGAGAAATCAGATTTGATTTATATTTTAAAATAATTACTTGGCCTCTTTCTGCTTATGCGGGGGTGAGAGGGAACAGAGTGCATGCAGGAAGGTGAGTTTAGGGCTTACTGCAGTGTCTAGGTGAGACAATATAGTGTCATAAACTGATGTGACAGTTGCAGAGATAGAGGGAAAAGGGTGGATTTGAGATATATATTTGGTAACACAAAGGTCAGAGTTTGCTTTTGGCTTGAATATGGAGCCGGGGGAGAGAAGAATGGAAGGATTTCCAGATTTTTGACTGTAGTGACTGGGTGGATAGATAATATTACTATTTAAAAGATGGAGAAGACTAGAGAGGTGGAGGTTCCATTTGAAATATGTTAGAAATCCGGGTGGAGGTAGTAAGGAAGCAATTGGTTTTACAAAGTTTGGAGTCCCGGGAGAGATCAGGATTGGAGATACAAATCTGGAAGTCATTGGCATATGGATAGTATTTAAAAGCCATGGGCCTGGATGGGGCAGATAAGAGGAGCTCCCAGACTAAAAAGAGAAGATTGCTTGGAAAATGCCTAAATAATATTCTAATGCAGTTGAGATTTAAGTTGTTAGAAGAAAAATTTAGAGGAAAAAACAGTAAGTTCAGTTTTTAGTACATTATAGTTGAAGATAACTAAGTGAAAATGTCAAATAGGTGGTGGGGTATGCGTTTGGAATTGAGGGGAGAGACCTGCGCTTTTCGAAGGACTGTTTTTCAAAACAGAAGGGCAAAAAACACAACTTTTTACCCTACCTCCAAACAATACCCAAACCCAGCCCTTCTGAATAACATGAACATTGCTAACCTATATTTTCCTAATAACAGAAAGCACAAGGAAAATACACTTTTCTGAGTAGCAATATTTTTATACTTGCATTTTCTTAATGTTTTTTGCCAAGAGTTTATATCTCACCAGTGTGTATTTTATTCTCTGATTTTTTTATTCTTGGATAAGAGTTTAATTTCTGAAGTTAAGGTATAAGAAATAATATCCAAAAGCTGTGTCAACTGCCAGAAGTTAAATTTTATCAGTTTATCCCTATTCTAATAGAAAATTAGGAGGCTTCTGGGTATTTGCACTATCTTCAAATATATATGCCTTCAAATATACAACTTGATCCATACACCATATCATACTGCATATATTCATAGACTCATATCTTTTCTCCTATGCTATAGGAGAAGCTCCCTCATTAGATTGTGAGCCTCACAAGGGTTTAGGTCTTGCCTGTTTTCACCACTGTATCCTAAAAAGTAAATAAAAGCAAATACAAAATCAAGGAGAGAGGAGTCAATAAAGGCAAAGAAATGGGCAGGGAGCCAGAGGGTAGCAGAGGAAGCACACGACATGCAAAACCTGAGCACAGCTAGAGCAACAGACAGGGAAGGACTCGAAAAAGGAGGGAAACAAAGTGGTGGCCATGAGGGAGAGGGAGAGGACGACCCGGGGGTCAGAGAGCAAGGAAGAGGGTCGAGAAGGAAGAACGCAGGAGAGAAGGGAGCAAGGTGGGTAAGGGAGTCGGGGAGAAGAAGGGCCAGGAGAAAAGGGGGCTTTTTAGATTTCAAGGAATAGGAGAGAGGGGAGGCAAATGAGCCCAGGGGAGCAAGAGAGGGGATGTAAGAGAAAAAGGAAATGAGATACCTTCTTTGAAAGCACTTGCTCCACTTCAGGAACTAAAGAAATATTACTTTCACTCATTCAAATTAATTTCAAACTTGATTTCCTTTAAAAAAAAAATCCTAAATCCTTCTGAAATAAAGTTAATTTTATGGCAAAAAACAGAATACTGTAGTGGTTAGGAGAATGGGTTTGAATACCATTGCCACCCAGCATCATCTGAGGGTCTGGCAAAGGGGAATTGTTTGATACCACTAAGGGTGTAGAGAACAACGGAAATTTATAAAGATAATACTTCTCCTGCTGCAAAGCACTATCCTAAGTGCTTTCCACATGTTAATTTAATACTCACAATAACTTTATGAGGTGAGAATATTGAGGCACCTAGAAATTTAAGTAACTAGCCCAAGGTCACAGATCTTACAAGTGAAAGAGCTGGGTTTTTAACTCAAGCAGTGTGGTTTTGGAATTAATGACTTTATTCACTACATACACAGACTCTCAAAGAGATTAACAGAGAACGTATAAACATAATTTGAGAACATAATTACCCTAAAAAATGATGGATCTTATTCATGATCAAAACAGCAATTATAACTAGAGAAACAAAGCTCTTTCACACCATTGCTAAAGGAGAATCTGTAATAAAAAGATAAAATCAGGAGAAAATACGACAAAAGTCCATTATGACCAGTACATTATACTAATAACAGCTTCTTCAATTGGATAATTTTATTTTGGACTTTTTTGTTCTTCTTTCTGTTTTCTCTTTCATGTAATTAATCTGTTGCTAAAATTTCACTCTAAATTTTCTGCAGAATTATTTTTAGGATTATCGTTTCTTCTTCTAAGGAAACTAGCAGGGGCGCCACAGCTGGATTAATAAAGAATTTGGAGTGAGAGAGATGAATGTCAGTGGAAGCAGATAATAGCCAACAGTTATAATCAATTTCCTTTGAATTAAATATTTTAATTGCTCCTCAAATCCAATGTCAGTTAGAATCCTCACCGGATGCGAAACTATGAATCAGGGTTAGCAGCTCATAAGGACTGTCCCCACATGGCCCTAAGGTATTGGAAGAGGAGGAGGAGGAGGAGGCATTTCTCCTCCTAGTCCTTGCCATGGGCATTAACTACATCCTGCAGTCCAGGGCCATTCTGCATAATATATGGTGGGAAGACAAGGATAACATGAGAAGAGACTTTTAAAACAGCAAATTTCGGGGCCAGGCGCGGTGGGGCTCAAGCCTGCAATCCCAGCACTTTGGGAGGCCAAGACGGGCGGATCATGAGGTCAGGAGATCGAGACCATCCTGGCTAACACGGTGAAAACCCGTCTCTACTAAAAAAATACAAAAAACTAGCTGGGTGAGGTGGCAGGCACCTGTAGTCCCAGCCACTCGGGAGGCTGAGGCAGGAGAATGGCCTAAACCCGGGAGGCGGAGCTTGCAGTGAGCTGAGGTCCGGCCACTGCACTCCAGCCTGGGCGACAGAGCGAGACTCTGTCTCAAAAAATAAATAAATAAATAAAACAGCAAATTTCTCTCTAAACACTGCAAATTTCTCTATAAACAAGAAACACATAGACTCACTTTTTCATTGTAGATGTCCCCAAGCATTGTACTTGCTCTCACAAAATCTAGGCTTTGAAAATTGTTTCTTGCAATTTTCACAAACTTTTTCAAGTATTTAATTGCTTCTGTCGTATCTCCTTGGCTAGAATGAATGAAATAGGACATCAATGGAGTATCATCTCACTTAACGTCACATTAAAGAGAAAGTATCTTGTGTCTTTCCTGTAGAAAATGCAAGATGGTTATCACGATAATGAGATTTAATGTGTAAACATGAAATTAAAAATACACGGCTTGTTTTTGTTGGAGCATACATTGAGTTAAAACTGAAACTTTTAAATCCTCACGCATTGCTAATGGAAATGTAAAATGGTACATCTTCTTAACAACTTGGCAGTTCCTCGAAAACTTTAACATAGAATTACCATATGACCCAGAAATTTTACTCCAAAATATATACCCAAGTGAAGCAAAACTATGTCAACACAAAAAGTCATATATATGAAAGTTCATAGCAGCATTAATCATAATAGCCAAGGCATGAAAACAATTGAAATGTGTATCAACTGATGAATGAGTAAACAAAATATGGTGTATACCTACAATGAAATATTATTCAGTCTTAAACATGAATGAGGTAGGCCAGGCACGGTGGCTCACACCTGTAATCCCAGCACTTTGGAGACCCAGACAGGTTGATCACGAGGTCAGGAGATCGAGACCATCCTGGCTAACACGGTGAAACCCCGCCTCTACTAAAAATATAAAAAATTAGCTGGGCATGGTGGCGGGTGACTGAAGTCCCAGCTACTCAGGAGGCTGAGGCAGGAGAATGGCGTGAACACAGGAGGTGGAACTTGCAGTGAGCTGAGATTGCGCCGCTGCACTCCAGCCTGGGCAACAGAGTGAGACTCAAAATCAAAATAAATAAATAAATAAAATAATGAGGTAGTGATGCATGTTGCAACATGGATGAAACTTGAAAATATGCTAAGTGAAAGAAACCAGACAACAGAAGATCACACACCATATGAGCCCATTTACACAATATGTCCAGAATGGCAAATCCATGAGATGGAATGTAGGGTAGTGGTCGCTAGAGGCTGAGGAAAGTGGAGGATTGAGAAATGACAAATAATGGGTACAAGGTTTCCTTTTAGGGTGATTGAAATTAGATAGTGGCCATGGTTGTTCAATCCTGTGAGTATACTAAAAACCACTGAATTGTATTAAAATTTTAAAGTGAGGACTCTTTTAAATTGTAGATTTTTAAAGTCTACAATTGTTAAAGTCATAATTGTATAGCATATGAATCATGTCTCACTATAGTTTATAAAAGGTGAATACTAGCTTGTTCTTGAAAGCTTTCATTGGTAGTGGAAGCTCAGGTGTCATTAAAGTCATATATCCTCACAAAATGTTCAGGAAGACATAATTTCTAGCAGATAATCTGTCATATAGTAAGCATTAATACATTTTTGAATGAAGCAATGTTGAAAATTTGAGAAGGGAGACACATACGCTGCACACATGAAAGCTAAGCATCCAGGTAAACTGTGAGAATCTTAAGGCATATAGATGTTTGGAGTCTAAGACTGTAAACTCCTGACCCTTGGATATTCCAGTAACATCAAGAAACTTTGGGAGTCTAGCAAATGTCCCAAAATTTGCTAGTTGCTGGGGAATAGGGTTCCTGTGCTTGAAGTGTTTCACTGTCAGTTTGGAGAAATAAGTGTATAAATTCATACATGAGATCAACTGTGACAGGTACTGACTTGTGTACAGTGCTTTGAAACCTGGAGTACATTCATTTGCCTATCCTCATAAAAACATGTCTAGTGTTTTTGTTGTTGTTGTTGTTTTCTAGGTTTTCTAAATGTGACTCCAAATTCTTTTGGCTATTTCTAAAGACTGAGCCCACCTCTCAACTGGGGCTGTTTAAAAGAGTGTGTTGCAAATTCAGAAAGTACTTTCTTAAAAAAAAAAAAGGGTGGGGGATACATGTGTAGAACGTGCAGGTTTGTTACATAGGTCTACGTGGGCCATGGTGGTTTGCTGCACCTATTGACCCATCCTCTAAGTTCCCTCCCCTCACTCCCCACCCTTCCACAGGCCCTGGTGTCTGTTGTTCTCCTTTCTGTGTCCATGTGTTCTTAGTGTTCAACTCCCACTCATGAGTGAGAACATGCGGTGTTTGGTTTTCTGTTCCTGTGCTAGTTTGCTGAGGATGTGGCTTCCAGCTTCATCCATGTCCCCACAAAGCACGTGATCTCATTCCTTTTTATGGCTGCATAGTATTCCATGGTATATATGTACCACATTTTCTTTATCCAGTCTATCATTGATGGGCATTTGGGTTAGTTCCATGTCTTTGCTATTGTAAATAGTGTTGCAATAAACATACGTGTGCATATATCTTTATAGGTTTACTGAATCATTTTCTGTAGGATCCTTAGGTATATATCCAGTAACGGGATTACTGGGTCAAATGATATTGCTGCTTCTAGATCTTTGAGGAATCGCCATACTGTCTTCCACATTGGTTGAACTAATTTACACTTCCACCAACAGCGTAAAAGTATTCCTGTTTCTCCACAGTCTCGCCAGAATCTATTTTCCTGACTTCTTAATAATTGCCATTCTGACTGGCGTGAGATGGTATCTCCTTGTGGTTTTGATTTGCACTTCTATGATTATCAGTGATGTTGAGCTTTTTTCCATGTTTGTTGGCTGCATAAATGTCTTCTTTTGAGAAGTGTCTGTTCATATCCTTTGCCCACTTTTTGATGGGGTTGTTTTTTCCTTGTGAATATATTTAAGTTCCTTGAAAATTCTGGATATTAGACCTTTGTCAGATGGGTGAATTGCAAAAGTGTTCTCCCATTCTGTAGGTTGTCTGTTCACTCTGATGATAGTTTCTTTTTTTTTTTTTTTTTTTTTTTTTTTT
>NW_016814250.1:25686-42529 GCF_001698545.2 Rhinopithecus bieti
CTCCTGACCTCGTGATCCACCCGTCTCGGCCTCCCAAAGTGCTGGGATTACAGGCTTGAGCCACCGCGCCCGGCCGATGATAGTTTCTTTTGCTGTGCAGAAGCTCTTCAGTTTAATTAGATCCCATTTGTCAATTTTTGTTTTTGTTGCAATTGCTTTTGGTGTTTTTGTCATGAAGTCATTGTCCATGCCTATGTCCTGAATGGTATTGCCTAGGTTTACTTCTAGGGTTTTTATGGTTTGGGGTTTTACATTTAAGTCTTTAATTCATCTTGAGTTAGTTTTTGTATAAGGTGTAAGGAAGGGGTCCAGTTTCAGTTTTCTTCATATGGTTAGCCAGTTTTCCCAGCACCATTTACTTAATAGGAGATCCTTTCCCCATTGATTGTTTTTGTCAGGCTTGTTGAAGATCAGATGGTTGTAGGTGTGTGGTGTTATTTCTGAGGTCTTTGTTCTGATCCACTGGTCTATATGTCTGTTTTGGTACCAGTACCATGCTGTTTTGGTTACTGCAGCCTTGTAGTATAGTTTGAAGTCAGGCAGCATGATGCCTCCAGCTTTGTTCTTTTTGCTTAAGATTGAATTGGCTACACGGTGTATTCTTTGATTCCACATGAAATTTAAAATAGTTTTTTCTAATTCTGTGAAGAATGTCTATGGTAGTTTGATGGGAATAGCATTGAATCTATAAATTACTTTGAGCAGTATGGCCATTTTCAAGATATTCATTCTTTCTATCCATGGAGATGGAATGTTTCTCCATTTGTTTGTTTTCTCTCTTATTTCCTTGAGTAGTGATTTGTAGTGCTCCTTGAAGAGGTCCTTCACATCTCTTGTTAGCTGCATTCCTGGGTATTTTATTCTCTTTGTAGCAATTGTGAATGGGAGTTCATTCATGATTTGGCTATCTGCTTGCCTACTGTTGGTGTAAAGGGATACTTGTGATTTTTGCACATTGATTTTGTATCCTGAGACTTTGCTGAAGTTGCTTCTCAGCTTAAGGAGGTTTTGGGCTAAGACAATGGGATTTTCTAAATATACAATCATGTCATCTGCAAACAGAGACAATTTGATTTCCTCTCTTCCTGTTTGAATACGCTTTATTTCTTTCTCTTGCCTGAGTGCCCTGGCCAGAACGTCCAATACTATGTTGAATAGAAGTGGTGAAAGAAGGTATCCTTGTCTTGTGCCAGTTTTCAAAGGGAATGCTTTCAGCTTTTGCGCACTCAGTATGATATTGGCTGTGGGTTTGTCATAAATAGCTCTTGTGATTTTGAGAGATGTTCCATCAATACCTAGTTTATTGAGAGTTTTTAACATGAAGGGATGTTGAATTTTATTGAAGGCCTTTTCTGTATCTATTGAGGTAATCCTGTGGGCTTTGTCATTGGTTCTGGTTTATGTGAAGGATTATGTTTATTGATTTGCTTATGTTGAACCAGCCTTGCATCCCAGGGATAAAGCTGACTTGATTGTCGTGGATAAGCTTTTAATGTGCTGCTGGAAGCAGTTTGCCAGTATTTTATTGAGGATTTTCACATTGATGTTCATCAGGGATATTGGCCTGAAATTTTCTTTTTCTGTTGTGTCTCTTCCCGATTTTGGTAACAGAATGATGCTGGCTTCATAAAATGAGTTAGAGGAAACTCCCTCTTTTTCAATTGTTTGGAACAGTTCCAGAGGAATAGTACCAGCTTCTCTTTGTATATCTGGAAGAATTCAGCTATGAGTTTGTCTGGTCCTGGGATTTTTTGGTTGTTAGGCTATTAATCACTCCCACAATTTCAGAGCTTGTTATTGGTCTATTCAGGGATCCAACTTCTTCCTGGTTTAGTCTTGGTAAGGTGTATGCATCCAGGAATTTATCCAATTCTTCTAGATTATCTAGTTTATTTGTGTAGAGGTATTTACCGTATTCTGTAGTGGTAGTTTGTATTTCTGTGGGGTCAGTGGTGATATCCCCTTTATCATTTTTTATTGCGTCAATTTGATTCTTCTTTCTCTTCTTCTTTATTAGTCTTGCTAGCAGTTTATCAATTTTGTTAATTTTTTCATAAAACCAGCTCCCGGATTCATTGATTTTTTTGGATGATTTTTCGTGTTTCTATCTCCCTCAATTCCTCTATGATGTTAGTTATTTCTTGTCTTCTGCTAGCTTTTGGATTAGTTTGCTCTCACCTCTCAAACTCTTTTAATTGTGAGGTTAGGGTGTCTATTTTAGATTTTTTCCACTTTCTCCTGTGGGCATTTAGTGCTATAAATTTCCCTCTTAACACTGTTTTAGCTGGTAGAGTTTCTTTTATGTTGTCTCTTTGTTCTCATTGGTTTCAAATAACTTCTTAATTTCCATCCTAATTTCATTATTTATCCAGTAGTCATTCAGGATCAAGTTGTTCAATTTCCATATAATTTTGCAATTTTGAGTGAGTTTCTTAATCCTGAATTCTAACTTGATTGCACTGTGATCTGAGAGACTGTTTATTATGACTTCAGTTGTTTTGTATTTGCTGAGGAGTGTTTTACTTCCAATTATGTGGTCAATTTTAGAATAAGTGCCATGTGGCACTGAGAAGAGTGTATATTCTGTTGATTTGGGATAGAGAGTTCTGTAGCTGTCTACTAGGTCCACTTGACCCAGAACTGAGTTCAAGTCCTGAATATTCTTGTTAATTTTCTGTCTCGTTAATCTGCCTAATACTGACAGTGGGTTGTTAAAGTCTCCCACTATTATTGTGTGGGAGACTAAGTCTCTTTGTAGGTCTCTAAGAACTTGCTTTATGAATCTGGGTGCTCCTGCATTGGGTGCATATATATTTAGAATAATTAGTCCATCTTGTTGAATTGTTCCCTTTACCATTATGTAACGCTCTTCTTTGTCTTTTTGAATCATTCTCTGGCTGCCCTTAACAGTTTTTCCTTCTTTTCGACCTTGGAGAATCTGATGATCATGCTTCTTGGGGTTGATCTTATCATGGAGTATATTAATGGTGTTCTCTGTATTTTCTGAATTTGCATGTTGGCTTGTCTTGCTAGGTTGGGAAAATTCTCCTGGATAATATCCTGAAGTGTATTTTCCAGCTTGTTTCCATTCTCTTCATCTCCTCTGGTACTCCAATCAATTGTAGGTTTGGTCTTTTTATGAAATCCCATATTTCTTGGAGGCTTTGTTCATTTCTTTTCACTCTTTTTTCTCTATTCTTGTTTGCACGTCTTATTTCAGTAAGATGGCCTTCAAACTCTGATATCCTTTCTTCTGCTTGGCTGATCCGGCTGTTGATACCTGCGTACGCTTCATGAAGTTCTCGTGCTGTGTTTTTCAGCTCCATCAGGTCGTTATGTTCCTCTTTAAACTGGTTATTCTAGTTAGGAATTCCTCTAACCTTTTATCAAGGTTCTTAGCTTGTTTGCATTGGGTTAGAACATGCTCCTTTAACTCATCGTAGGTTTTTATTACCCATCTTCTGTAGTCTACTTCTGCCATTTCATCCATTTGATCTTTTGTCCATGTCTGTGCCCACATCCCTTGGCTGGAGGGAGAGGTCTCCTCTTCCCCGTGTGGCTCTCAGGTGGGCCACCATACCACACTGCTCTTCCCTCTCTCCGTGAGTCACGCCTGCCTTTTAGTCAATTTTGATGACAGAACCTGGATACCTTGGTTGCTGGTGAAGGATTCACTCACTTATTATGGTTTATTTTGATGGGAGCCCCAGCTTTTAGTAGGCCATCTTGGCCCCGCACCCACCAGTAGCATTTCTATATGCCCCAGAATGTATTTTCAACGGAGTTCATTTTTAAAAAGTATTGGTAGGATTAGGGTTATCTCCTTGCATAACCTCCCAAGGTTTGAAAAAC
Organism: Rhinopithecus bieti; assembly: GCF_001698545.2. Taxonomy (NCBI): domain Eukaryota; kingdom Metazoa; phylum Chordata; class Mammalia; order Primates; family Cercopithecidae; genus Rhinopithecus; species Rhinopithecus bieti. The sequence goes on from NW_016814250.1 coordinate 29,539, forward strand.
ATTCATTTTCACAGGTAAACACTGATATGTTTGTAAAAATAAGTTAGATTACTTTAAAGTCAAAATGAGTTATGGTGGAATTTAGGAAGATGTAGGTTTGAATCTCAGCCTCTTAGATTAATAACTTTGATTATACTAAAGTTATGAAACTAAAGAAAACTTTTGTTTCTTCATTTTAAAAATGGCCACAAGTTGCTGTGGGATGAAAAATTGTGTAAATGTATAGCTTGGCATGTAGTAGGGATTCAATAAATGGCACTTGTGTTATTATTATCTCTCAGTGAAATAAACAACTATCACATTGACAGCTCTCTACTTGACATTGTCTACCACAAGCCAAGAGGCAAATTCAATTTAGCTAAGCAATCCTTCCTGAAAACATTCATCATATGATGAATTAAGCACTCTGATTTGAATGTATGCTCTGCAAATCAGTCACATAAAGTCTATTTCCTAAGGGGAAAAATCAAAGTGCTCACATTTTTTGTTTACTTGAGTATCAAGTACCATCAAATACTTTTTTCTCTTATTGATAAAAGAGTATTCTACACATCAGAAATAGGGTGAAATTTTATGTTACCGCAGCTGTGAACACAACTTTTAAAAGTCTGTCCTCACTTTTCATACCAAAATTATGACTGATCTTCCACATATAGGCATAGGTCAATTCTCCAGAAAAAATATGAATTATTGGAGGAAATTTTCAAATGCAGGCATAGAGTAAAATATAATAATGAGGAGATCTCACCATTATTTTAATTGTAAATATTGTTTTGTGTGAATACTAAAAGTTATCGAGGAGTGAGTATTAAATATTAATAAAGAAAATACATTATTTAGAATTTTGAGTGAACTTGTGGTTCCAGGACTAAAATGTTCTGTCAAATTGTTAATTTTCACACACTTTCCTAGACTATAATATTCAAGAAAATTGATGGGGGAAAAATGATGATTTCTCTGAATATCACTTTAAAACCTTAGGGAAAATTATGATTATTAATTATTTAGCTAAGATGGACTCGCTGAAGCTTATTTATGTTAATGTTTCTAAAAACCAATATATTTGTGAAGAAAGTACATTTTGAATTAGATTTGGCCTGCTGAAGATTGTTAAATCAAGATATATACAAACAAAGAAACAAGCAAAAAAACTAAGTTTAGAGTATGAGAAACACAAAATAGTATAAATAAACCTATTGCTGGGTAATTCAAGTCATTTTTCTTCCAGAGGAGCAACAGATCTCCAAAATATACAAAATTATCTAGAATTTGCTCTAACAAATAAAGCTGGAGAAAAAAGTCTTATCATTGTAAGTCATTTGCTTTACTCAATGAATGTAGAGATCTACAGTCAGCAAAGTTGTTAATGCAACATCTGAAATATTAACATTATATGCTGGTTAAAGGTTTTCCAAATTTAAAAGTTAGCAACAGATTCAGAAGCCATTGTTTTTATGGAAGGGGGAAACATGGAATATTTTCTTACAGAAAAGCTACAGCTTATTTGTATAAGTTAAAGGACAAGGTTAAAATGTTAGATAAATATTAATTCCAGTTTTCTATATGCAGTGCACAGGTGCAACTTGAACAGCATATTATATGGTATAATCATTAAATTCATTCAACCAGACCTTAGAGAGTTAAAAACATATATTCGGAGGAACAGGACTCCTCGGTCCAAAGAATGAGAATGAAACAGTGCAGAATATTTGTGTATCAAGGTGATTCCAGTTTCCAACTGGGAAAACAGGACCGTTAACACCCACGTCCCTTGACAACTGTCCAATTATGTATATCACACTTGGCCTACTGTTTGCAGTAGAAGTAATCAATAAAGGATGTGGTTGAGTGAACATAGATTTTGGTTGAACCAATGCATGAAAACTTAATCATTTACTCAGAGAGAAGAAATCAAATAGAGCAGAGATGAAACAGCCACTAAGGGGTTTGTTGATTGTGCCACCAAGTTTGTGGGCCACAGATGAAAGTAATAAGGCAAATGGGATCAGTGACAGGAGAAAATGCAAAAAGCTATTCTTAATTTCATGAATTAATAGATATGTTTTGATGTATTTTTTTGGTCATTTTTAGGACATTTCACATCAAAGCCTGGATGTTCCATTTTAAAGAATATATGAAAATTACTAGGGCGTGTCATTTCTCTCAAGCAAGAAAAAATTAATTTTCAGCTATGACAGAAAGGTAATTTTCATACTTGAAACTTTGTGTGATTGATTTAAAGATCTCCATTGTGGAAAGTTTTCTAGGAAATAATTTAACTCGAGTTTGCAAGAAAATTTACAACTGGTATGGAATAAACCCAGAGATGGGTTAGTTGTGACCAATATGTATTAAACATATTTTTGTGAATTTTTTCTCTGTATTTTTTTTAATAATCTGAGTATTTTGGAAAGTTGTGACATTTCTGTAAATGAACTACTTTAGTAAATGAGGCAAAAAAAGAAATGCCATAAGGAAAATATAGGGATTTTCTCTCTCTGTATTTACTCAAACTGTCTGTATGATAATAATATTTACTTGTAATTTCTCAACTCACTTTCTCTTTGTTTTATGGACCATAATTCTAGCTTTTATTGTAGTTTCACAAGGCGATTGTTAGTATTTTAGAACATCAACTCTTTTCTTCACTATTATTCCAAGCAGGGGAAGAACGACATTACAAATGCTTATTTTCTGCTATGTTGCTTAAAGTCTTATGCAATTAATATTATTCAGATCAATGGCAAAAATAACAAAACTTGTTCACTTATTAACACCTTCCCCAATAACTCTAACACCAAGTCTGTATCTATGAATAATATCACCAGACAGGCAACTCTGTATTACCAAATCCTCAGTCTTGAGGGATTGTGGTGTGTTTTTCAATTGAGGGCTTAGTATAAATTCTTATAACCATTTTAGAAGCTTCCAGCCTTAGATCTTATTCACTGTTCATGCATGCTCAGTTGATGGCCTTAGACACACACTTATCCTAGACATGGCTATCCTCTTCCATTTCCTTTAAAGATATGAAATATGTTTATAGAGATAGGGCTACCATTAGTGAACCTTGTGCAATTGCATAGGTTAGGAAAAAGAGATTTAGAGGTGATGCTAAGCTTCATATGCAATTTGATTTATTTCTCAGCTGCCACCACCATAATTTCCTCTATTTGGGCTGTAGTCTGTTTCTTGCGTGTTGCTACTAACCTGAGAAGGACAATTTAGGGCTATGAAAGGGCTGGTACATGTGTGTGTTTGTGTTTATGTGTGTGGGTGTGTGCATGTGTGTTTGTGTGCACATGCATGTTTACTGAAGGATATCAAGTCTTTCAAGCAAAATGTTCTAAAAATGATCACAGAATTTACATCAAAGCATTTATTCAATGAGTGGACTTGATTTAATAATGCTTTACGCTATTCAAGATGCTGTTGTCTATCTTATAGAATTTTAGGTTTGGAAACATCTGCCTGTTAGTAGATCACCCTTTTGAATTATTTTGCACAGATGTTGAAATAATATGTGGAGGCTTGCAGTCCCTGAGTGCTCCTCTATAACCAACGACGATGCTGCAAAATCACAGATTTGGATTGGAAAGCTGGTTGTGGCCTTGGGACACTTTTTCACTACGACCTCAGAATAAGCATCCCCTGCACTGTCTTGTGCATTGTATAACATTATAAAATTAAGAATCCGTGTCTACCATGAAATCACTGGTGGCTTTATTGTACTTTAGTAGATGGGAATTCTTTTTATAATTAATTCTTTTTTTTTAATAGAGATAGGTTCTCACTATGTGGCCTAGGCTGGTCTTGAACTCCTGCACTCAAGTGATCCTCCCACTTTGGCCTCCCAAAGTGCTGGGATTACAAGTGTGAGCCATTGTGCCTGGCCAGGAATTCTCATAAAAAGAATTAGTTTACTTGGCATAAAAGTAAAATGGGGATAAATCTTCTTGCTCCTTTAAATGTTTGCTCTAAGGCACATTGGCAGGCTGCTGAGAGTGTTGGAACAGAGTGGTCCTCAGTCCTACCCAAAACACATTCAGCTTCATGATACATCAAATAGAGCTCTGTTCCATCCTACTCCCAAGCTCCACATAATACTTAAATAGGCAAATTAAAACATCAGATTGCCTGTTAGTGCCAAAATTAACCAGATAATTGTTCAGCTCTTCACTTAGCTTTGACTGTATCGACCAGGAATTCAAATCCTGGGATAGAGGCTAAAATATTCCAGATAAGAAGCAAGGCTAAGAGGTGAGAATTATTTGAAGACAGCCTTATGTCTCTGGAAGTTTGAAAAATAATTATAAAGACCATCAATAACCAAAGGGACATTTCAATATTTGTCCTGTGACATAGTAAGTGCTTAGTAGATGTTTATAAATAAATTTTTCTCTTGAAGTTTTATCTCTGTATTAATTAATTTATTTATTTTTGAGATGAGGTCTTGCTATGTTGCCCAGGTTGGACTCAAACTCCTGGGCTCCACGGATCTTCCCGTCTCAGCCTCCCAAGTAATTGGGATTACAGGACCCCACCACCACACTCAGCTTATCTCTCTAGTTATGCTGGAACACAACGGAAATGTCATTTGGTAAAAATTATTTTATAAACAAGTTAGGGGACACATTTATATGCTGCTACAAAGCAAAGCAAAGAATGCAGTCCTTTTCTGCTGATTTTTGGGCAGTGATAACAGCAGAGTCAAGTAAGTTCACAATCAAATGTACAATCAGCAGAGCTGGTTTGTTCCAAATAGACATAAATTGAATTCTTATCAGTCTCTTCTTTGTATTCAACCATCTGCATCTTCTGGGTTGTTGTTTGGAAGTAAAAGTTTTTAAAAATAGCTGAGTTGGTCTTCCATGGACTAGTTACCAATCTTTATTTAGAAGGGTCACAACATTCACAGGCTGCTTGCCTTACCCATGACTGGCTCTGTCTTTCTTGGGTAAACACCCATGCTCTACTTTTCCTTTTGTTTTTTTTTTTTTTTTTTGAGACAGAGTTTCACTCTTGATGCCCTGGCTGGAGTGCAGTCTCGGCTCACTGCATCTGCCACCTCCCAGGTTCAAGTGATTCTCCTGCCTCAGCCTCCCAAGTAGCTGGGATTACAGGAGCCCGCCTCCATGACTAATTATTTTTTTATTTTTATTTTTTTTTTTGGTATTTTTAGTAGAGAGAGGGTTTCACCATGTTGGCCAGGCTGATCTCAAACTCCTTACCTCAGGTGATCTGGTCGTCTCGGCCTCCCAAAGTGCTGGGATTACAGGCGTGAGCCACCATGCCTGGCCTCTCCTTCTAAATATGTCTGCGTTCCTAAACCATTTATCCAGTGATTACTGCATTTTATTTATTTTGTAGGATATCTTTAATTTCATTGGTACTGATATTTTAAACTATGATTATTATGTTAGTAACAGTACTTATATAATGATTCCAATTTTACTTCACTAGGTACTTTTTAATGTTTCAAATGTCTTTGAAATAACAGTTTTACTTCTAAAACACCTCCTTGTATGTGTTTACAACTGAAATATAAATGGGAAGAAATTAGAACTTAACACAATCTATATCTTTTATTATAGTTACTGCTACAAACATTGCTATTGTTAAAAAGCTGTATCTTGGATATAAGATAACATAGTAAAAACCAAGGCCTTAACCGATAACTTCTCTTATTGTTATTATTTCTTAAGTCATAATGCTACTCTATAACAATCAAATGGAGTAAACAATGATTGCAAGACAATGACTGAAGGATGAATGATATACCTTCCATAGAAAAGTAGCTATCAGAAGTTGTTCATATATCTAAAATTTTCTGTTTTAAATGAAACATTGGGAATATTGGTTTTAACTCCAGTTGTTTATCCAGATGTGCTCAAAGGAGAGATGTCTTAATGGAAAAGTATGACTGAAGCATAAATGGAAACTTTCCTCAAAGAAGAGATCTGGAAAGGTTATGGTGAGCCACAGCCACTGAAGCGTACTACATATTTCTGTGCTCTCTGCTTTCTTAACTTGTGAGATGTGACCCGATTTTTTTCTCTTTTATTCAAGGTCATCACTAAACTTACAGAAAACCAAAAAGAAAATACAACGAAGGAGGCATAGACAAAGAAGAGTTTAGATACATATTTTAAAATACCAAAATGGTTTAAAATAACTTACGATGAAAGGGTCACTTAAGAAGGGCACTGCTTAAAATTTAAGCAGGCAGTAATGGAAAGCGACAGACCTCAAACAATTTAAGCCTTTCACAGTTGAGTGAATTCACAGTGACAGCAAGACCAGGATGTGCTAACTTACCTCTGCAGGACCTTGGCTATGGCTTCATAGGCTCTCCCCAGGCTGAGATCATCATCCAGTTCTGTGGAGATTTTACAGTAAGTGTCAAGGACCTATCAGGAAGAGAAATACATATTGAACATATAGCACAGCCAGATACACTGATGTTTCATTTCATAAGAGAAAAACTTAAAATTAATACTTGTTTTTAATGTCTATAAAAAATTTTATTGATTAAAAATTCATGTTGGTTTGGTTTACTTTTATCTGTAGTATAACTTGTTTTGTGGCAATCTCTTTAAGCCATGACAGTGAGGCCGTACTTTTGGATAAAATAATTCTTTTCTTGCACAATTCCCCAAATCTTCCAATTTATATAACTTAGGCGTGAATAAATAATTGAACGGTTTTTACAGTATTTTAAAATATGGGACTATTATCTAAGGTAATATAAGGCAGATTATAATATTCTACTATGATAGCTTAAATATCACTTTTCTTTCTATAAATAGCTATTTGAAAGACGTGAATTTAGGTGCCAGGCAATTTCTAAATCTATCATTTTATTAGATGCATAGCTCACAGTTTGTGCATGTATACAGTTTACACTAAAAAATATTTCTTACAAATGTATTTCATTACCAACAATCTCTTCAATAATCAAAAGATTACAGCTGCCACAGCCAAACATGTGATCTTAATTTAACACTGACATCATCTGTATGGTATAATTTTCCCTTTTCCTTTTTTCCCTCTTTCAATGGCCGGAAGGAGAAAAATACATAAAATAGAATCCCCATTCTTCCTTTTTCCTTCATTATTACATGACCCAACCTATTACACACATGAGGACACAGGAAATCTCCAAAGACCTCTATGGAAATCCTTTTTGCACATTTTCTAAGAAAGAATTAGCAAAAGTCATTTGACGGCATTTGGAAGACAGAGTCAGTGTGAGGGACGACATAAAAACAACTCGTCTGTTACTGCCTGAATCAGGCAGCCTAGAAGGTTTAAGTTTGAGCAGCAGGGTTGATATTTTCTTTGCTTTCTTAGTGTCAATATTTGGGAAATAATTTCAGTGAGGCTATTGTGACACTTCATAAAATTTGAGTTTCATGTGGTTTGCAAGTGACTGCTTGACATAATGCTGTTGTTAAAACTTATGGCTATATATTGACCCAGGGTTTTATTTCCTGCTAAAACCACAAAGTTCAAAATTTGGGGTTTTTTTTTGTACTTTAAAACATATATATTTTAATAAATAATATATCTATCACCTCACCAAATTACCATTTGTTAATGTGGTAAGAATGTTAACAATGTATTATTTTAGCAATTTTGAAATATACATTATTATGACCTTTGATTTTCATTTTCAAGTCTCCTAACAACCCTGTGTAAACCTGAGAATATTCTTTTCACCCTGTCTTACACAACAAGTAGCACTTAGATCTAATCTGATATGAATTGACATAGACCTTTCTGAGTTAAAGGGCAGTGCCTCTGAATTTTGTGAATTTATAAGATATCTTTTGGAATCCAAATATCAAAATATTTAGGAAGAGACTTTCTGGTGTCTTTTTAAGGTCCATATAATTTATATGATATTCTAGAAGTTTAAAGTAAAGATGGAATATAATTATATTTTCTGCCAAAATAGTTCATTTGTTTTTTTCAGCAAATACCGTTATTGTGTCTCAGGCACGATGTTAGACCATAGGATCTTAAGTAGATGCGAATATGCCTGTAACCCTCAAGGCATTTATAGTTCAGTGCTCCAGACTTTGGACTGATACAACTATGTGAATTAACAATGACTGAAGACAGGTTTTTCCAGGGCTAAAGCTGTGCTTATACTGCACCACTCTCTCATGGCCCTGATCTTCATGGGCTCTGAAGCACATGGCAACAATCAGAGGTGCCCAATTTTATCTGTGAGGTGTGACTCTTCAGCCCATGGATAGAAGGGTAGGTTCCCAAGTAAACAGAGGTAGATACTTCAGTGTTGATGGCTCCTATCCCACACCACTGTGCAATAATTCCTGGGAGCAGAGGGGCAAAAAACAGCTTTGGCCTTGCACTTGATTCCACAGTAGCTTCCCCATGGAGACAGATGTGGCCTGCTGAAATGAACACTAACCTTAGAATAAGAACACTTGGATTCATGTGCTAGCCTTCCATACCCAACACATTTGGGCCAGGAAATCTCTTTAAGTTTAATTTCCTCATAGTAAAAAAGAAAGTCTACCTCTGAAAATGGTTGTGACACTGTGAGATAATATAAAGTGCTATGTAGATATTAGGATAAGAATTCTTTGGGAACCTGTTAATTAGCCACCAGTGAACAGCTCCTGGTAGGAGTGTCTCTCTTCAAAGTAAAGACAACTGATCTTTTCTGTGGTTTCAGAGAGTGGAGAGAGTGTGGGTATTTCCTTAAACAATCTACAGAAAAACAGGAAATATATAGGCAGTAGGACAAGTATAGTTCATTATTGACCAAGTAGGGAAAATGTCAATCACATGAAATTCACATGAGGGTCTTGCGAAGGAACTGCTCTAAATCAAAGACACACCCTCTGCTCCTCCGGAACATGAGGTGCAGTGGGAGAGAGGAGTGCATACAGGTGGAGTCATAAAAAGATTACTAGACAAAACACAGTGGATTGGCAAATTGTGTAGTTCAAACTAAAAAACATTAAAATGAGTGGAAAAATAATATGATACTACAAATTCTGTAGAAGATACAGATGTTTTAATTTACAAGAAAAATTCAACCCTATTAAAAAGTGGGCAAAGGAGGTGAACAGACACTTGAAAAGATGACACACATGTGGCCAAAAAGCATACAGATAAAAGCTCAATATCAGTGATCATTAGAGAAATGCAAATCAGAACCACAATGAGATACCATCTATCATCAGTCAGGACAGCTATTCGAAGTCAAAAAACAACATATGCTGGCAAAGGTTGTGGAGAAAAGAAAATGCTTATACACTGTTGGTGGGAATGTAAATTAGTTCAACCACAGTGGAAAACAGTGTGGCCATTCCTCAAAGGGCTAAAAACAGAACTACCATTCAACCCAGCAATCCCATTACTGGGTATATACCCAGAGGAATATGAATCATTCTACCATAAAGACACACACGTGCAAATGTTCATTGCAGCACTATTCACAATAGCCAAGACATGGAATCAACCTAAATGCACATCAATGCACACTGGATAAAGAAAATGTGGTACATATACACCATAGAATACTATGCAGCCATAAGAAAGAATGAGATCATGTCCCTTGCAGCAACATGGATGAAGCTTGAGGCCATTATCCTTAGCAAACTAACATAGAAACAGGAAACCAAATACTGCATATTCTCACTTATAGGTAGGAGCTAAATGATGAGAACCCATGGACACAAAGAGGGGAACAACAGACACTGGGGCCCTGCTTGAGAATGGATGGTGGAAGGAGGAGGAATACCAGAAAAGATAACTGTTGCATACTAGGCTTAGTACCTGGGTGATGAAATAATCTGTAAAATAAACCCCTGTGACACAAGTCTACCTATATAACAATCCTGCACAGGTACCGCTGAACTTAAAATAGAAGTTTTTAAAAAAGATAACAGATGTTTTATACGGATTTATAGCAGGCAACTTTATCTGCTTAAAGCAGGTAAGGTATAATCTACAAATTAATAAATATTGATCAGCTTGAATCACTAGACAAAGAATGGAACGATTTTTACAAAGAATACTTCAAGTATTATAAGAAAATACAGTGTGGCAATCTGAGGGGTGCACTGCACTTGATTGACTATCCCTGTGGCAGACAATATGTTGGAAACAGAGCCAGGATCAAGATGGTTAAAATCTAGCATTGCAAATCAGAGATAGGCAAAAATAAAGGATCCCCAGGTACAAATATTTTGATGAATTGAAAATATATACAATATAAAAAATATAAATGAATTTATCTATCTTTAAAGTTCAAGGGAATTAATTTAACCTTTGTCAAAAGACAGAGGAGAACATTAATTTAGTGTGCTACTATGTAAGTTTCAATGGACACCAAACGACATGATACCAAAGTTACCAAAGTTGGCAAAGCCAGTTCATACACCTCATAAGAATTGAGTGCTACATGGCCACTCTATCCAATTGCTCCAATAATTTCAGTGAGTAATGAAAATGAAGCTTTGAAAACAATTTCTGTGACTTCAAAGAAAACAGACTATCTTCTTACCAAAATGAAATAGATGTACTTGGTAAAAACATTTTCAAATAAAATCCAAAGTTCTTACAATAAAATAATTGCTATTGGTCACCTAAAAACAAAACTAGTAGAATACTCACCAGAAAAAAATGAGAGTGTACAAAAGAACAATGCTGGGGATATGCTACAGATTCTTTGAAGAAGTGTTGTTGTAAAATGAAATTTAAGGATTATTAATTTATTTTTACTGCAATAGTCTCAGGGAATATCAGATTTAAGTCAAACATTGTCAATTGTAAAAAAAAAAGTAGAATGTCTATCTGTCTTAGAGAAAGTAGAAAAATATCCTTGCCCTCTCAGAAGATAATAATTTAAAATTTATAAGAATAAATTTTGTGCCTGAGCTTTGGCACCTTTATGGAGACACATAGGAAGACATTATTAGGTCTAATAATTTCGAGCACCCAGTTGTCTTTTTTCCTTTCTATGCTTAGGACTACCAGTTAGGAGAGTACCTTGGACAGACAAAAATGAACCACAGCTGACTCTTGAATGACACAGGTTTGAACTGCATGAGTCTATGTAATGTGAATTTTTTTCAACCAAATGTAGATAAAAAATACAGGATTTGATGGATTCGGAACCCGCCTGTAGGAACAACCGTATTTGGTATTCATCCTCCTTTCTGACTTCCTCTGTTTTCCTATTTCTCACCCCACTTCAATTCCTCTCTTATATAGCTTTATTTTAGAAACCATTAAAACATAAAATTCCACCAATCTTGGCCCTTATTTTTGCTTTAACAACTGAAACTTTAAACCACTATGAGAACTATCACTTCAGGCCTACCTTTTCCAAATTAGATGGAACTGTCTCCCGACCCCTCTGCCCAGCCAGCCTTTATAGGAAAACACTGTTCCAGTTAATTTGTTTTTAAAAAGTTTAAAGACCTAGGGTGCGCCCAAGATGGCTGAATAGGAACAGCTCCAGCCTCCAGCTCTCAGCGTGAGCGACATAGAATAGGGGTGATTTCTGCATTCTCAACCGAGGTACCTGGTTCATCTCACTGGGTCATGTGGTGTCGGACAGTTAGCGCTGGTCCGCGGGTGCAGCCCGACCAGTGAGAGCTGAAGCAGGGCGAGACATCGCCTCACCTGGGAAGTGCAAGGGGGAAGGGAATTCCTTTTCCTAGCCAAAGGAAATTGAGACACACAGCACCTGGAAAATCGGGTAACTCCCACCCTAATACTGCGCTTTACCAAGAGTCTTAGCAAACGGCACACCAGGAGATTATAGCCCACACCTGGCCCAGAGGGTTCCACACCCGTGGAGCTTCCCTCATTGCTAACATGGCAGTCTGAGATCCAACTGCAAGGCGGCAGCGAGGCTGGGGCAAGGGCGTCCACCATTGCTGAGGCTTAAGTAGGTAAACAAAGTCGCCTGGAAGCTTGAATTGCATGGAGCCGACCACAGCTCAAGGAGGCCAGGCTGCCTCTGTAGACTCCTCCTCTGGGGACAGGGCATAGCTAAACAGAAAGCAGCAGAAACCTTGGCAGAGGTAAATGTCCCTGTCTGACAGTTTGAAGAGAGCAGTGGATCTCCCAATACGGAGGCTGAGATCTGAGAATGGACAGACTGCCTGCTCAAGTGGGTCCCTGACCCCTGAGTAGCCTAACTGGGAGACATCCCCCACTAGGTGCAGACCGACACCTCACACCTCACATGGTGGGGTATACCCCTGAGACGAAGCTTCCAGAGTGAGAATCAGACAGCAACACTCGCTGTTCAACAATATTCTATCTTCTGCAGCCTCCGCTGCTGATACCCAAGCAAACAGCGTCTGGAGTGGACGTCAAGCAAACTCCAACAGACCTACAGCTGAGGGTCCTGACTGTCAGAAGGAAAACTAACAAACAGAAAGGACACCCACACCAAAACTCCATCAGTATGTCACCATCACCAAAGACCAAAGGCAGATAAAACCACAAAGATGGGGAAAAAGCAGGGCAGAAAAGCTGGAAATTCAAAAAATCAGAGTGCATCTCCCCCTCCAAAGGAATGCAGCTCATTGCCAGCAACGGAACAAAGCTGGACGGAGAATAATTTTGACGAGTCAAGAGAAGAAGGCTTCAGTCAATTGAACTTCTCAGAGCTAAAGGAGGAACTACATAACCAGTGCAAAGAAACTAAAAACCTTGAAAAAAGATTTGATGAATGGCTAACTAGAATAACCAATGTAGAGAAGTGCTTAAAAGAACTGATAGAGATGAAAACCATAACACAAGAACTACGTGACAAATGCACAAGCTTCAGTAACCAACTCGATCAACTGGAAGAAAGAGTATAAGTGATTGAAGATCAAATGAATGAAATGAAGCGAGAAGAGAAGTGTAGAGAAAAAAGAGTAAAAAGAAATGAACAAAGCCTCCAAGAAATATGGGATTATGTGAAAAGACCAAATCTACGTCTGATTGG
>NW_016814250.1:44010-46274 GCF_001698545.2 Rhinopithecus bieti
TTACAAGAAAAAAACAAACAACCCCATCAAAAAGTGGGCAAAGGATATGAACAGACACTTCTCAAAAGAAGACATTTACGCAGCCAACAGACACATGAAAAAATGCTCATCATCACTAGCCATCAGAGAAATGCAAATCAAAACCACAATGAGATACCATCTCACCCCAGTTGGAACGGCAATCATTAAAAAGTCAGGAAACAACAGGTACTGGAGAGGATGTGGAGAAATAGGAACACTTTTACACTGTTGGTGGGACTGTAAACTAGTTCAACCATTGTGGAAGACAGTGTGGTGATTCCTCAAGGATCTAGAACTAGAAATACCATTTGACCCAGCTATCCCATTACTGGGTATATACTCAAAGGATTATAAATCATGCTGCTATAAAGACACATGCACACGTATGTTTATTGCAGCACTATTCACAATAGCAAAGACTTGGAATCAACCTAAATATCCATCCGTGACAGACTGGATTAAGAAAATGTGGCACATATACATCATGGAATACCATGCAGCCATAAAAAAGGATGAGTTTGTGTCCTTTGTAGGGACATGGATGCAGCTGGAAACCGTCATTCTTGGCAAACTATCACAAGAACAGAAAACCAAATACTGCATGTTCTCACTCATGGGTGGAAATTGAACAATGAGATCACTTGGACACAGGAAGGGGAACATCACACACTGGGTCCTATTGTGAGGAGGGGGGAGGGATAGCATTAGGAGATATACCTAATGTAAATGACGAGTTAATGGGTGCAGCACACCAACATGGCACATGTATACATATGTAACAAACCTGCACGTTTTGCACATGTACCCTAGAACTTAAAGTATATATAAAAAAAGTTTAAAGATCATTGTAGAGTCACATAGAGTTGTAGGAAATAATACAGAGTTATCCACATACCCTTCGCTCCGTTTTTCCCAGTAATGACTTTTTTCATAATTATAATACAATATCACGATCAGGGAATTGACACTGATATATACCCACTGACCTTATAAGTACTGTGTGCTAACCAAATAAGTGCTAGTGTTTGATAGTGCAGTAGAGAACTTATAGATAATAATGATATATTTCAAAATAGCTAGGAAATTGTAGTTAATAATCATTTATTATATACTTAAAAATAGCTAAAAAATTTCTAATATTCCCAACAGAAAGAAAAGATAAATGTTTGAGGTGATCTATATCTCAATTACCTTGATTTGAGCATTATACATTTTATACAGGTATCAAAATATCACAGGTAACCCCCCAAAATGTATAGCTATTATATGTCAATAAAAAAATTTACGTTTCACCGGCCTTATTCAGATTTCACTAGTTTTACATGAACTCGTGTGTGTGTGTATGTGTGTGTGTATAAGTTTTATGCTATTCTGTCACATGAATATATTCATGTAGCCACCACTGCAATCAAGATACAGAAAAATTCCATTGTACAATGATGCCTCATGATACTCTTTCCTAGAAATTCATTTTTTGTTTGCTCCTTAAAAAAGAAAAAAGAAAATGATAAAGGAAAATCTCTCTTTTTTCTTTTCTCTTCTCCTTGGGTAAAAGTTCTTCCTTGGGAAAAATTCTGCAATAATTTGGCATTTCTTCTGTACCTCTTTGGTCATCTCCCTTAACTTGAGCACTTGTATTTCCCTGGCAATTTCCTCAGCTAAGTGAGAGAAAAACAGGAGTTGATTAAATTTATTCATACTTATACTTAGGTGTGAATGACTCAAACATCATTAACTCTAGTAGAGGAAGTTGCAGTTTTAAAAAGAAAATGTTTGTTAGCCCCACATCATTTCTTCTAAACTACATTTTATGCAGTTTAATAAAGTGCAGTAAGATAATTCAGACAGTGTGTGGCAGGAAAATTTGGGGCAAAGGTTATAAAATAAAAGCCAGCTGCTTTGTCTTGAAATCTAACCTTTGATATGATCTCTTAATCTTTTAAGTGGGTACTGGGTTTTAACTTTTTTTTTTTTTTTCTGCTGTACCTTTGTGTTGTCTAGAAGCTCCACAGCTTTTTCTCAATGTCCCTTATCACAGAAGTGTGGAAGAGATGAAAAAAGGAAGAGGGAAATGCACAGCAGCAGATATGATCCCTGTAAAGGGAACTGCAGCTATTTCCATTCCACCTTGTTATCACTTTCTTCATAATGCCCAACCTTCAGAACCAATGTATTATGCAAAGAACTCTTCCAGTATATTCCATTAGATGTGGCTGCTATTTAATATATTTTATTAATATATT
>NW_016814250.1:46655-66637 GCF_001698545.2 Rhinopithecus bieti
ATATATATTTATATAATTTAAATATAGATTTAAAATTATATTTCTGCTCTTAAAGATCTTACTATGTAAGGAAATAAGACTTACAGACATTGAAATTATATAGTGCTGGAAGTCTGTATAAAGGACTAAAAATTTAGTCCAAAAACATTAATCCATTACACAAATACTGAGTGTCTTTTATGGGCAAAGCCTTGTTCTAGGTGCTAGGGATACAGCAGCCAATAATGCAAAATCCCTGGCCCATTGCAGCCTACATTGTATTTGGGCAATGGGAAGACTATTTGTAATGAAATAAATAAATAAATAAATAAATTTCAGACAGTTGTAAGAACTACGAAGGAATACAACCAGGAGAAGCTTCATATGAGAACTCTATAATAACTCTATCTTCATGTAAGAACCCTATCTGCATTTTAAAGGAATAATAGAATTGGGGAAGCTGGAGCAAAAGTCTGGAAATGAGAATAAATGGTACAATGAGAAAGAAGAGAAAGCTTTGCTAGGATACATAGCTGCAGCAATGTCCAATAGAAAGTGTGTTTTAAAATGTATTCACAGAATGTTTGTCTAGTAATGTGGACTAAGTTATTGAAGATTCAACTGATATATTAAGGTACACATTTTCAAATGGCAATTTATCTTTTTTATTTCGAAGAAAGAATTTGTTGTAGAGAAGGTAAGGCAGGTCATTCCTTTTCATTCCTTTATTCTACATGCACATAACAGTAGTCTTTGGCAGGACTTTAAAAAAAATCATAGTTTTTGTCTGTCTACTTTCTGAGCACCTCAACATGTTTGGTTAAATTTGCCGCATTCAAGATGGTGCAAGTGGCTGCCTCGTTTTCCGTTATTCCAAATTTTCAAGATTTTATTCAGCATTGTTCCTGTGCCTAGGGAAAGGAGAGGAAGTACTTTTCTCTCTCCCTCTGGCACAGCACTATGGATGCACAGCTCAAACTGCTATGACCAGATCACACAGGTCAGTGACATGAAATTTAAATGGGCCTCTGCTCTCTGGCTGGTGACCTTAACTACCACTGTTTCTGTGTGAAAAAAACAAACAAGCAAAAAAACACCATAGAAGCCATCATATGAAACAAGTTCTAGAATGTAGCCTATTTGAGATGGGAGTTTTGCAATTTTGCAAAAATTTCAATGAACACAAATCTTTTTATTTTTACTTCTTAATTTTTTTCCTCTGTACCTATTCCTTTCTCTGCTTGCCACCCTTCCCATTGTTCTTTCTTCCTGAGTTAACTCAATGTTTGAAGCAGTAAGGATTCCTACTCTGAAGACATAGACCAGGTCTTGGAGGAGCCTTATGAGGTAATGAAATCGTCCTCTGGGTGTTCAAATTTTCTCCAAACATCATAGGCTTTTGAGTCTGGCAAGTGTTCTACTGAGCTGACTGACAGATGCCAGGTGACTTAATCTCTCTGGGCCTGTTTCCTCAGGTGCAAAATGGAAATGAATAAAGTCTATCTTGAAGGGGTGTTACAAGGTTCCAATAAGATGAGGTATGTAAAAGTACTGTCTAAGGATTTGAACAAAACAACTGCTTAATTTGCCTTAGTGCTTATCTAACCCAGTTGTTCTCAAATGGGGGTTATTTTGCCCTTGCCAGATGGCATTCGGCAATCTCTGCAGATGTTTTAGGTTGCTATAATTATTGGGGGGGGGGGTGCTACTAGCATCTAATGAGTCAAGGCCAAGGATGCTGCTAAACATCCTACAATGCACACCATAGCTTTCCCTATAACAAATAATTATGCAGCTCCGAATGTGAATAGTGTCACTGTTGAGAAACCCTCAGCTGGCCTTCACCTGAACAATTTTCATGATAGGAAATTACTTCCTAGTGAGGCCAGCCATTCAATCACTGGAGAGTTACCTGAGAAAAACATTGGTTCAGCTCAGGCAAAATCTGTAACTCTCACCTGCTGGCCAAGGTTGTGCTTTGTGAGATAGTAAAATAAGCTCATTCTTCTTCTTGTGACAGTCCTCCCAATACTGAAAGGTGGCTGTTTTCCCTCCCCAAACCCTACAGACTTATAGAGAGTCATGCAGGACACTCTGAAATAAATGAGAATGAAACCCCTACAGGTTAGCCATATTTGGACGTTTTGTTTCCAGTTTTGTCTACAAGTCCAAGAGAACTAGAAGAGTTTAAATAAACCCAACTAGATCAAAAATTGTCTATAAAACCATAAAGAACATCAAATAGATTTCTCTGTTAACAAGAAGTTATGAGTCCTTTGCCCAGGGTACATTTTTTACCCGTTTATTCCTTCCCCACCACAAAAAGTCAGCATAGCTAATATTGTGTCATACATCTGCTACACAAAATCCAAACTGTGTCATTTTCTAACAAAAGTTTAGCACTGTTCTCCATACAGTGCATTCTTTGGAGGAAAAAAGGCAAAGATACAGATTTATACTTACGTAATGAGAAATACAGAAATAAAAAACCAAGTTTGCCATCTTGAGCTTGAAATCATTGTCAAATCTTATTGGAAATACATTTATTCTGATTTCTGGCAATCTAACCCCCTTTAGCCATTTCACAGTTGGTGAGCAGAGAGGATGTTTCTGCCTCATTTACAGTGTCTGAACATGATTCAGACAATCAACTGCAACATTAGTCAAAGGAATCAGTGGCTAATGATTTCTGACAAGCACTGCAGTAACAGGCTGAGGACCAGACTGGGCAGCCACAGCATTCAGGGCTGTTTTAGAGGAGCCAGCAAATAGGCACTGGTGGAAGATAATACACATGAAGGCAAACAGCAGTGGCCCCACATCACTTAAAAGCTCTTACATACTTTATGAAAAGACATAGTATCTGACATGCAATAAAAACACGAATTCTTTTCTACAAATATGTTGTCTTGAATGGACACTGAGAACAATCAGGGATGTAGCTTTGTAAACTATAATACACAAAAGTGGTTACATCTTTTGCATTCTGCTGAAACTATACTCTTAAATCGGGAATAGTCTGGCCTTATAATTATTAATATTGATCATTTGAGTATGTACTCTTTCTCCCTGAAATCCATTATTCATCATTCAGACTATCTCCCATACATTGACTGCTTACATTGCCCAACACCTGAAGTGGAGGCTGTATGGCCAAGGGCAGGAAAGGCTGAGTATTGCAAGACATGAGCACTAGTTTCTCTTCTGCCATGAGCTCATTGTGTGACTATGGGCAAGTCACTTAGTTACCTCGTGCTCCAGTTTACAAGTATACTAGATGATGGAGATCAATCAAATGGTCTCAAATTCTCCCTTCCAAAAGTATGATTTGGATTTTGGAACTCTACATTGATATATTTAATAATCAAACATATGTCCTAATTGTTTTCACTAATTTATCTTTGGCTTCACAATTCCTGATCAATTTACTTTGTCTCTTTAAACTTTCTTTTTAAGAAGCAAAGGGATGAATCATTGCATTTGATTGAAATTTTATTTTCATACTCTCTCCTCATTTGATAAGTCCTGCAGAGTTTCAGGGAACTGCTTTTTTAAAATGTCCCTACATTGGAATAAATGACAGAAAGGAAAGCTCAATTAACAATACTGTTTGGTTAATGTTAAACAGCAATTAAATGTAATTATCAGTGCTGTACAAAATAGCAAATTTTGTTTTATAGTCAGAAGTTTTAAGAATTTGATGAAAATCAAGATTAGCCTTAAATGTAATAGCCTGATTAAGAATACACAATTATCTTTCACATGCTGAGTTTACACTCCATTTTCAAAAGCTGTAAAAACATAAATACATCAGAAAATTTCCAAGAATCTTTTTTCACCTAAAACTCTCTCTTTAAACATCCAACATCCAGATGACTCTGAAACCTCAAAATAATGAGACAAAATTTCATATACAGTTAGAAATAAAAGTTTTCCTCAATAGTAAATTGGAACATATGGCTCAAAACTGCCATTTCCTAAATTGGTCATTAAAGTTTTGTATTACCTTAACAAGATACATATTGATGAATAATTTTTATTCTAACTCTCAATTGTTACTGTACTATAAATCAAAAAGTATAGAATATTTATCCTGTACAGCCCAATCACAGTGTGAGTTATATTTACAGTTCCTTGAAAGAAAATTTCCCAGCCCTTAACCTTCTTTTTTTGTTTGTTTGCTTATTTTATTTTTATTTTTTTATTTTAGAAATGGGGTTTTGCCATGTTGCCTAGGCTGGTCTTGAACTCCTGGGCTCATGCGATCCACCTGCCTTGGCCTCTCAAAGTGCTGGGATTACGGGCATGAGCTACTGTGCCCAGCCCCCAGCCCTTAACCTTTTGCTGAGGAAATCCATTGGAGATCTCCGGTTATATTTTGCTAGGAAGCCTTGAACAATGAGTAGCCAGTTCATTGGCAGTCTGGCAATCTCTGAGGCAGCCTGATACAAAAATTCTGTGCAATGTAAGATTAAAGCGATTAGTTTAGTGTCATCAAGTCCTCTTAGGGAGTTCAGAGCAGCTGAGTTGTTAGTAATGGCAGAGGTGGGCGGGCCCTCGGACATAAAGGAACAGCAAGAGACCAACTGACTCATGTCAGCAGAGTGAATTGATGGACTGCTGCTGCTCTGGAGGGGGAAATAAGAAGACTCAGCCCCTTGTCTTCCATGGGTCTTCCAGTTCCCAAAAATCTTTTGGTCTATGTGCTTCTCCTGGGAATTCGTAGGATTAGGATTTCTCTCCTTGCCACAGCAATCTT
Source organism: Rhinopithecus bieti (assembly GCF_001698545.2). Classification (NCBI taxonomy): domain Eukaryota; kingdom Metazoa; phylum Chordata; class Mammalia; order Primates; family Cercopithecidae; genus Rhinopithecus; species Rhinopithecus bieti. The sequence continues at coordinate 51,394 of NW_016814250.1, forward strand.
CACAATCAACTCTCGTACTTGAGGTAATCTGAATGAATCTCTTTCTTGAACCTCAAGAATAAAACAGAGAAGCACTGAAAGATAAAACAGCTGCCTTAGAGCTAAGGCTGTAAATAGATAAAGGCCTTTTCCTTCCATGTGTATCAGTGAGACACAATACAGGTTGATTCTTTCAGCCTGTGTCTACTGGCAAGAGAAATAGGCCAGTAGACACAGGTTACACACAATGATTAGTGACATCCTTGTCAGAAAAGATACGAGAGAAAGTAAGTTGCTTGTGTATTTTTTTTACTAATAAATTCTCACACTTCACTTGGTTATATTTCTATGAGGATTCAAAGTGAGTGGGACAAATAATTTCATTATACCTATGATAACATTACCAATAATATCAGTTCTCAGTTATTTATGGAAACTAAAGATGGTGGTGGCAAACTGAATCAAATAAAGTGCCAGTCAAATCTAATTTGACCAAACAGGTGTTGTCACTTGCTTTGCCAATGCAGAAATGTCAATATTTACAACTAGACTTACAATGTGCAAGACTCTAGGAATCTCACCCGAGCAGTATAGACCTTTCTCTAAGGAATGGGCCCAGCTCTGTCTGCCTTCAGGCCCTTGTTAATTGCAGGCCCCACTGCCTGCATTGTTCTTTCTCATTTTACTCCTACTCTTCCAGTACTTATACACACACTCCTCTCTCTCTCTCTCTCTCTCTCTCTCTCTCTCTCTCTCTCTCTCTCTCACGCACCACTTCTTTGTGCTATTCTAGCACTTACCACATTGTGAAACATATCTACTTATTATCTGTCTCCCTCTAGTTAGACTGTAAGCACCTCAAGGACAGGATCCATATCTGTTTTGCTCTCCATTGTGCCCCTAGCTCCTAATCTTATGTTAACATTGAATATTGTTGAATGACTATTGTAGAGCCCTTGGGAGGTACTAGTAGTACCTGTAGAAACATTAACATGGCTATAACAAACTGTTGTATGTATTGACTTTTGCATTCTACTTCATTCAATAAAAGGGAAAAAAACATGACACTTTATACCTATGGTAAATGAAAAGTGTATGAAAAATTTCAGTTAACAGTCAGTCCTGGAGAGATAAAGTATCAGCAAACAATCTTCATAGAAGAAGACTTAAATGAAATTTCAGGCTGACACAAGAACCCCCTATCTAAAGGTGTGTTTGGTTTGTTTGATCACATTCTCAAACAAATAAAAGTTTCCCCCATTACGAGTCCAAGGGGTCATTATGCTAAATGTGGACAGGTGGATCCTAGTATTTGGAATGATTCTTCTTATCTGTGGAGGAAATATAAAACATTTTTTCTTCCATTTACTCCAGAATAATAAGAGACAAATACAGTTTCTATCCTGATAAGTACCAAAATGAGGCAGACAGGTAAGCTGTGAAAAGTCACTAGCATGGTGACAAGTCTCTCAACTTCTCCCCACTGGCCACTTAACCTTCTTCCTTTTGGCCACCTTGAACAAAATGGTTTCTGGCTCTGCCGAAAAGGATCAGGGAGTGTTTTACATTTGTGGGTGACTACCTAGAAGTTTTTAATAAACACTAATCCTACGAAAATTTCTGTATTTCCACATGAACTGATTACCATGAGGAAATCTGTCTCTCCGCTGGCAGCAAAGCCATCATCTATTCATCATACCTCTTGCTGGATTTCTTTCTCATTTAAGGCAGGATTCAATAAAATTTCATTGTAGTTTCCCTTTCTCAGAAGTCCACGAAAGCCTTGAAAAACATGTTGAGCGTATTCTGCCTGTACAATTTGATATCCTTTCCACCTCAGGCCATTATTCTGGTAAACTCGGTAAACCCTAATTTAGATCCACGATGTAATGCTTCCATATCAGGCTGTGTGAACACGTTCCTTTAAAATGAAACATGGTAGAAAAGTCTTCCACTGAATGCTTTCACACAGAAGAAGCTTCGTCTATTACCCTTTCACAGTGATAGAAGAGACAAGAAAACAATTTATGAGTCATTTCCATTCTGACAGAAGCGACAATGACCGGAAATGCGATGCCTGCCAAGAGCTTTTATCAAGTAGGTTATAACAACTAGTAATAAGTGTAAATAATAAATGTCTGGGATCTTAGGGGAAGCAGTGGCAATAGGAAATGATTTTTGGTACTTCTGATGGGGTTCTGCTACTCTTGGAATTCCCTGGCTTCCCAGTAGAGTTTTGGCCTGACAATAAACAACAGTTTAGTACTTTATCTAATCCCAGCCAGGAGGTGAGTTCAACAGCAAGCTTTTGCAGATGTTCACATTCAATAATCTATCCATAATTGATGAAACAGGGAGGTCAGATGTAATGGCTGCTACTATTCCAGCAACAAATAAATGGTTATTGACAAAACAAGCCAGTGTGGCGCAGAGTGCTGAGCAGTGACAGGTAGGAGCCGGCACTGAGGCAGAGGCAGGGAGGACTGTACGGCTCTTCATCTTGAGAATTCCTCAGCGAGCCATGTGCGGAAGGGCCACACTGACACAGAAGCAGATGGAGGTGACTTGTCAGGGAGAAGGGAGGCCACTGAAGTACAAAAAAAGATGAAGACATGCCGAGCTGGAGAAAATGCTGAGTGAGCCACGGACAAGGCTGGGGACCAGGGTAAGTACAAATGCATCAAAAGTTCAGAAGCGCCTTTGAATGCTCGCACTGTGATCCAGATGTCTGAGTTGCATTTATCACGCAGCATGTCTTCACTCACAGATCTGCTGTCAAACTGTGCAGCCTGGATAACTCCAACACCAAAGTGGATGCATGGGATGCATTGGTGCCCAAATCCTCCCACTGAGGAACTTTCACAGGTATTGTACTTAACAGTGTGGACTGTGGATACCTTTTCCTCCCCCTATGCATTTTTTAAAAAGTCCATGAAAATCACTTGTACAACTGTAACAATATTTTCAGATAACCGAAACATACAAAATTGTAAAGCTACAAGGTTTCTCAACACCAGAACTAACCTGAAATAGATGCTGCTTAGAATCAAATGTACTGGAAAGAAATGTGAGCGGAAGGCAAAGTTTTCTTTGATAACAGAAAACAAACATTGTACTTTCTTCACCTCAACCTATGCAAGGAGTATAATAAAGCATTAATTGAGTATACTTTTATTGACTGAATAAAATTCAAGATATACATCTACAAATAAGCAGCTGAAATCCTACTTCCATTCCAATGCTAAGAAATAATGTTTTTTACACAGTTTACTGTGTAATATTATAAGATGAAGAATGGTAGGATAAAATGGTAGTTATTGCTATAGGTAGTCATAAAGAGGCTTGGGACAGAGAAGTTTTAAATATTAATATTCATAAAATCACTTAAATCAATTTAACACTCTTTAGTGGTTTATTTAGATATGTGATTTATTTTATTCTTTGCAACCAATGCCTTTGATCAGCTCTGAAATAACGTATGAGCCGAAAATAAAATGGCAAAACAAACTGCTGCTAGTTTTCTTATAGTAAGCTTTAGGTTTTATAGCAGGAACTAGAAAATTACTGTTATATTTGGTGCTTTTGAATTACTTATCAATACTTAGACATTGAGAATTACAGAGCCCAGGAGGAACAGTAGACAACATTGCCAGTTGCCCTGCTTCCTTAGCCCTGCCATCCTCCCAGCTAGTTCTGCCCATTTGGGAGGAACTTAGACCTGTCCCTGTCCCCAGGACTGCTCCTGTTCCTGGTCTGGCAGGGTGGAAAGTTGACATCACATCAGTTTGCCATGGATCATACCATGTTTCTAACCTTTGTTAAAGTGACTGGGCTTTTGTCCTGTCCCTTGAGACCAAGCATGCATCCCAGGGTGCATCCCAGCCTGGGGAGCTACATTCCAGTCTTGTTCTTCTTGCTTGAATCTCTGTCTTGGTGCCTAGCCTGGTCCCTACTCACCGCGAGTCTGGAGACCTACCCTGCTGCCCCCAGTATGCCTGAGTCAGCAGTCCCACCCTTGAGCCCCAGTCCCTGTGGCTCAGTGCTTGTCACTTGCCAATGGCAGTCACTACCATTTATAGAGGAAAACTACATGTGCAGAGTGTCTTATATTCATAGTATATTCAATCTTCACAGAACCTTGAAATATATATTAATATTCCCATTGCACATCTGAGAGAAATACAATACAGAGAAACTGAGTGCCTTGCTCTGGAGTACACAGTGAATTGGTGAAGGAGAAAGAATTTGAACGGGGTTTATTAGACTTCAAAACCCATGTTCTTCAGCACTCTGATATGCTTGCAGCTGGATCACACTGAACATGATTGTGCTGACCTTGACCTTCACCTACAGCTCACTGCCTTCTGCCCCAGTTGCCAGAAGCTATCCTCCACTCACATACAGGGACATTCATCACAGCCCAGTGTCCGATGTTCTAGATGTCAACCTCATCATTGCCTGGTCATAGCGTTGCATATTAGCAGCTGCTATTTTTTCATCATGCAGCTTAATAATTAGAGGTAATAACAGTCAATACTAACTTAGTATTTTTAGGTCATTCCTTGGCCTGAAATGAACCCCTTTTCACTTAGAAAAAAAAGCCATGCTTGAAAGTGACCTCCAAGGGTACCTATGATCCCACTCCTTATCTCTCCTCTTCTCCCCTTTTGCTTTTCTCCAGCATCACTGGCTCCAAGCCCCCAGGCACACTGCCACCTTAAGGCTTTTGCCCTGGCCATCACCACTGCCTGGGTATGCTTTCCTCAAGTATCTGCATGACCCAGTCTCTCACAGGCTTTCAGTCTTTCCTCAAAAGTCAGCCTCTCAATGCAGCCTTCTCTGATCACCCATTTATAATTCCCTCCACCCTACCTCTTGCTGTGGAACTTCTGACTCATTATTTTGTTGTACTTTTTTCCATAGTGTTCTCATTGTCTAGCATACTGTTTAATTCACTTGTCAATTATGTTTCATCTTCATTGTTAGTTTTCCCCAATGGGATGGAAGGTCCACAAGAACAAAGATGTCTGTCTGCGTTGTTATTGCTGTACCCAAAGCGCCTAGAACAAGCGTTGGCAATATGTGCTCCAAAACTGTGTTCTTAAGACTACATGTGTGAACTAATTTAATCTTCTTAACACCCCATGAGATGGCATTATCATTATTATTCTTGTCTCTTTAAAGGTGAGGAGACAAAAGCATGTAGAAATGAAGCCACAGGGCCAAGGTCATACAACTGGTAAATGGTCAAGAAAGGACTTACACTTGACCATCTGACTTCAGATACAGCATACTTATCCAGCCCTCTCTTCCACTCCATTGACAAGTAGCTGCCTGACAATGCCACCATGCAGGCTAGGCTCCAGCTTCTGAATCTTTTTGGTACAATATGTCCTATTGTGGATCAGCCAAGATTACAACAATGGTGTCTTGCAACAATGTCCATAAGGGAACTGAACAAAGTTTAACGACTTGTCCAAGGCCAAGAGCTTGGTGACAAAAACCACAACCAGAATCCAGGATGTCTGATTCCCAATTTGGTGATCTTTCTGGTAATTTCAAAACCCATTTTGAAGATCCTAACGATTACCTGGTTAATACTTTCCCATTCCCATGTAACATATTACAAAAAACAATTAAGAAGTAATTTTGGCTTTGAAACCATGTGACAAATATTGTTTATTCATACAATATTTTCAATGGAAAATGTTTTTTTAATATCTATGATATTATAGACATATAAAATGGAGATATAAACAATCATTGTGCTGTAAGCTAATATAAGCTCATAGGGAAAATGAATAAGTTTAATTAAATTTAGGAAAAACGTATAGTTAAATCATTTGCATTACAACAATAAGGACTAATAAACATACCTCTTCTTACTATTCCACTGGAATTTTCATCAATATGTATATTAACAAATATCATCTTCATTTTACAAAGCAAGGGGTGGTAAGAGATTTGTCTGTGATTTGTTAAGCCAGCTGTGGCAGCATGAATAGCACAATCCTTGCACTAACCCAGCAAATCATACTTTTACTATTCTGTAATTTTCACTAACATTTATTGAGGAAGTAGCATATGCCAGACATAAGTCTAAGTGCTTTCTGTATGTTAACTCATTTAATCCTCACAACCACATTATAACTTAGATGCTAGAGTAATCTTCCTGCTGCAGGTGAAGAAACTGAAGCACAAGATGAGCTAAATAATTCACCCAAGGCTTCAGGATTAAAAGTGGCAGGAACAGGATTTGGAGTCATGCACTGTGATTCCAAGGGGCCAACCTCCTAATCACTAGATCATAATCATATTCTGACAATGGTTGAGATGGCAACAGAGAAAATTAAGATTGATGAAAAGGTCCCTGTCCCCCTCCTCTTCTTTCATTTTATCCAAAATTATAAGCATCTCCCCTACCAGATCTTTCAACTGAAAATCTAGCAATCAGCACTTTCCACATGCTCTTTCCCTTGCATTTACTGAGGTGCTAGTAGACAGCAAATTTGCATCTGCAGCAAGAAGAGAGTGAGGATTATAGGTATAATACATTGCTTATACTGCTTTTAGAAAAGAATAATATTACTTTTTCTTTTTACAAGTGCCTTAACTGTAGAGGTGAACGTATTTCACTGTCAGAAAAACATCCAGAGAAAACAAAGCAAATTCAGCTAAGAAGTTATGTCATAACAAAGGAAGAATCCATGCTATCCCATTATCTGTAATAATGGAGGGGAAGAAGGAAACGGAAATAAGAAATGGAAAGTAAGAATTCCTGACATCTTTTTCTCTGGAGAAGCTACAAAGCAGTGGGTCATTTCTAACCTGATGCCACCCACATCTTTTCTTTTTCTTTTCTTTTTTTTTTTTTTTTTTTTTTTTTTTTTTTGAGACAGTCTTGCTCTGTCGCCCAGGCTGGAGTACAGTGGCTTGATCTCAGCTCACTGCAACCTCTGCCTCCCGGGGTCAAGCGATTCTCCTGCCTCAACCTCTCGAGTAGCTGGGATTACAGGTGTAAGCCACTGTGCCCAGCCCACCACTTGCATCTTCTGCTTGTGTCCTGTTGTGCTTTTCTCCCAACTGTGCTGATTCCCAACTGGTCCAGCAGCAGAGGGGTGATTTCTTTTTTAGCCTTCAAGGTTATTCAATAATAATTTCCACTGGACAAAAATAATAAAATGTTATTAATGCCAATAAGTAGTTCACTAAGTGTAACAGATGAGAATGTTATTAAACATTTATATGGGAAACTCGCGACAAGGCTCAACAAACGAGTTTAAAATCACCTTACTGACAACCTACCAATTGCAACAACATCAGTAGTTAGAGGTGTGGGCTCCTGTCTGGCTCTGCATCTGCTAGCTTTGTGACCACGGCTGACTAGTTAATGGATGTCTCAGCCTTCTTTTCAAACAGCTTCTCCCCCAGTAGCCCTACTCAGAACAGTTTCACTCCTGCAACACTCCTACTCCAGCCTGGCTAGCTGCATTTTGCTGCCCTCCCAGGCCTTTACTCTTGCTGCTCCCGCTCTAATGAGGGAAACACAGTTTCCCTGTTGTTTCTCTAGCTCTTGCTCCCTATTATAAGAACGGCACTGGTATATGTCTCTTTTCCCTGTGGATAATGCAGTCTTGCACTATAGGAACAATCTACCTGAGCAAAAAGAAATTCCCCAGACCTATTATTCAACACTGTGTACCAAACTGAAGTTTAAAACATCATCAACATAATTATTACCATTTTTGATCACAGGGACTTTGGATAAAATTACTCAGGATTCCAAAATCTATACAGCTGCATTTTCTCCCTATTTTATTGTTTTTGCTTTATAATTTATATGATTATTTTTACTTTATGAATTCATTTTTAAATTCTTTTATTACTTGTTAAGCATTTAATACTTTTCTTTAATGTTGTGGGTTGAGATGAGCTGTTGAAATGACTAACCTGCTACAATCAATCCTACGCTAAAGATTTTACCATGAACAACCTATATAAAACCTATTAAAACATTAATTAAAATCTTTAAATTTTAATGGAATGGAAAGATACAATAGTTTACTTTTAAGCAGTTTTTCTTTTATTTTTTTATTACAAAATCAATATGTGTTAATTGTAGAAAATGTTGAGAATACAGATCCCAATGTTTCCCCAAAATAGAAAAATTAAAGTCATTCATTATTCCAGCTTCTACAGATAACCACCAAAAACAGTTCGGTAGTTCTAGCATTTTCATATATTATTTATGCACTACATATATATGTATTTATATATAAGTAGAGTCATAATGTACACTGTTTTATAACCTGAATTTTTGTTTGACACATCAGTAATACTTTCATTGTTATAAAATGTTTATTCATTTTGTAAGCTTTATTGGCTGCATTGTATTTCAGCACAGGATACCCAACAATGATTTATTCAATGTGATATTACTTTACATTTACTTTTTTTCCGAATTTTTCGCCATTCCAAACAGCATTTATAGCATTGTATACAGAGGTTATAGCCAAATCTCTGTATATATTAATGATTTTATGAACAATATTACAGCTCAATATTTGTACACATTACTAATTATTTCCCTTAGGTAAATTCCAAAATGAGCAACTCTTGAGTCAAAAGATGTGCAAAATTTAAACCTTAAAACAAAGCTTACCATTTACTGAATGCTTACTGAGTGCCAGGCACATTACTTCTTTAACTTATTTAATTGCCACAGCAACTTTATCATTCCTATTTTTCAGATACAGAAAAGGAAGCCCACAAACTAAGTGACTTGCATTCTGTCAGTGACAGAGTGGCCAAGGGCTGCCCAGGCCAGCACCTGGGATCTTCTGTTTGATGGGTGGGCTCATGGTAAACTGGAATTCCAGGGAATTTTGGTGTTCCTGGAAGCAACTCTTAACCAATGAATGGTGGGAACTGGTAGATAAATACACCAGCTCCCTCATCTCTCCCCTGGGATAACTGATTTTTCTCTACACTGTTTCCTAGAGCATCCAAGCAAGACTGATCCATTTGCCCACAGTAGTAACTGGCTTGGCAATACACCTTTGTTGGCTTCCTTCTTTTGCCTGACTCCTTGACTGACAGAATCCCTCCCAAATAAGCCACATGTACTCAATTCCATGTCTCAAAGTCAGCTTCTGGGAAAACCTGAACCAAGTTATCAAGGTAGTGAGTTCAACAGTGCAAAAGCGTTCACCTATTGCTGCCCGTGGTTTTGTAAAAACTCAAAGAATGCCTTGTAAGTTTTATGAAATGTCCAAAATGTGTATTTGAGCAAGAACTATGTGACACATTCAGATTGCAATCAAAAATATTTTGTGACCAAGTTATTTCACGTTATTTATTTATTTGGAAACTCTGGCATATAGAATCGAGTTAGCCACATTCCCTAGAGCAGGGCACACTTTTATCATTGGTCTGTGTGTGCCCCTCAATTGTTCTTAATAAATTTTTCTCCTTCATCCTCCCTCCTCACTCTTACTCCCTTTCCTCTCCATAAGCCCTCTCTAATGTGTCCCTAAAGAGTTTTTCTGGGACAGATATTCCCAGGAGTGGGCTGGTGTGCCACCAGGAAATCACATACAGAATTTCACTCACACCATCACTCTAGGAATGATGGCCACACCAGCTTATCCTCCTAACTGCAGTTCTTGTAATCTCACGTCCTTGCCAACCTTTCACACTATTTGGATTTCTAACTGTCTAATGTTTTGCCTCAAAGTCATGCTTTTGTGCAAAAGAATATTAAACTCCTCCCGTGAAATGCTCACAAAAGAAAGCTGTAACACACATCTATACAATCCACCCTTGATCGTTCAGGTGCCAAATGCCATTTTGTGGTTTCTTTATCTTCTCTCCCTTTCTCTATTCTCAGTTATCATCTTCATCATTAAAAACAATAAATAAGGGGCCGGGCAAGGTAGATCATGCCTGTAATCCCAGCAGCACTTTGGGAGGTCGAGGTGGGTGAATCATTTGAGGTCAGGAGTTCAAGACCAGCCTGGCCAATATGGTAAAACCCTGTCTCTATTAAAAATACAAAAATTAGCCAGGCACAGTGGCTCGTGCCTATAATACAAGCAGCACTTTGGGAGGCTGAGGCAGGTGAATCACTTGAGGTCAGGAGTTCAAAACCAGCCTGGCCAACACGGCAAAACCTAAAAATACAAAAATACAAAAGTCAGCTGGGCATGGTGGTATACGCTTGTAATCCCAGCTATTCTGGAGGCTGAGGCAGGAGAATAGCTTGAACCCGGGAGGTGGAGGTTGCAGTGAGCAGAGATTTCGCCACTGCACTCCAGCCTGGGCGACAGAGTGAGACTCCATCTCAAACAAATAAACAAACAAATAAATAAGGGTCAACAGAGGACAGTCATGGGAAAAAATGGAGATTTAATCTTAAATTCATTTTATTAGTTATTAACGAAACTTATGTGCTGATTAAGGGAGAAAGTTGAAATTACTGGGTAAAACAGTTTTTTACAAGAATGTGGATTGAATATTAGGAGTATGGTATTAATGTTATTTTTAAATCCTAGTATATGTTATTTTTATTGTGCACCAATTATACTGTATAATTTCTAAATGCAATATTACTGTTAATTGTAGATCCATAATTACACTAAAGACATCTTTGAGAATGTTTTGGATAAGTTTTAATATATTTGATTACATTTTTTCTTTCTGAAGTTACCCCTTTCCTCTCTTAGAGGAATTATGTATATTTTGGCTAAATTTGTAGTGAGGAAGTATGATCCACATATTTATTCCTGTTTAACACATCTAATCCTATAATCATCGCTGGGTTTTTCCAGGTGTAATGCCTCTTCTTCTTTCACAGCCTCTAGATCAGCGAGTGCTAACAGCTGTGCCATTGCCTCTAGGTCTGTCATCCCATTAGCTTGGTGATGAACTATGCAGGTTGCTTTATTGCTCTAGCGAACATTTTCATATGCTAGGCCTTGAACTTTAAGGAGTATACATACATTATGTTCCATATGTCACTATTCAGTATAGTTGATTAGAATACTCAATTTTCAGATTTTTGAACCTCATCCTCTTAGGAGGCACTAAATAAAAAATTTTATCCTTTCCTTCCTTCTTCTCTCACAAAGAGTATCAGAAAGTTTTGCACTGTTTCTTAAAATGTGAATATCTAGATACAAAAACTTCAGCTTTGTAAAGATCTACTGTAGCAGTACTTTTAAAAAATGAGTAAGTAAAATAATGATGAAGTTTTGGCCTAAGTGGTATTCTAGATCTCAAGGGGAAACTAAAGCAGTTTCACATTTTAAAAAAAATTCAGATTTTATTACTAGGAAAATTGTTTTATATTAAATTAGCCACCGACTTTCTTTCCTGACATTAAACATTTCCTTTATTTGTAGGAAAGTTTGTAAATTGTAGTTTTTACTGTACAGATTTTGTTTTCAAAAATAAATATTTAACTTTTTGAGCTTTCTGATTTTCTACAATGCTTTCTGTATTTAAATGATAAATACTGTAATTTATATGACAAATACTGTATCCTGGTAAGAAAAGAAAAAGATGATATTTCCTAAGCCGTAACATTATTAAAAATCTTAGACATTTTAGAAAATTAAATTAAAAATGATTTAAAGAGGAAACTCCCCATTGATGAGGAAATTGAAAAAACATTCAATTTACTAAGATTCTATTCCGTCATCTTCACTACAGAAACTATCTTACATTAGTACCATAAAGTTACCTGTTTCAATGTTTCAGAAAGGACACAACTTTAAATATTAAAATAACAATCACAAAATTATTAGTAAAACATTTTAAGTTTTCGTAATTCCCCAAGTATTAAAACATACTTTTATAAACTACCTAAAATGCTGTTTTCCAAGTAACTATTCAAAACAAGATCAGATATGGAATATATGTTTACACTATGCCTTAAGTTATTGTATAATGATTCTGAATAAGACATTTTCTATACAATTTGTAAATAAATATGTATTTTAAAATTAGAAAATATTATTTCCTTTTAATGTTGGTTTAAAAAAATCCTTTCTTTTGCTTATCAGAAACTGAATATTTTGAATATCACTTGGCAAAAAGTGTGAAATGAAAATAAAGTAGGTATTGTTTGTCTACTGGTAGAAGTGTGAGCATATGTGTGGAGGGTAATGCTAAATAGAAAGAGATCTGAGCTGCAACTACTGGGGGAAGTGGGGTCTGTAACAGCTGCCCCTTTTAGATTCCCCAAGAAGGAGACTGCCTGTGGGCCACAGGACAAAAGGATAAAGCAGATGAAAACTCTGATGTAAAGCAGGAAAATGACTGCTGAGACTGCTGAGCCTACACCTGAATCATCTCAAGCCGAGTGGCAAGCCCTCTTTAGCACGCCTCAGAAGCTGGTGATGAACTACACATGACCAGGAGGCAAACTGGCTGCAAGCAGGCTTGTCTTCATGTTATGTATAATGATAACCAGCCATCCTCTGGGAGAAGGGGCCATGATTTCCTCTCTGGCGGCATCTGAGCTCCCCTCGGTTACCCAGACCATTAAACCAAGGATGGAAGGGTAAATTTTAGGTAAGGATTTCTAACTAGTGAGTAAAGACAACTTCTGTTTAATGGGCAATGAGTAGCTCTGATGTTTAAAGAAAGAAATAACTCAATTTTAAAAAAATAAATGTCATATTTTTAACTCAAAGAAAAGTTATTAATAAATTAATAATAAAACATTTTCAAAAAATGTTGGCTTATCTTCTTTCCATTATATAAAATATGTGCCAATACAAAGATAAATTTAGGTACTATGTAATTTACATATGATAAATAGTAAATTACAATTAAGAATAAGAATGAAGTAGAGACTTTGAATGCATACTCACTAAATACTACCTACCACAGTATCATTGCTATACTATCCAGTAGTAGTTACATCAATCTGTACTGATAATGGTACCTTACATTTGAGAACTGCTTATAATTTAAAAAGTAAACATATATTTTTAAATTTTCGTCTTCACAAAGACACAGTGAAGCTGCCATTAGGATTGTTATTTTACAAATGAAACTGAGCTTCCAAGAAGTTAAGTGACTAACCTAAGGTCACAGAGCTAGTGCATGGCAGACAGGACTAAAATCCACATCTTCCAGCTCCAAGGCTCACATGCTCTTTCTGTACCACAGTTACCTCTGATATGAACATTGTACATCCAAACTGACTGCCATTTCACATATTTGGCCACTTATAATTAGAATGCCATTGGTATGTATGACTTGACCTGTATTCCATTGAAATGCTCTTTATCATGTAATCTATGTACATCAACTTCTCCTTCAAATACTTTTAACTGTGTAGACTTTACCAACACATTTAACATTTGCTCCTATGCTAATTAGGGGTTTGAGAATACCGTAGGTCTAGAGCAGAAGCCAGACATTGTGATTTTGTAGCTGTATGATCATCTAGCACTTTGAAAAAAAATTCTTTTATGTATATTAATGGTAACATAATAGTTTAGTTATCTGCATGTTAGGCCCCATGCTACAAATTTTAGACACATATTCTTACTTAATTCTCACAAGGCTGTGCTGAGTTACAGAGTAGGATTATCCCTGTCTTACAGAAGAGGAAACTAATGTTCAGAAAGGTTGAATCAGTCACTTGTTCAATGTCACATGGTGAGGTGGTAGCGGATCTGGGATTCCATCCTTGATTAGTTTGATTTTAGAGCCCATCATTTAATGATGCTGTTGTCCTCTCATTCCAAAGAGTTAATAAATGTACTCTCTAAAAAGCATTTTGAGGGTACCTTATCTGAGAAATGCTAGTATTTACTGCCTTTACTTCATGCAAATGTCTAATGATCAAAGATTTGGTAGCAGATGTGGGCATCTATATGCATTCCAGGAAACTCTAATATCATGATGTCATATTAAACTGGCCCCAACTGTCATCTACATGCAGCCAAGAGATGATAGGGAAGAGTGAGAATGCAGATATGAAGAAACCATTGCTCTTGTAGACAGACTGATTTACACTACAGATAGAATAAATGTGGTGTCCATCAGAAAGATTCATCCTATTATTATATCCTGCAGACATTCAGAACTCTAGAGCTAAAGTATTGGAAATAACACCGAAAGGACCCAAAGGAACACTGAGTCTCAGACAGCCTCTCTCTTGATTCCTCCTTCGCCTTAGCTTCTCCATTCTCATTTCCTTTCCCTCTTGTTTATTATTTTTTATTTACATTTTTTTCTTCTCACATACACTTTTCAAGAATTTCTTACATTCAGTGTAAGAAAACTTAAAAAATGATCAATGCAAGTGTATTTGCTTGCCTTGCCTTTCCCAGACTATGAATTCTGGCATAGCCCATTTGTTACTCCCTTTTCTCAAACCAGCGTTACCCCTACTGGGTTCTATTATGCACATAACAGTTATAATTTTTCAGAGGAATGGGTTGTGCAAAGTAGAGATAAGACTGCTGAAAGAGTCAAGATTTATTGACCTGAAAGAGAAAAGAAGGCAGGAATTAGAAAGACTAACTTTCTTGCAAAAAAAAAAAAAAAAAAAAAAAAAAAAAATTTCCAGAGTTTATAAAAAAAAAAAGTGTGGGTTTTAAAAAACACATGGAATTTTCTACCAGGAAACTAAGCTCTGTCAGTTATTCTCACCTACGCTTTAATCAATAGCTCTTAAACAGAACATAATCAAAATAAAAATTCATTAATTTGCGAATTATCTGCAGTTAGAAACTTAGTTGAATGACAGTCCATGTGATTGAGTATGAATGTTTGTGCACCATTTAAGGTTGTTATCCATTATCAGTTGTTTTATGTATGTAGTAGCAGCTATGCTAGATGACCATATGCCTTTACATGTTGGACTAGTATAAAAATTATACATGAATGTCAACATGATATTAAGCTGTGTTTATAAAGGGAAGCCCATTTATAAACTAAATATAAACAAGTTATATATTTGCCAAATGGTATGAGGTATGTCATGTATGAGGTATATAACTATATTGTTAATGCATCTTACTCTAATATCTATGATCCAGGTAAATTGTGTTTACAGCAGCCTTTTTTTCAGTATACAGCTAGGTTGTGGGGATTATTGATAAAACTGCATACTTTAAAAAATAATAATTTTCTACTGTCTTGAAAAGCAAGGATTCTGTTTGTTGTAGTAAATCAATTTCTTGAATGGTTGGTAATTTTTTTGCATCTTCACTTCAGGAAGTTTTATATATATATATATATA
>NW_016814250.1:68129-122548 GCF_001698545.2 Rhinopithecus bieti
AAAAAAAAAAAAAAAAAAAGATAAAAAGCATTACCAGTGATTAGTAAAGAAAAGTGTGTGGATTTCAAAATACACATGGAATTTTCTACCAGGAAACTAAGCTCTGTCAGTTATTCTCACCTACGCTTTAATCAATAGCTCTTAAACAGAGCATAATCAAAATAAAATTCATTAATTTGCGAATTATCTGCAGTTAGAAACTTAGTTGAATGACAGTCCATGTGATTGAGTATGAATGTTTGTGCACCATTTAAGGTTGTTATCCATTATCAGTTGTTTTATGTATGTAGTAGCAGCTATGCTAGATGACCATATGCCTTTACATGTTGGACTAGTATAAAATTATACATGAATGTCAACATGATATTAAGCTGTGTTTATAAAGGGAAGCCCATTTATAAACTAAATATAAACAAGTTATATATTTGCCAAATGGTATGAGGTATGTCATGTATGAGGTATATAACTATATTGTTAATGCATCTTACTCTAATATCTATGATCCAGGTAAATTGTGTTTACAGCAGCCTTTTTTTCAGTATACAGCTAGGTTGTGGGGATTATTGATAAAACTGCATACTTTAAAAAATAATAATTTTCTACTGTCTTGAAAAGCAAGGATTCTGTTTGTTGTAGTAAATCAATTTCTTGAATGGTTGGTAATTTTTTTGCATCTTCACTTCAGGAAGTTTTATATATATATATATATACACACACACACACACACACACACATATATAGAGAGAGAGATATTTGTCACTTATTGTAAGGTACTGGCTGCCATGATTATAGAGACTGAGAAATCCCACTATCTGCTGTCTGTAAACTGCATACCCAGGAGAGCTGGTGCTGTAGTTTGAAGACCTGCAATCTGGTGAGCCAGTGATGTAGATTCAGACGGGGTCCGAAGACCTGAGAACCATCAAAGCTGACAGTGGAAGATCAATGTCTCTGCTCAAACAGTCTGGTCAAGTAAATTTGCCCTTCCTCTGCCTTTTTGTTCTACTGAAGCCCGCAATGGATTAAATGATGCCCATGCCCATCCACATAGGGGAAGGCCATCTGCTTTCCTCAAACCACCGATTCAAATGCTAATCTTCTCTAGAAACACCCTTGGAGACATACCCAGAAATGTTTAGCCAGCTAGCTGGGCATCCCATGACCCAGCCAAGCTGACGCATAAAATTAACTTTCACATATAATATTTCCACTCTAGACTTCCTTTTAAGCTCCAGACCCTCATATTTAACTGTCTACTTGAACTCTCCTTGAATATTTTTAAAACTCCTGCAATTCTATGTATCCAAAACTGAACTCTCCATTTCCCCACAAGCCTTTCACATTCCCTACCCCCGTAAACAACACCAGCATCCGTC
Source organism: Rhinopithecus bieti (assembly GCF_001698545.2). Lineage (NCBI taxonomy): Eukaryota > Metazoa > Chordata > Mammalia > Primates > Cercopithecidae > Rhinopithecus > Rhinopithecus bieti. Next base: position 69,506 of record NW_016814250.1, read on the forward strand.
CAGTTCCACAGCCAGGAATTCACGGCCCATCTTTGCACCTCTGTTTCCCTCACCTCCTATACTTAGCCTGTTACCAAGTCCTTTATAACTTTTGAATCTGTCTAGTTCCCTCCATCTTTACTACTACTGCTCAAGTCCAGAGACTTAGATTAGTGAAAAAATAATAAAAACCAGTAATTATCGAAGTTTTATTATAAACCAGAGAGACGGTCTTTTAAAACTTTACATAAATTATCTCTTATTATCACCCTGTGTATTAGTTCCCTAGGGCTGACATAAAAATTACCACAAACTAAATGACTTAAAATAATAGAAATGTATTCTTTGCTAGCTTTGAAGGCTAGAAGTCTGAAATCAAGGCATCAGCAGGGCTGTGATCTTTTTGAAGCCTCTGGGAGAGGATCCTTCCTTGCCTCTGCTATCTCCTGGCGGTTCCAGGGATTTCTTGGCTCGTGACTGTATCACTGCACTATCTGCCCTTGTCTTCATACGGTCTTTTCCTCTGAGCATGTGGCTTCCTGTCTTCTGTTTCAAATCTTCTGCCTTTTTCTTATAAGGATGTTTGTCTTCATATTGAGAGTCCATCTAGATAATCCAGGATGATCACTTCATCTCGAGATCTTTAACTTAGTTACCTCTGCATTCACAGGTTCCAGGGATTAGGAAGTGGATTTTTTTTTTTTTTTTTTTTTTTTGAGGGGAGTAGCATTTAACTCACTACCCTTTATGAAATAAATATAGTTATTACTCCCACTGGATAGATGGGGCAATTGAAACTTAAAGAGTGTAAGGGGCTTGCCCAGTGTCACACAGTTAATAGGTTGTAGGGACTAAAGCTTCACATATACTTTCAGAGAAACGATTTCAATACTTTTCTGAAAGGAGTAACAGTTTCAAGTAAAGTAATTCATCCCTTGGATGTCAAATATTCTTTCTTCAAAGTACTGATTACTAGACTATCCTATACCACTAGGAATAGGATACACCAGCATTTCCACCTCTATTAATCCATTCATGGATAAATTTGTAACATCTGATGAAACTGTTCACTGCCACATCCTTTACAATAAAAGTTATGAGAAACAACCTTAATGCCCAGCGGTAGAAGACGTTTGAATCCATTATGGCACAGTCACACAACGGGATATCATGTAGACCCCTTAAGATAAGGTTTGTCCAAATTAACACAGGAATAGAAAATCAAATACCACATGTTCTCACTTATTAGTGGGAGATAAACCTTGGGTACTCATGGACATAAAGACGAGAACAATAGACAACTAGAGGGCAATGGCTGAAAAACTATCAGGTACTATGCTCACTACCTGGGTGACAGGGATCAATCATACCACAAACCTCGGCATCACAAAACATACTCAGACAACAAATCTGCACATGTACCCCCAAATCTAAAAGTTGAAATTATAAATAAATACAACGAAACTTGTCTATAGTTAATAATGGTGTATTATACACTTGAAGTTTACTGACACTAGATCTTACATGTCCTCACACACATACAAAAGAGGTTAATACAGGAGGTGATGGACAGGCCAACTAGTTTGATTGGGGAAATAATTTCCCAATATACAGATATATCAAAACGTCACATCATACATCTTAAATATATGCAATGTTTATCTGCCAATCATACCTCAATAAAGCTGGAAAAATTAAAATAATAAAACTAGGCATGCCTTTATGCATCAGTATGGAAGAAAGGTGCAGAACAGTGCATATAAAATGCAACAATTTTCTAAATAACACAAAAGAAACACATATATGCACTTTATAGATATTTGAATATATAGAATATTTTTGGAAAGATAAGCCAGAAATGTGTAACTGTGTTTGTCTCTGAGAAAAGAACTGTGAGACTGAATACAGGGAGAGAAAGAAAATTTAGTTTTCATTGTGAATTTTATTGTATTGTTTGAATTTATTTTGTGCTTGCATTACCTGAGAGAGAAGGAATATCTATGAGCTAGTTTTCACCTAATTTTCCAACTTGACCTCCAACTGAATCTCATCTTCCACCTAAGTTCTTGCTTCCCAACACACTGAGTACATCCATGTTGAGTGTATACACATGTGTGCACACGTGTATATCTAGTGTTCTATCATTGTGGACTCTGATGTTTTCTACATGCGTAAATCCTGTCTTTCAAAAACTTTTTTTTGGTGCAGCTTCCTTGGTCTTCAGTATTGGAACCAACCACTCCTCCCTCTGCACTTAAAAAGCCCCTGTTCATCCTACTTCGAATTGTGGTTATGCCTGCAAGTTGTTTGCCCTCATTAAATTAACTCCTAAAAGGAAGTGTGCATCCTGTTGGTCTCTGTGCTCCCCAAGGTATCAGAAACAAATCTTTGCTGAATGCTAATCATTAACTAAAAAATATTAAGCATAAGAGTCATCTAGGAAAACCTAGGTTTTCTATGATATCCAATTATAAGGGGGCTAGAGGAAAATATCTAGCCCAAATATAGTAATTCTACTTAGCAAAAAATATCTAAAGGAACAAAGAAGATCCCAAAAGCTAAAAATCCAATATTGTGTATCAAATTGGATTATTAGAAGAGATGTAGGTGAAATACTTTAAATACATAATAGAGGTAAGAGAAGAAGAAACAATGACTTCAGTTATAATTCAGGAAAGATCACTCTTGACATTTTTAGTTGTTTGTTTGTTTTTAGCCAAACAAAACCTGGTTGCAAAATAGCTGAACAGTGATTTGATTATAGAGCAGGCTACTTCTCAGACTGGGACTAACACCCACCTCCATCCACCTCTGTTGCCTCCCCACTACCTGCACTGAAGAGCTACATCAAGGCAGCTCACTCTATTGCTTAATAACCACATTTTTGTGCGTGCAAAATTTCCCAAATCATATTATAACATGACTGTAATTTCTTTTTTGTTATTTACTTTTTACCATCACTTAAACCTATTTCCTCTTGTCCTTGTTGATATGGGCATATAGAGGGCCATATTACTCCATTTATTTAACTTTCACATATCCCAAAGTACTTCATAGTAATTGATTATATACCACTGTACCTTCAATAAACAATAAAACCAATTTTTAAAATGCTTCTAGCAGATTGCTGTTCTGCTTTACCCTCAGTAAAAAGGCACAGCTATGTCAGGCCTAACTCATTTCTGTTGGCTTTGTAATAATATATAATAAAATAAAATAAATATACTAAAATAAAATTAAAATGGTAGTGATGAAAAGTTTAGCTTACTGTTAATGCAGTTTCATATTCCTCAGCAGCTAAGTGTGCTAAGCCCAAGTAGTAAGAGGCTTCCCCTTCCATCTTTTGTCACTTCCTGAAGTGAAGATGTAAAAAAATTACCAAGCATTCAAGAAATTGATTTACTACAACAAACAGAATCTTTGCTTTTCAAGACAGCAGAAACTTATTATTTTTTAAAGTATGTAGTTTTATCAATAATCCCCACAACCTAGCTGTATACTGAAAAAAAAAAGGCTGATGTAAACACAATTTACCTGGATCATAGATATTAGAGTAAGATGCATTAACAATATAATTATATACCTCGTACGTGATATACTTCATACCATTTGGCAAATATACAACTTGTTTATATTTAGTTTATAAAGGGGCTTCTCTTTATAAACACAGCCTAATATTATCATGTTGACATTCATGTATAATTTTTATACTAGTCCAACATGTAAAGGCATACGGTCATCTAGCATAGCTGCTACTACATACATAAAACAACTGATAAAGGATAACAACCTTAAATGGTGCACAAACATTCATACTCAATCACATGGACTGTCATTCAACTAAGTTTCTAACTGCAGATAATTCGCAAATTAATGAATTTTTATTTGATTATGCTCTGTTTAAGAGCTATTGATTAAAGCATAGGTGAGAGTAACTGATAGTTTAGTTTCCTGGTAGAAAATTCCATGCGTATTTTGAAATCCACACAGTTTTCTTTACTAATCACTGGTAATGCTTTTTATTTTTTTTTTTTTTTTTTTTTTTGCAAGAAAGTTAGCCTTTCTAATTCCTGCAGTATCTTACTAATTTTATTTCAGGAATTAACCACTGCTTTCCAAAAGCAAAATGTGTGAAGATATAACGTGGTTCAACATGACATACCTCATACCATTTGGCAAACATATAACTTGCTTATATTTAGTGTATTAAATATAACATTGGCTTCCAATGTGACTAACTCCTAGCTAATGCAAACACTGAGTGATCTAACCTTTGCTTTTGGTCTTTGGAAAGTAAGTGATATGGTTTTGATGTTTGTCCTCTCCAAATCTCACGTAGAAATGTGATCCCCAATGTTGGAAGTGGTGCCTGTGGAAGGTGTCTGTCATGGGGGCAGATCCCTCATGAATGTCTTGGTGCCATCCTCATGGTAACGAGTGAGCTCTTGCTCTATTAGTCTACATGACAGCTGATTGCTTTAAAAAGCCTACCATCTCTCTTGCTCCTTCTCTCGCCACATGACATGCCTGCTCCCCTTTACCTTCTGCCATGATTGGAAACTTCCTGAAGCCCTCCCCAGAAGGAGATGCTGGCACCATGCTTGTACAGTCTGTGGAGTTTAAGTTTAAATAAAAACTCTTTTCTTTGTAAATTACCCACCCTCAGATATTCCTTTATAGAAATGCAAAATAGATGAATACAGGAAGTATCCTTAGATTTCTGAGCTCTATATTCCAACCATGAAGGATGTCAGCAGGAACAATATTTCATGCTGCATTCACTCACACCACTCATCAAATAACGACTGCTGATGCAGCAGCTCTTTGAAGACTTCAAGGAAATAGGATGGCAAATGCCAGTGACAGTATTTTTTCTTCTTTAGCTATTTCCCTGATTGCAGAGAATTATCCCTTCAAGATCTCATTTTAGCAGAGTTGATGATACCAGTGATCCAGTAAGGGGGATTTTAACTCTTAAAATTCAGCTGGGCCCTAACTTTTTCTCTGGTATAGGATTATGGGTTCTGGGACTAGTAAGGGAAAGACAAAATAGAAGAAAGAGGCTATGACAGGAAACTACTTATTAGAGAGTTAAAAGTTGGCTGTATGTGGTATGTATTTTCTGTGTCAAGTGGTGTAACTGTGTTAAAGCACTAGCAACTGGCTGGGCTGATATAGCACCATCATCTGCATCTAATTTTATGTGAGTGGAAGCTCAGCAAAGAGGAGAAAGGAAGGAAAACATCTATTGCTACTGATACAGTTTGGAAACACCAAATATTAGTTTTTAAATAATATTTAAACATGAGAACTTTTCTTATTCACTAATAGAGACAAAGTTAAGATAAAGTGAAAGCAATAACATAACAGAGAAAAATGTTGGTAAGAATAGGATTAACAACAACCAAAAAGAAAAGGTTAGGTCTAAAATCTTGGCACTACTAAAATTGAGTGACACATCAAAACTGATGTTTTAGAGGACAGAGACATAGAGAGAAAATAAATAATAAAGAATAATTATGTAAGGTGTATGCTAACAAGTGTTCTAGGGGGAAAATAGAGCAGGGTAAGGGGAATTGGGAGAGCCAAGTGGGGGTCCAGAGGACAAAGCAGGTCTCAATATTAAATATGGTTATCAGAGTAGACTCCATTGAAAAGGTAGTATTCACAATAATGTGAAATTAAAAATACATAATAGAATTAAATTTGGGAAACTTGCATCTATGTGGAAATTAAAGATGCTCCTAAATGAACAGTGGGTCAAAGAAGATCACAAGGTAAACCAAAAAATATTCTGAAATGGATGAAAATGGAAACACAACAAACCAAAATTTGTAGGATAAAACTAAGATGTGCACAGAGAGAAATTTATAGCTATAAATGTCTATATTTAAAAATAAGAAAGTCCTTTCCATCTTATAAAACTAGCAAAAGAGGATACAACTACATTCAAATCAAATGGAGGGAAGGAAATAGGAAAGACTTGAGTGGAAATGAATAAAATAAAGAACAGAAAACCCATAGTGAAAATCAACACAACAAAAAATGATTCTTTGAAAAGTCAACAAAATTAACAAACGTTTAGTTAGACCAAAAAAGAAAAGAAAAGAAGAAATCCTTAAATTATTAAAATCAAGAAAGAAAAAAGGTAAATAACTACAGACCTTACAGAAATAAAAAGGATTATAAGAGAATTTTGTGGATAATTACATACTAACAAGTTAGATAAACTAGATGAAATAGACAAATTCCTGGAAAGACACAAACTACTGAAATTGACTCAAGAAGAAATCAAAACTCTGAATAAATTCATAATAAGTAAAGTAACTGAATTAGTAATTTAAAACTTCTCTGAAGAAAAGGCTAGTCAGGCACAGATGACTTCACTGGTGAATTTTAAAAAATATTTTAAGAATTAACATCAATCTTTTACAAACTTTTAAGCAATTAAGAGAAAACACCTCCCAAATCATTCTATGAGGCCAGTATTATTTTGACATCAAACCAGACAAAGACATTACAAGAAAAGAAAACTATAAACTCTTGTCCCCTAGGAACATAGACACAAAAATCCTTAACAAAATTACTAGCAAAGCAAAATCAGTAACATATAAGAAGGATTATACACCACGATCAAGTGGAATTTAGCCCAGCGATGCAAGGTTGGTTCAACATATGCCAACCAATCAGTATAATATACCATATTAATAGCATAAAAGACAAAATCATATGACCTTCTCAATAGAGGTAGGAAAAAAGCATTTTGCAAAATCCAACCCCCTTTCATGTTAAAAACCCTCAACAAACTTGGAATACAAAGGGAATTTTCTCAACGTAGTAAAGAGCATCTACAAAAAACCCTCAGTAAATATACTTCTGTTTAAAACTGTTGCACTAGAGGTTCTAGTCAGATAAATTAGGCAAGAAAAAGATAAGGCACACAGATAGAAAGGAAGTAGCAAAACTTTATTTGCAGATACCATAGTCTTATATACAGAAAATCCTAAAGAATCCATAACAAACTATCAAAACTAATAAATGAGTTTAACAAGGTTGAAAGCTATAAGATCAATATAGAAAAGTCAGTTTTATTTCTACATACAGGTTATGAACAATCTGAAAATGAAATTAAGAAACAATTCCATTTGCAATAGCATCAAAAGAATAAAATATTAAAAATAAATTCAACAAAAGAAGGCAGTACATGCACACTGACAACTATAAAACATCATTGAAAGAAATTAAAGAATATGTAAATGAATGGACAGATAGCCCATATTCATGGATTGAAAAACTTAGTGTTAAGATGGCAATATTCCCCAAATTGATTGACAGATTCAATGCAATTCCTATCAAAATCCCAGCTCCCCTTTCTGCAGAAATTGACAAGCTGATCCTAAAATTCACATGGAAATGCAAGTGATGAAAACAACCAAAGCAAACTTGAAAAAGAGCAATATTACAACACACATTTCCCAATTTCAAAACTTACTACAAAACTAAAGCAATAAAATCTATGTATTCTTACAGTTGTAAGTTAGACAAGAGAGATCAAGGCAATAGAATTGAGAATCCAGAAACAATCTTCACATTTATGGTCAAATGATTTTATATGGGGTGTCATTATAATGTATTGAGAAAAGAATAATGTTTCCAACAAGTATTACTAGTACAATTGGATATCCACTTTCAAAATATGAAGATGTACCCTCCTCACACCACATTTGCGTGCGCGCGCGCACACACACACACACTTGAAAATAGATCATAAGCTTAAATATAGTTAAAACTATAAAACTCTTAAAGCGTAGGAGTAAATCATTGTGACCTTGTACTGGTCAAAGCCTTCTTAGTGATGATATGAGAAGCAAGAACAGCAAAAGAAAAACTAGATGAACTGAACTTTATCAAAATTAAAAACTTGTACTTCAGTGAATACCATCAGAAAGTGAAAATAAAACCCACAGAACAGGAGAAAATATTTTCAAATCATATATTTGATGAAAGACTGGTACACAAAATATACACGGAATTCTTAAAACTCAATAATAAAAAAAAAAATTTAACTGGGCAAAGAATCTGAATAAAAATGTCTGCAGAGAAGATATCCAAATGACCAAGACGCACATGAAAATAAACGCTCAATGTTACTGGCCAACAGGGAAATGCAAATCAAATCCACAGTGAGATACTACATTACACCTACTAGGATGAGTATAATGAAGAAGATAAAAGTAACAAGTGCTGGTGAGGAAGTGGCTAAACTGAAACCCTCACATATTACTAGAGGAAATGTCAAATGGTGAAGCCACTTTGGAAAACTGGCAGCTACTCAATAAGTTGAACACAGTTGTCATATAACCCAGTGATGCCACTCCTAAGCATACAATCAAGATCTTTGAAAAGTTGTACACAAATGTTCATTCTAGCATTATTCATAATAGGCAAAAGGTGGAAACAACTCATATGTCCATCAACTGATAAATGAATAAAGAAAATGTGGTATAACCGTGCAATGGAATGTGATTTGGCCCTATATGATGGATGAACCTTGAAAACATTATGTTAAGTAAAAGGTGTTGGCTGATGCTACATTTGTGCATTACACCAATGTACCCTAACAAAGGAGTTGGCTGACAGTTGGTGTCAGTACCCCTTAAATACTATGTAAACCAATGTGAGGGGCATGCTTTATTTGGGTAATCATCAGCTTGCTCCTTCAGGCTCCCTGATCAAAGTAGGAGACAAGAGTAACGGGATACTTTGTCCCAGAATATTTACCCTTTCTAAGAGCTCTGAAAAGTATTGTGCAATCCTTTAACCTATGTATTTTCTTCGAAGAAAAATGTGGGGACAAATATTTATTGGTTTTAAAAGATATTAAAAACTATAACAGCATAAGAAGTAAGTCTTCTCTTGTTCTCCTGATCTGATCTTTGGTAAGCAAGAGATGCTTTTTGAAAGAAGACTGCTTGACAGGCTCTGACTGTTGGCAGAGACCCAAAGAACTTTTCTTTCTTTGTGAACTACCTTAAAACTTAGCAAAGTAAACCTAAAGTAACATATCTTTTTCTAGTCAATGCATTCCTTTTCATTGAAATTCCATGTAACTTTTCATGTGACTAAAGTTTGCTGCTGAAATTGATGTAAGAGCTATGTGTTTACCCTTTTGGGGGAAGATACTAGACCATTTATACAAAAGTAGTTTATTTAATGAGATACATCTTTCAGGGGGTGATTTCCTGTGAGTATGTTGACTAATATTATTGAAAGAAGTTACAGAGAGACTAAGCTGTTTATTTTTACTCTTTAGCAAATTAAAATCACACCCAGTAAATCAGTCCTGTTCACTCTAAATAAGCCATCTATTATTTAATAAACCAATCAATTAAATATATCCATGAGCTAATACACTTTAGTTCAGGAGCATAACTTTTATCTTTTTCTCCTTCACGAAAAGTCTACTTTATTAATAAATTACTATATGGTAACAAAATATCCTTGCATTTCACAAATTAAAAGCTTATAAGAATATGCTCCAAATTTTTTCTTTGTATTTTATATGTACAGAAATGATACAGTCTATGAAAGACATGAGCAGCTCTCATAGAAGCATTTTCACTGCTTTAAGTATGCATATACATCACCTGGGTATCTTGCTAACCTGGGGATCCTGCTGCAGTAGGTCTAGGGTGGGACCTGAGACCCTGGCTGTTATAACATGCTGAAGCTGCTGGTCTAAAGGCCACATCTGATCTAAAATATATTACAGTCCTATTTTCCTGTTACTAATAACTAAATATATATCATATTTTCCTTGTTACCTGACAATGGGGAATGTGCAAACAATGAAAGGTCTCTAAGACTCCAAGGAATATACAACCACATACACACATGCACATTGCACATACACACGCTTAACTTTTGCAGATGATCTTACCTTCTCACTTTAGGTTCTTTGTTTTACAGCACTACCCCTAGTGGATTGTAATTTTGGAGATAAAGCTTTCAAGAAACTAATGGATTTCTTGTTGTCAGCACTAAGGCACCTCTGTTTTACAGTGAAATTTGAAAGTAAATTGATGGCATTTGTCTTTGCATTTCATAGGAAATAATCACCCTAACACTTGACGATTTTTACTTCACTCTTGGGAGAACCAGTGTCTACCCATTAAAGAAAACAATGTGAGAGTGTTCTTTTCCACCCACCTTCTTTGGCTATTTCAGAAGCTTTTATTAGAATTTTGATGGCCTGTTTGTATTCTTTATTTTGCAGCATTTTGTCTGACAGTAATCTGTAAGTCCTCAGGAGACTCTCACAGGCCAACAAGTTGAGAGAGCGGCCTGTCTCATCCTTCCATATCCGCCCCTGCGTCAATTGATGGAATGCTTCATAATGCTCAGCAGCTTCCAGAAGCTGACCTGAAGAATAAAAGCCATTCATAAGTATAAACCAGAGGTCAGAATGTGTTTTCAGAAATTTTGCATAAATTTTAGCTTTACTATTAAATGCAGAAACACCATGGATTATGGTGAAGGATTTCTAAGGCTGAAGATGAATTAAACTGGGAAAGGAGCTATCTCTAATTGGACCTCAGTTTCAGCATGAATTTCAGATAGACACCTGCAAGAGGGAGGGATGTACTCTGGCTAGTAGAAATTTACTGGGCTGCATATGTTTAGAGAGGGTGTAAAAGGCCAGCAATGATTATTAATCACCATCATATTGGCTAATATTTCTTTAACATTATGTATGCCATGTATCCTGCTATGTGCTTTATATGCATTTCTCATTTAATCTTCAAAACAATCCAATGGAGTGAGACTGTTCTGATTTCCTATTACAGAATAGAAAGCCAAAACTTAGTAAGGTTAAGAATTTTGCTCAAGATGGCAAGCCTAGTGCTATAACATCCAGGAAATCTGACTCTAGAGCTGATAATATCAACCAATATCCTCTACTGCTTTCCCAACAGATGGCAATTTCATCATTCTTTTTTTCTTTTCTTTTCACTCTGTCACTCAGGCTGGAGTGTAATGGTGCAATCACAGTTTACTGCAGCCTTGAACTCCTGAGCTCAAGCGATACTCCCACCTCAGCCTCCCAATTTCATCATTCTTAAAAAAGAATGCATCCATTTTAAACTTCAAATTCAAACATTATGGCTTCTTAAACTGCTTCTCAAAGTTTTACTGGACTTTCCAACGAGGTTTTTGTATACTCTATTTAGCTTTGAATAATTAGAATGTAACTAACTGCCGTTTTGGATTTTACCCTATAATAAAATCCAAAATATATCTTCTCCAAGCTAAAACTCTAAATTAGCTGTAAGTAATTTCTTTCCTTAAAATATGAGCAAGCATATTTCTGGAAGAGGAGTCTGCAGCTCCATACAGTGGATTTAGTATTTTACTTGTTCAATTCCTCATGGGAATGCTCACAATATCCTGAAATGTAAATACTCTTTTCTGGTATTGGAGTTACATAATTGGAATTGATACGAAGAACACTTACATCTAAGCACTCCAACCATAGCGGTTAAGAGTGAATGTGGGCTCCAAGCAGATGGCCTGTTCCTATCCCAGCTTTCCCAGCTTTTGTTTAGCCTCAGGCTAATTACTGCCCTCTGTGTGCCTTACTTTATTCTTCTGCAAAATAGGATTACTGTGTAACTTTTCAAGGTACTATTGTGAGAAACGAATTCATGTGTGTACAATTATACATTACAGGGCACCTGCTCAGGAAACACAGCTAATGTGATCAGTTGGTACAGCAATAATATCTTCAGAACTCCAGCAGGCAAACTGAAATATAGCCACTAATTTATTATGTTTATTAAGTATAACTTACTCTTCCCACAAAAACCAAAAACTAGTTGAGTCCCCATAACAATATTATCACGACATATTAAATTAACCTATGCAGGTTATATTAGACTCAATATCTTTCCTCAAATGAATTTCATTGAATAGTGTTGGTTGGAGCTGCTTCCATGACTATTGCATATAATTTCTTCCTATTTGTTGCATTGAATTTGTTACCAGAATTAGTATTAAAGAATGCACATAGAAATAAGAATAGTATTCTCAAAGAAAAGCAACCAGTGGTGGTGGGTAATCAGTAAACAGTCTGTAAAAATTCAGTGGACAGTCCAGGCACAGTGGCTCACACCTATAATCCCAGCACTTTGAGAGGCTGAGGCGGGTAGATCACGATGTCAGGAGTTTGAGACAGCCTGGCCAACATGGTGAAACCCCGTCTCTGCTAAAAATACAAAAAATCAGCCGGCTGTGGTGGTGCGCACTTGTAGTCCCAGCTACTCAGGAGGCTGAGGCAGGAGAATCGCTTGAACCCAGGAGGTGGAGATTGTGGTGAGCTGAGATCGTGCCACTGCACTCCAGCCTGGCAACAAAGCAAGATTCCATCTCAAAAAAAAAAAAAAAGCAAAATTCAGGAAACATGGATAGTCTAAGTCCTTGCTGAGCCATGCAGGGGGGAATGTTAGCGAAGATACATACAGAAAGGGCAATGTGTACTGCAGACTAGTTTATAAATTTATATTATGAAACTTCCATATGATAGCAGACTGCAGGCCATAGGTATGATTTTATACAAGCCTATCTTGTTACATGAACAAGTGTTTATAATAAGTAAATATATTAGGAAACATAAACAAATTTAGAAAGCATTATCGGTGCTATATCTGGGAGGTAGGATTATGGGTAACAGATGGTTTCTTTTCTGATTTTCTGTTTTCTTTTTCTTGATTTTTTTTTTCTGTTTGCTTATTAGCATTTCCTAAAGCTTCCATCATCAAAGCATGTTTACTTTGTCGTCAGGATATACAATGAAAGTCATTTAAGAAATAATGCTCAGTCCCTTTTTCACATTGATACAAATACTCAAGGCTGAAGTTCACGGCTCTCATCTATCTTTACTTCTAGCTGACACTTTTTTCTTACCTTCCAGAAAAACAGGCATAATTTTTCATCTCTCCCATGTAGCACCTCTTACCAGAAACACCTTGCTCCAAATACCCACGACCCTCATTTTTTAAAAACTTGAATGGAGCATTGACATATTTGTGTGTTACATTTCCTATGTATTTCTGCCTATGAAGTATAGCACTGTAGCCCTGGAAAGATGTATACAAGAGTTCCGTTTCTTTTTTCATCTAGTGTCCATCTATTCATAAAGTACAGACATGTATTTCTTTTTGGTCATGTAAAGTAGGGAAAGGGGGATATAGAACACTGTGAGAAAAACAGATAGTTCCAGAATAGATAGGGATTATAAAGGAAATGAAGCTCTGGGTAACTCAATTAGAATTAGATGCAAATGAGGTATAATGATGTCAATAGCAAATGAGAACTGATATCCATCTCCAAAATTTGATCTATATGGGGGCAGAAAGGGGAGGTGAGGGGAGGGTCAAGTAGGAAAAGAAGAAGTGGAAGAAATCAGGACAAAATGAAAGGTGGGAAGAGTGGAGTGAAGGCTGGGGCTGTGTCTTCATATTCCATATCAGCCAGATGTCCTCTGTGTTACGTCACTGGGTCTTGGGTTGCTGTTAGGTATTCTGGATAAGGCTGCCGAAGCAGGAGTGAAATGAGGATGGTCCTCAGGACACTGGTTTCATCTGGTGCCTTCAGAAGGCAACCTTGGGATGGTTAGAAATAACAGTAGTCTTTTCAGTTGGATTTGCTTTTTGCTAGAGCTGCAGGGCTAGTATCAATGTACTACTTAGCTCATGGTTATTGGCCAAAGTTCAGCTCTCAGAAGGGTCTGTTTGGAGTCTTCCCTGAGGTAGGAGCTTGAGATGCTTGGGTAAAAGAGAACAGTGACCTACTCTTTCCTGAAGGTCTATTAGGTGCTAGTCAAAATGCAGGACTTTTCTCCCCCCTACACATTAACTTGCTGAACATTCCAAAAACTGGTGAAGTATATATGATTGTTGCTTTTCCACTAAAGAGGATACTGAGACTCACAAAGTTTATATGACTCAAGTATATGCCCCAGACTTATCATAAGTGATGATTAGGATTTAAACCCAAGGTCACCAAAAGCCCACACAACTGGTTCCACCACATCAGATACTAGTCAACAAATAAAGAGCCAGGAAACTTAGGTGGAGTGAGATAAATTCTCTGGACATGAATCTCTTGTGTTAAAAATGATGACCAAATTTGCATGATTCCTAGTCTCTTCCAGTTCTACAATTCTCCGACTTTGATCAGGCCATCATAGGTCACCTCTAAGAAAAGCACAGATGTGAGCCCCTGATGTGCTTCTGATCGGTCTTTCTGAAGAAGCGGTTGTATAACCAGCTATTTCTGAATTCCCTGCTCTCTTCTAAGCCATGCAGTGACATTTGTGCAGGGCTCTGGAATTCCATGGGTACCCTAGACTCAGGCACCTGTGGCCTCATCTCACTATTCATGGTTTCACTTCCCCCTGCTTCACCATTTTCCCACAGATGAGGTCAGTGGGGTCCTGATTAGTACTATTTTAAATGGAGGTCCCTACTACACAGAAGCAGTTTTCCAGTCCTTCTCATATGTAGGGATTCATTTCTAAAAGCATTTGGTGGCAGTAAATAAGTCAGCAAGAAAATAAGCCAGCAAAGATTTGATCCAAATGACCACAAGCACACAAATGACTTATCTGCAATTTCTAAAGGCTGGCCAGAATTTAAAGCATATATTATGATATAGTAGAATATTTGATTTAAAAATATTAAAAGATATGCCCATGCTATGAAGAGAGTGTAATAATTTAAATATGCAAGCATTTCCCTTTAAGCATGATTAACAGTGATATGATTTCCATCCAATTTCTATTTCCAACTGTGAACTGGATTTTTAAAATCATCTTGTTTTCTGAGTAATCGTTCTGATATTAATTAAGACTAGACATTTATTAAGATATAATGCATACTGCTTTTAACTGAAAATTTTAAATTCAATTTACCTGAGAGAAATATTACAAAAGACCTCAATATGGTGATCATTTTTACTAAGCGAAATATAAATATCAATGTAGATAATGAATCAGATTTTCTCACACAGTTCATAGCATTCCTTTATAACTTCTACAAAGTGTTCATATTTAGTCTACCTTTTGGCACCAAATAAACTTTAACACAACAGGATCTAGAAATCTCACTTGGTTCTGATGTCAATCTTTCAGAAGGACAAGAACAAGTGTTTAAGTGTCCAAGGTCTGTCCTCCTCTGGAATTATCAAGTGTTGACATTATTTTCCATCAACGAATAGGGACAGCAAAAAGAGGAATAATTTTACCAATGTATCACAAATATAAAAGTTCACAGAAAACAGGACAGAAAAGAAGGCCTGGGGACTATTCACAGGTATTAAAGTCTTGGTAGGGGAAGTGAGTTTTCTCATGGTGCACCAGGAATCACCCGCAAATCTTCATCATGACTGTGAGTACCCAGATCACAGTGGTAACCACAGTAAGGAAGACATACTGACTGCTGAATTAAAGGCCTGCATGCATGGCTCTATAGCAAGCAAAAGTCCAGACAGTCCACCAACATTTCATGTGAACCAGGGAAGAAAATAGAGCCAAAATGTTTTGTTGGAGAGGCTGGGGATGGCCCTCCACAAATACCCTAAGTAGTCAAAATTTATTTCAATAATATGAAGTAGGATCAGAAAACACATCTTAGGAGAACACTGTGAACAACTGCATTAAACAAGAGTATCCAGGTATGAATAGAAGTAGCCTAAACCTAGTTTTGTTTTGTTCATCAATTATATGACATCTACATAAACAATGAGGAGTTTGGCATGCATTCATAGTTTTTCAACTAAAGGAACGAGCACTCAAAATAAAACTACTACAAGGGAGTTTTACTTTATCTAAAGCCCACACAGACAAGAAATCCATCCATTTATTTAAAAATACAAACAAAACCCAAACAATGTTGTAAACTGCAAAATGCTTGGTAGGATGTTAAGACAAACACGATGTAGAGAAAATAAGATTTTATATAGTTGGGTATTATCCAAATTGTTGCTTACCCTCTTCCCTGCACAACATCTCTGAAAGTTTATAGATATTTGTTGTATCACAGCAGATGTCTAGAACAAATATTAAGCAAAGGAGAATGTATATGATCTCTCCCATTTTAGTTTTTTTTTAAAGTAGGAAGATTGACTAGATATTAACACAAATGGGTTTAAATGTGAAGCTGCCATAAAAGCAGGAACATAAATGTAATTCTCCCAGCCGCTATTTTGATGCACATTTTTGATTCCATGAATATTTTATGAAATGGCCCAAACTAAAGCCATATAACATTCCTGCATTACTGATGCTTGCGCCCGTAAGCTACGAACATTAGAGGCATGATTGAGTGCATTAAAATGAACTCATTCAGCAGTGCATTGATTACTTGAAGGGGGAGGGAAACAAAAAAAGAAAAAAAAGGAAAAAAAGAAGTTGCTCCACTTAGGAAAACAGCATACAAATCTAAAGTTTGCAACACAATAAGGGCAAAAACAAGTTTAAATAAAATAATATACCATAAATACAGCATGACTCTGTCCAGATCTGACATTAATTAGACAAGGTGTTAATTACGTGCAAAGATGGCTGCTGGTATTGTTCAGGTAATTTAAAATGTCACAATCTCTAAGACGCATAGACTGGTCTGTTTTAGCTCCATGCATCAGCAATTCTGAAAATAGGTAATTATTTCCTTTTCTATCGACTTGTACATTTGCCAGTAAAAACAATGCTGCAGAAACAATTGCATGAAAATAATTTGACAGATCCATAAGACCTGTTTCTTCAGCAGCACTGGTATAAGTCTTAAGCATATTTAGTTCGAAATTGTGCACATTTGCTGAAGACTTTACGGAAATATTCCACTTTAGTTTAAAACAACAACCTAAAGGAACAATAAAGCTCTACGTGTATTATATTACATTTTAATCTGGAGCTACTGGACATCTTTGGTGCAAATTACCATTCTGTACAACAGAGAGATAAAATCTGCTAGAAGCAATATTGAACAGTAGCAAAAGAGAAAATGTTATTGCCCCTTTGTAAAAACAAAAGACACTGCTTTCCATTTCGGCTTAACTGCATGAACAATTTATATTATCTTAAGGTTTTTACATTCAATTATGATAATTATAACAGCACTACAAATGCTGAAATAGTTAAGGGCTTGCCACACTTCCAGCGGAAACTATCACTTTCAAGGGTTTATCTCCTGTCATAAGAGATTTGTTGTGCACTATAACCCACTGCACACCATTGCAAAACGGAACGCTGGAAAACAAAGATTTTGTTTGGTAACTCAATAGCATCCCTAATAAACTGAGAAGAAAATGTGCCCATAACTTTTGAGTAGCTACTTTTAGATATTTAGAAGAAATGTAAGATGCTAGTTTAAAAAACGGAATCCTCTCTTTATCATTTGGAGTGCTGATTTCAAGTGGACATTGTAGGAATGCTACCACACACCAGTTAAAGAGTATCAGTCATATTGACCAGACAATGAAAACAATCCCATGTAGACAGGTTTGGGAGAACCTCATCCAGGGTTTTATTACTGATGCTGGAAATAAAAGTTCACTTTTTTTTAAATCCAGAAATTTGCCTGGATCTCCAAAATATTCTGGAGGAAGTGTTATTAATTGTTGCTGTTTATGATTTTAGATAGCTGAATTGTGGCCAGTGAGCAAGTCTGGCTGCTCTTGGTCAATAAACCTCCAACAGTTGGTTTCAATCTAAGTTTTGTGATTTCAAAAGATTAAATATTAGGCAGCTTACTCTTAAAAGAGCATAACTGGAGGTATCAAAATTACTCAAAAAATTTATTTTAAAAAAGTAACACATGTGTATAATGTACAAAAGCAAATAATTAATATCAGCCATTATGAACCTTGTATAGTTGGTAGAGTTGACTATTTTCCTTATATAATAAATTGTTTTACTTTAATGTTCCTGCCTTATCTTAAAATACTGAGTAAAAAGTGTTGATAGGTATAAACATCCGAGGAGAAATAAAGTTAATATTGACATTAGATCAACTATTGAATTATATTTGCACAGGCCTTAATCAATGTAATTTTTACTTGAATTATATATTGCTCATGATTTTATATAAACCACATTCAATTTGATTTCTATATGTTTATGTGAGCAAAGAGAAAGCTGTGGAAACATCTATGCCAAAGTATCAGTATTGATTATTAAAGATGGTGATGAGGAGAGTGAGGAGAGTTAACTTTTCGCCTCCACTTCTATGTTTTGATGGATGACTAACATGTTATTTTGGATATTATGACAAAACACAAAAAACTGAAAATAAGATATTTAGATGAGCATGGAGGGAGAGAAATAATGTTAGCTGAACTTTTACTATGTGCCAGGCATGACAGTAGCTGCTGCTGCTCTTTCTCTGTGTGTGTGTGTGTGTATGTGTATGTGTGTCTGTCTGTGTATAACCTTACTTCACTCACCTTCAGGTGTTAGTTTCTTTTTAAGATGAGGAAACTGAGCCTCAGGAATTGTCTTGCCTAAATTCACATACTCAGTAGGTGGCGAACCAATGTCCGAAGCCCACTGTGGCTTTACTTCTTCAGGGTCACTCCCCTTTTTAGAAAATGGGTCAAATATTTAACTTCAAAGCCAGAGCCCAAGTTTTGGCCATCTGCCCCAGTGATACCATTGGACCATTCACACACTGCTTCTGAGCTTCCTTTCCTTAAGAATTCTGAAGCATGGACAACTATGCCAAGCTCCAGATGTGGTTGCAACGGGTGCGGAAACAATTGTCAGCACCTTGCTCAGTGCCTGGTGCTTCACAGACATCCAGTAACTTTTCATGTGGAGCTATCTAGTTTCCTTCTTTTTTTCAAGTTTGCAATTTGTTGTGAATCTGGATGGGTCTTTTATAGGGAATACCTTAAAAGTTAAATGTTATGGAATAATATCACTTTTTCAGATTAAATGCCAGCTGAAGCACTAATCGGAAACAGCACACTTCATCCAACTCTAACACAATACATAATCCTTACACTCCTGGTCAGTTGTGCCTCTGAAGAGAGATTTTAGGGGCAGTGCCTCTTCTTAGACAGAGGAAATACTGCCTCCTGAACAGTTTATTCAGTGTAGCAAGAACTGTGGGCTCGGTGCCACTGTTCAAGACCTCCTTGCAAAGCTTTGAAAAAAGAAAAACCTGCTGCAGAGCAGGCACCTTTGAATGAGGCTTCCTCTCAGTGCTACTCGTTAAGCAGTAAATAATTAAAACACCCTGAAAAAGACAGGTAAAATACAAGCAGCAATGTCAGTATCACAGACATGAAAGAGAAGGGGAAGAAAATGAATTGAAAAAAAAAGAAGCAATGAAATAATTCATTTGAAGCTCTAATAAAGTTTCATTTGCAGTCTTGTTTAAAGATATATCAGACTTTAGGGATGTAACCTAATTACATTTTTATTCTAAATTCCATTCAAAGATCTTGGACTTTGATTCTTTAACATAGATCAAACACGGTATAATTTTCTTGTGGCTATCAATACTTAAAAAGGATCTCTTCATTAAATACTATAAGGTCTTATGAACATGTACACATAGTAGATGAAGAATAAACTGACATGCCCCAAAAAGTGACAATTAATTTATGTAGAAATAGGAATGCTAATCCACTTCTTTAAGAAAGTTTTTAACTATCAAGTTCACTTTCATTCAAGTATAAAGTGACTCAGTTTCTACACTGGTCTAGTCGGATGCACCTTCGAAATGTTTACTAGGGCTGGCTTTCTAAATCCATTCTTAGAATTCACTCTGAAAAATGAAGTGTGCACATAGTGGCAGCGGGAAGTAGCCTCAAAATCACACAGACATTAAAGAGGAGGTGCTTTCAAGAGACCTGCAGTTTGAGTGTTAGTGAGGGTATATTACAATCATCAATGCTTTACACTTAGGAACTAGTTTGATTGGCTTTATTCCATGTTGTTACTAGGAAGTCTGAATGCAATAATGTGTTTGCTCTTCCAGGGAATCTTTTTGGAACAACTTCCTCCAGAGGGACTTTTAAGATGCAAATTTGGGAGCAGTTTACAAATGGGGGAAATGAACAAGTAGGATTTCTTTTTTGACTCTGAAGAGGAAAAATGCTCCCAACGAACTTGCTTAGTTGTACAAAAGATGTAATGAGACAGGAAAGTACACTAGGATTTAAACACCCAGATAGAGAAACCTACAGAGAGCTTTGGTCATGACTCAGCAGCAGCCATTGGGAGTTCCTGCTGGAGTTTTTGTTTGTTTGTGTTTTAATTTAATAAGATGTCCTTTATTAGTTTATGCCATTTTCTCTTGCAACATCCTGGACATAAAGGAGGCTTTATTGTTAAAAATTTTTAAATATGATAGTAATTTTAAATAGAAAATAAGTTATTTAAAACCAAAAATAACCATATTATGCTTGTCAAAATCTATTCATAGCAAACAAAGATGTTATCATCTCACTATTTTTGGTTCATGAATACAATACCAGATTAAGAAAGGCAGAAGAAAATTTTCACATTCACTCTATTTAGGGTGACCAGCTCAAGTTTATCCAGGGCTTTCCTGGATCTGGAATCCCCTCAGTCCCAGGCAAATTAGGGTGACACTACCCTGCAACTGACCCAAAATAACAAAAGATTTTGAAACTGTAATGCAATAAAGCAAAAGAAAAAAAGATATTTAGCAAAATACAATACAAGTTTAGTTATTTTAGGGCAAAAAATATTGGCATGAATTAAACAATATAGGAAAAATCTTAAGTATCACTGACAACACCATTAATCACTGAAAATGTACTTATTTTGGTCAAGTTTCATTCTATTCTATAATATATCCATGCATAATTTTACACAGTGTAAAGGACTGAATACAATTTTCTACATATCTAGATTATTTTATTAGAATGACATTCCATATTATTTATTTTCACAATCACATTTTAAAAGGCTGTGCAATATTTTGGGGGGGATATACACTTTAATCATCTGTCTAGTATTTAGATTACTTCTTTAATGTTTTAACTATCTTAACATTTTAGAACTGGAATTGATAGATAAGGGAGTGTGGCAAATTTTATGATTGTTAGGTTGGTGCAAAAGTAATTGCAGTTCTTCCATTAAAAGTAATGGTAAAAATTGCACTTACTTTTGCACTAACCTAAAACCATTTACCATATTACTTTCCAAAACCATTTAAATGATTCACATCATCATGAGCACCAACACACATGTGTTACTTTAAGAAATCATGATTACTTTTTTGTCCCTATTATAACAAGTGTTACATGGTTCTTTACAATTATTCAATTTGATTTTTAGGAAGTTGATTATTTTCTATGTATTCATTACTTACCATATTTCATCTTTGGTGAATTTTCTGTATTTTTGCCATTACATTATAGTTGCCGACATTTTTCTTACCAATTGATGGATACATAAAAAAATAGTTATTAATCTGTATTATATATAATGCATATAAAGTTAATTTTTCTCTTTTTCCCTACCTCCTGCCCTATATCTGAATACTGACGCTGTCTCCTCTGCTGTAATGTCTGATAATCATCCTTTCTTTCAATTTATTCAGCCACATACCAACTCACTCTCTTCACCAGTCTGAATGACTCCTGTATCTTCCTTCTGCTTTTCATTTCCTCTGTTGTAGGTTACATCACCCACATTTGCTGAACAGCCCAATTCATATGACAAAAAAAAAACCTATTATAAATCCGGCCAATCCTGTCTCTTCCCACTGACTCAATTTGCTGATCTTTTTCTCTTCAACTTTGCTCTCCACATCTATTAACCTTCATGGATTTAGTTTTCTTTAAAAACCATCCTTTATAATGTGTAATCTGAATAGGCTAAAATGATGTCAAGGATTAAGTAATGAGGGAGTTATATGCTGGACCCACTGATAGAATGGGATACTCACTGAACATAACATGGGAAGCGTGGGCTAGGGTAGGGCTGAGGAGAGAAGGCCTGATAAAGGCAAATAGCCAGAACTGTTGGCAAATGGAAGAGGACATTAAAAGGGAGATATCTTTTTTTATTTATAATTTTGCCTGGCCGAGTCCTATTTCAGAAGCCTTTTCTTATCATACTTTTAATAAAATAAATCAAGAACAAAAACCCAGAAGGTCGATTTTGTAAGTTCTCTGCTGAGCAAATCCTTGCATAAGGAGATGGTGTTGGGTAGTGGAAAAAACACTGAATCTAAAATCTAAAGACACAGGTTTCCATCCTGGCTCTGACATGTTTTAGTTGTCATTTAATTTTATCCAGCCTTAAAAAAGAAGAGAATTTTGCAATATGTGACTTGGATGAACCTTAGAACATAGTACTAAATGAAATAAGCCAGTCACAGAAGGACAAATACTTCACGATTCCACTTATTTGAGTTACCGAAAATAGTCAGACTCATAGAAGCAAAGAATAGAATGATAGTTGCCAGGGGCAGGAGGGAGGAGGAGATGGGAAGTTGTTAATCAATGAGTATAAAACTTCAGCTATGCAAGATGAATCAGTTCTACAAATCTTCTGTACAATTTTGTGCCTATAGATAATAATATTTATTGGGAACTTAAAAACCTTTTGAGGATAGATCTCATTAAGTATTCTTACCACAATAAAATAAAAAAAAGAAACAAAATAACCTCTTAATATCCTAGTTTCTGCTTCCTTAGAATGAGGATGAAATGCATGAATAAAAAAAATACTCAGTCTCCATCAATATACCTTCTTATGTGTTACTGCCATCATGTAGCTTGTAGATACATCTGACTTGTTGTAAATTTGTCTAAATGTTACTGTTAAATCAGTTTGAAAAACGTGTAGAGATTGTTTGTGTTTATTTGTGTAGAGTATGATAGGGAGAGGGGAAAGCTCCTGGATATTAGGAGCTCTGGATTCAAGTCTAGCACCAGCTGCTAACTTTATGGCCATGGCAAAATCGTTCAATTACAGTGCTTCAGCTTAACACTTATCTATCAAATTAGGGTTTGGACTAGATTACTTTGAAGATCCAATATGACTCTAAAATTCATTCATCTAAAAGAATTGAACATAAATTCTCAACCCAGTTTTAAACAATTGAGGACTATTTTATAATTTGCTAAATCCATCTCGATGTGTTATTCCATAGACGCCAGGTTTTCCTGACCCTTGGTGCCACCCTTACAGCAGCTCTTCTTGGACATCAATTTTTAGGGATCGTAAGCACTTACAAAAAATTAATCACCAGAGAACAATTCCTTCTTCTATTTCCCACCCAAGTTACTACTCTTCAAAGTGTTACCTCATTTGTGTGCAGTAGCCCAGCATCAAAGTGGAACAATACGGACAAGCAGAAAAGCCTTCACGCTCCCTGAGACAAAGAGAATATGCACTGAGGAGGCACTGCACACACAACAGTGATCTTACCACTTGGAAAGGCCATAGGGAAGTTATTAATGGAACCAAGCTTCCCCACTCTGTATGTGTTTAATGTTCTGAGGACAAAGATAAGAAAATCTTGAACACAAGTGGAACACAAGTCCCAAGGAAGAATAGTTTAAAGTTTTGCTAGATTGCCTGGTGACAGATTTGCATCCTCTAAGTAGAACTACAGAGAGAACTTGGAGGACATAAACAATGGAGCAGAGAGATTACCAAGATAAAATGTCAGGAGTTAAAGGGAAGAATGAGATGTGATAAAGAGAGACCCCAAGGGAAGGCGAAGAGAAGACCAGGTGGGAAGTGTTGAGCAGGTTCACTAACATGGAGCTTCTCACCCCAGCTGCCCTGGGGTCCCTAGGCTGGTCTCCCTGAGGACATTCACCAGCTTTACATGGGGATTCACTGAAATTGCTGCTTGTAGACCTAACACTGAGTTACAACAGTATAGCTAACTCTTCCTAGCCCTGGAAGTGAAAAGAGAAAGCAGCACTTATAAAGGCCCATGTGCCAAGGAGAGCACTAGACACTTCACTTACCACATTTAGTTTCAAAACAATTATCTGAAGGACTAGAATTTTTTTTTTCTAATAATTAAAGAGAGGTACAAAGAGGTTAATACTAGGCTCCTTCTCTGCTTTTCATAAAGTGACATTTTCTCCCCTAATTAGTAAATAATTTGACACACAGAGTTTTAATGACTAATCATTCTTTTTTTTATGACTGATCTTTCAATAATCATTTAAGCAGCCATAGAAATCAGAACTGGAGGTGAACTAAGCGCAGATAGCGTCTGCTCCAACTCCTTCATTTTAGAGCTGAGGAAGTAAGACTTATAATGATTAAATAACTTACCTAGATTTACATAGTTAATTAGCTAATGGCAGTGTCAAAAGAGAATCTAGGGTTACTACTCAGTCTAATACATTTTTCCACTGCTAGATTTGAGTGATGCTCAAATGTCATTTTAAGTAACAAGGCCAAGACACACATTCAACATCTATCAACTCTCCTTAATTTAACCCCCATGTACGAATTTGCAGCTTCTAATTTATTTTTATTCAATACTTGCGTCCTTCATTTTTAATATCCCTTACTGCCTAAAGACCGTTCAATCTGTGCTTAATTAACATCCCCCACCCCAAACATATTGTCTACCTCATTAATAGTGTTGTGATTAGATCTACAATAATTCTTTAATCTTCATGATTATCTTTTACCAGCTGCAAAAACCTAACCCTTTCAATAATTTGTAATTTAATGAGATTTCTAAAATTAGCTAGTTTAAAAAAACACTTAAAATATTTTTAAAAATTATAACTAAACAATACATGCACAAAGTAACCAATCTTAACAGTGTGAAAAGAAATAGTAAGTCCCCCCATAATTTCGCAGCATCAATGCCCTTCTCCAGAGACTGTCCTGGTTAAGATTTTGTGTATTTGATGGGTTTTAAATCCTCTCAACAGCACTTACTTCTCTATTAATTTTTAATAAAATGAAAGAGAAAATAAAATACCACACTAAAAACTGATACATCTTTTGCATTTCTTTTAGTTATTAAGGCTGTTTTTCTAATAAACTGGCAAATGTTATTCCATGACAAATAAGAAATCACAATGAAATTTTGATCAATTTTGATGTGACATCTTTATGTTAAATATATTTTTACCTTTTTTGGAGAACTGAATATTGTGATAATCAACCTCATTTCAAATGCAAAAGAATAAAGTGATATTTACAATGCAATATAGAATGAGGTAAAAGTAAAACTCTAGAAAAAATTGTTTATATGAGATATTAGTTTTGAAAATTTTTTTATTAATTTAGATAGTATTCAATTGATCACCACACATATAATTGTTTTTTATGTGTAGAATTTAAAATGAAGAAACATTAAATTTCTCGTATATACTGAGTCACGCCACTCCACTATTGGTATATTTCTTTTTTTTTTCTGAAATAACATCTTTGTGGTTACTTAAGGAAAAACATTGTCACCATATTGAATATTATATTAGTTTCCTGGAGCTGTCATAAAAAAGCAGCACAAACTGGGTGGCATAAATGACAGAAATTGATGGTCTCTCAGTTCTGGAGGCTGAAAGTTCAAACTCAAAGCATCAGGAGGGTTTATTCCTTCTGCGATCACATTCATAAGTACTGGGGGTTAAGAGCTCGACACCTTTTAAGGGTTTACAATTCAACTCATAATAAATATGGCTGAAAAAGTTCTCTAAACTGAGAAAACAAAAGTACCACCAGTGGATAGGGTAGTTGTCCCATCTTACCTGTGGAGCTATAAGAGCTTCCAGCCCCCATATGAGAAGCAGGGCGAGGCATGGGGAGCGTGTGGGACTCATGACAGGAGGCTGAGGGTTGGAGGTAGAAAGGCCCACCACGCCCAGCAAAGAAATAACTCGAATCACAGACATGGTTACAAGTGAGGTGTACCTGGGAGCCCATGCCAATGGTGAACCTGAGATCAAAGCGGAGAGGAGACAGGGCCAAAGAAAAGCCATGTGTAGGGACAGTCATCAGAGGCTTCACAGCAGGAAGGTTTCATTTGAAAAAAAGAGATCTGGCTTCTATGATTGGGCCTAATGCCCAGATGACTGGACATTCCCCTCACACATACAGGGACAGGGCCTGGGCTTTGTGGGGTAGAATCCATCACTGGGAAAGCTGTCACAAGACAATGGGTTTGCTCCAGAAGCCAGAACATTCTCTGGTTTATGCACACTTCAGCCGGTTTTTTTTTTTTGTTTTGTTTTGTTTTGTTTTGTTTTGTTTTGTTTTTTAATCAATGGGAGCAGAGTTCAGTTCACATGGTTGAGTTTGGTGGTCTCCTTTAACTAGTGAGGGAGCTATTGGAAGAGAGATCAAATCAAGGATGAAGTCTGATGTCTGGGAGATGGTGGATTCATGAATATGGAGTACATAGAGAGATACAGAGGGGAAAGTACAAGAGAAGGAAACCAGACTGACAACGGCAATGATGATGAAGGGGCTCAGAAGTTTATTGGTCAAACTTCCAGACAGATGAGTAGAGCAGAGCCAGAAACTCTACCCTAAACTAGTAGTTCACAGTGACTATGCTGATGCCCAGAGGTTTGTCCTGATCAGTTCTGAAATGTGTTGCAAGGAATTTCTTATAGCAATACACCATCAAAGTTTTTGAATGATTTACTTTTTAAAATATATAATGTTGATTTATCATTATCCACTTTAAAAAATTAATTACTCTGGTTTGTCTGATTTCCAGTGTGCTTTCTAGGTGGGGGAGAAAGGCTATAGAGCTATAGGTAGCACATAACCTTCAGCCTAGTTTACTCTGACCATAGCCAATAATTAGTGAGGGTGTTTACTTCTGCTCTGGGGGAGAGTGTTTGTCTAAATCTCAGAATTCTTGTAGGAGTATTATCTAAGTCAATGCAGACAAACGTATTTGTTGCTATAGCAGAAAAGGTTGAAACCATCACCATCATGTACAACATCAAGGCTCTCATGCTGGGCAGCTGGGAGATAAAACACAGGATATTAGAAGCCCACAGACATTGGGTGGTGACAGCATTACAGGGATTTTTGATGTTGATATTGCTCCTTGGCCTGGGTAGATACTGATGTGGTTTGAGGTCACCAAATATTTCTGCAGACAGAACCACGCTGAGGCACAGCCAGAGCACGAGTGTCTGTGTGCTCATGGCAGGGACATACAAGTCTTTCTGAAGTGGTTCTTTGGCAATGGAGCCTGTTTGGGGAATGCTCACAGAGATTTAGAAGATGTTTCTAGTTGTATGGAATTGTTGCCTGGGATATGGCTCAAGTGGAACTGGGTGAGAGAGACGCTTTCAGGGTAGATTATCTTGGGGATAGCAATTCAGGCACCCCTGATGTCTAAGTGAATACTGTAAGGACTCTGTTAAATATCTTTATGTGACTGAGTTTCTGAGATGTCTGTGATATGGTTTGGATCTGTGTCCCCTCCCAAATCTCATGTCGAATTTTAATCCTCAATATTGGAGGAGGGGTCTGGTGGCAGGTGATTGGATGATGGAGGCAGACTTCCCCCTTGCTGTTCACGTGATAGTGAGTGGGTTCTCATGATATCTGATTGTTGAAAGTGTGTAGCAGTTCCCCCTTAATTCTCTGCCTTCTGCTCCACTATGTGAAGATGTGCCTGCTTCCCCTTCACTTTCTGCCATGACTGTGAGTTTCCCGAAGCCTCTACAGCCGTGCTACCTATACAGTCTGTGGAACTGTGAGCCAATTGATCCTCTTTTCTTTATAAATTACCCAGTCTCAGGTAGTTCCTTATAGCAATGCGAGAACAGACTAATATAGTCTGTATGCTGTGTTCAATGCTGACAATCGTAACTATTGTGCCTACTCCTTTGATGCCTCTCTTCTTTTTTTCCCCCAACTTTTAAGTTCAGTGGTACCATGTGCAGGATGTGCAGGTTTGTTACATAGGTAAAAGCGTGCCATGGTGGTTTACTGTACAGATCATCCCATAGCACAGGTATTAAGCTCAGCATCCATTAACTATTCTTCTTGATGCTATCCCCCACACTGTGTGTTGTTCCCCCTGATGTGTCCATGTATTCTCATCAGTCAGCTCCCACTTACAAGTGAGAACATGTGGTATTTGGTTTTCTGTTCCTGCATTAGTTTGCTGAGGATAATGGCTTCCAACTCCATCTATGCCCCTGCAAGGGACATGATCTCGTTCCTTTGTATGGCTGCATAGTATTCCACGGACACCTCTGTTTTATTGGCTGGTTATTCTTTACACTAAGTTACTGAGTTAGCCTGGCAGGAGCTTTCAAGAAACTTGAGTGAAGGAAATTAGGAGTGCAGGACTGAATCAGGGAGCTCATGCTTTGAGTAGTAGATCCCAGTCCCAAGACCCATGACCAGGTATTGAGTCTTTGGTCCAGATGGAAACACTAGGAAACTGTGTCAGTTAAGTGGTCTACTATTTCCTTCTGGGTTTAGTCTTCAGTAATAATAATCATGGTATCCTGAAACAGTTTACAACCTTGCACAGTAAGTAAAACACTATTGTGGACCTGCAATGCAGGCATTCTACATCAGCTAGCTTTAAAAGCTGTATATTTTATTTTTTATGTCAAAATATGTTGCATGTCTAGTATAATGAAATAATGCAGAAATATATAAAGGAAAAGTAAAATACATGCACTTTTCTATATTAAAGAAATAGAAATGGAGTTTTGAAAGACTGTTGTAACAGTAAATTGAGGGATATGTGTGTCTTCAAAATGTTAAAACAGAAGTTTTACTGAAGCACAAATACATAAGATACCACATTCCAAAGGGACACTTTAGACCATTGTGTGAAATTTTCAGACATTGCCAAACACCATTAACAGAACTCCTGAAATCCCTCATTCACAATAAGGGCATATAAGTGTTGGAGACTGTATTAGTCAAAGTCATATTTACTAGAGTGGTAGTAAATAGACCCTGAAACTTCAGGGGTCACATAAAGTAACTTTCTTGTTCACATAAAGTCCACTGAGGGTTGGGTGGCTCTGTAGGGTAGCTCCCCTCCAAATGGTCATTCAGGGATCCAGGTTGTTTCCATCTTGTGGTTTCACCACCTCAACACAAGTTTTCCATGGTTGCCATGGCAAAATAGATACAGCATGGACAACTCACATCCACTCCTCCATGCTTCAAACTGGAAGTGACTGATTATAGCTTACTGGCCAGAATTAGCATTTTTATAATGACAGACACATAGCACTCAATAAATTGTAGCTCTTACCATTATGGTTATTGGAAAACAACATTTTGAATAACTGGAAAAGAGTTCATCATGTGTAGTTACCATGATTAATTAACTATTAACCTGCTGTAGGACATTTCTATTGTGTCCTTTGTTGTTGTTGTTATTATGATTATGATTATGATTATTTAGAATCAGGGTTTTACTCTGTCATCCAGGCTGGAGTGCAGTGGGACGATCATGGCTCATTGTAGCTTCAACATCCTGGGCTCAAGAGATCCTTCTGCCTCAGTCCCCTCCTGTATCTGGGACTACAGGCACGTGCCACCATATCTGACTAATTTACTTTTTGTAGAGACAGAGTCTCACTATGTTGTCCAGGCTGGTCTTGAACTCCTGGCCTCAAGCAATACTCCCACCTAAGCCTCCCAAAGTGCTGAGATTACAGACATGAGCCAATGCGCCCAGCCATGTGTCCTTTTTTCACACTTACAAATAATACATATTCAAAGACAAAATATGTCTTTATAGAAATCCTTGTCTTCATATCTGATTACTTTTTAGAAGTGGAATAGCAGGGATAAAGAATGTGGACATTTTTAAGACTCTTGATACATATGCCAAATTGTATGTTAGAAATGTCAGACTAATTTATCCTATCACCAGCAATTAAGAAGCATACTTATCAAAACCTCACAAGTATTAAATGCTATGTTAAACAAATAAATAGACAACTTTGATTCCTCCACATTTGAATTTGATGCATATAGTCACTCACATTGTTATAATTATCAGAAAACAAATTTGACTCTTCCACTGAAATGCAAGCCCCCTAATCAAGGGGCCATAAATATCTTTTTCAGCTAGTATTCCCAGCACTTAGCCCAGTGCCTTGCATACAGTAGGAACACAGTAAACATGTGTTTAAAAATTACAGTTGAAAAGTGGCATATCTTAAGTGCTTAGATTAGTGCTTTTAAAATTATCAATGTTGGTTTTTTTCTCATGCTTTCCACTGGCTGAATTTCCTGAAATTGTCTCTTAATTCATTTACCTATTTTTCTACTGGTACGTTAGTTGTTTTTCTCACCAATTTGTAAATGTTCTTCATATAATAATAATATTAATCCATTATCATATTTGTTTCAAATATTTCTCAACTTTTGTTAACTGTAATTATATGAGGTCTTTAATAAATCTGTTTACAGTTATGTGTCAAATCTCTCAATTTTTGTTTCTCATAGAGGAAATTCCCTTCCTCTAGCCTCATGTTTCCTTGAGGGGACTTCCTCTCTCCTTCATTCTTCACTTCTCATCAAGGGAAGAGGCAGGCCATATGTGACTGGTGAAATTCTCTACTTCCATCTTCTCTGGACTCAGTTCTCAAGGAGGGTGATCCTTGAACTCCATGAGGAAGCTCACAGGAGCAGGCATTGAGCCTGTAAGAGAGCCTGAACTTGACCAGTCTGCCAGTAGCTAGGTGGTTAAGATTAATTCTGGGGGAGAATAGAGACTCTGATTAGAACAGATTAAAGCTCTATTCTCTAATCAGCCTTAACAATTATGATCTGTCTGACTCCTTTGTTTCTTATGAATTTGTTTTATACTTGGAGCAGAGAGGATATAATTATCCCTCAATAAACCATATCGTTTTCCCTTGTGCTTTACTCAAATTGTTTTTGTTTTGAAGGTCTTTCTCATGTAAAATTGCATAAATATTTGCCCATATTTTCTACTTGTTTTTTATAGCTTATTTAAAAGTTTCTCATAAAATTTATTTTAAAATAAGAGATGTAATCAACATTACTGTAAAATGGTAAATATTAAAATGAAGAGAAAATTAAAATCATACTGAATTTTATACTATGTAGCTTCTACTTCCAAAATTACTCATGTGCATTTTTTTTCAAACTTAACTTTATGTTTAATTGATTTAATTGTTTACTGTCAATTTTTTACATCAGGATTTCTCTATTCTTGAACTTTTAATTTTGACTTATCTCTTGTTGGGCTCCAGAATATGATATACAGAAACTGTATTGATAGCGCAGTTTCTGAACCTTGCATATCTTAGAATGTTTTCCTGTTGTTTCACCCAGGAACAAGAACTTAGCTCTATAGCCCTCAATTCTCAACTGTACAGCATTTAAACTCTCTTTTCTCTCCCCTCAAACTTCATAGACTCTACTTCTTTTTACCTTCTGGCATTTATTGTTGCAAAGGAGAAAGCTGAATAATACTTGTCTAATTTTTAATCCAATGCAGGTGATCTGTGTTTTCTCCTTGGATACAGGTAGGAGTCTCTCTTTATTTGAATATTCAAAAAATTCCCAAGGATTTATCTAGCTATGAATATCTCTTTATTAATTGTGACTGGAGCATGAAAAGCTATTTTAATGTGCATATTCAGAATTTTGGCGGGTGTGAGGAACAAGAAAGCATTCTTAAAATATAATTGATTATTGCCTCATTTCCAATTATTGTGTATTCTTCCTCAGGAACTTCCATATTTATCATCTTCTCTCATTGTTTTCATTTCTTAGTCCTTCCCTTGCAATTTGAGATCGTTATTCAAGTTTGTCCTCAACATCACAGACTCAATTTTTCATTATGTCAATTTCACTCTTTTCCTACTCTGTATCTTAATTATCCCAAGACATTGTATTGAATGCCTTCCTGATTTTATCTGGTACTCATTCTCATATCATCTGGCTCTATCCTTATGCCTTTCTGGTTTCTACTCGTGTCTTTATGAAGATACAAAGCAGTTTTCTAAAACGACCACTTTAGCAAGTTTGTTCTTTTTCTCAAGTTAAGCCTCTGGATTAATGCTTAGTTTTTCCTTCATCTCCTACATCCCTCAGGAGGATGCTCTTTAGTCCTGGTATTCAAAGGCAAGCAGAGTGGACAGTCTCCCCTTGGTTCTACTCACTGACCATGTGATGTTGGTGGAATCCTCTTCTGCTAACTAAAGGTGGGTGGTAGTTGGTAAAAATTCTTGTGTTTACCAGGCATTCTTCTAGGGCTGACGTTTGTTCTTCTCTTACTTTAACCCACTAGTTCTCTTCTACTTTGGTAAGTTCTTGAAACCATCTAGTCTTAGGGGTGAAGCTTCCTTTGAAGCTTACAGACTTACTCATGGTCCCCTCTTTGTCCTCATTATTAAAGGACAGGACTTTTGTGGTCATAATATAACCAAAATCTCTTTAGGTTAACAGCACTCCTTATGCATAATTTGAAGACCTGAGAGGTAGGGGTTAACACATCCAGAACTGATCCCCTGCAGGCCAGCTTCGCAGAAAAGAAAAGGGACGCTAGCAAAGCTCTATAGAAACTAGTTAGGCTCACTGCTCAAGGCACTCAGTCGTGACCTAGTGCAAAGGCTTGGACCCCAGTCTCTCTCTTCTGACAGGGGAGAGGTTGGTGTTCCCCAAACTATGATTGCCTATGTGGCAAATTTTACTATTTGTATGCCATGCCCTATGACTACAACCATAAGGCCTCTCCCCTTGGTCCCTCTCTCCCTCCCTGCCACTCCCTGCTGATCATGCAGGGGAGGGGCTGATGTTACATCAAATCATGAATACTGAACTGTACCAAGGCTTTGCCACGTCATATTGCTATTGCATCTGGCTTCTAATCATACAGCATCTGATGACAGGATAGTGGGATACCAGCACCCTGCTATTGCTCCTGCCTCTGCAAGTTCTCACAAAGCAATGCTGCTCCCAGTTGGTCTGCTGTGAGTGCTGCTTACCAAGTTACCTTGCTAGCACGGCAATTGTTCCAGTAAATGGAATATCCATCTAGGCACACATCGTGGCCTTCCAGAAGCAAGTTAGGAAAGCAGAGATAGATTAAAAACTCAAAGAGAGATTTTAGTAGCAGTCTTGTTGTCAACCTTTGGGAGTTGGTGACTATTAGTAGGAAAGACCCTTGGAAAACTGAGGAGTGGGAGACCTACAGGGTTAAGACTCAGTGATAGAATTTATTGTATTTTTAGTGAGAGTAAAAGAAGTTGCCAAGGATGGGATGGATACTGTACTGAGAAGAAAGCTGAACCACTGCTTCATAACACTCATGGAAAGATAAAACAAAAGCACATAGTGCCAGGATCACTGAAGAATGGGTAGAGGAGATATTAGGGAAAGGTACTGACCATCAGCAAACAGGGATAAGTGGGCTCCCAATTCTAACTCCTCTCTATGAGATCAAAATCTGAAAGGGGACAGTCCCTTACAGTGGTGGCCTCCTCCAGAAGTCTGTTGTTGGGTCTGCCTTCCACTGCTGGGTGTTTCAAGGGAGAGCTGGTAGTTATTCCAATGTGTCTTCACAATACTGTGCTGCTCCCGGTGCCTTCTGAGCTCCCGGCAATTTATAGAGATACACTATCTAGCGTCTGTCCAAAAACTGTCAACAATAAATCTTAGGATCTGAACTGAGCAAGCTAGTCAGGACAATTGTTTCTTTCTTCAGAAGTCCCCCAGTCATTGGAAGAACTTGGAATTAATGCTGTAGATTATTGTTAGCCTTGACTCCAACTCTGTACTAAAGTCATACAGAAGGGTCTTCCAAACCGGAAAATGTGCACTTTCTACGTTATTCTTACAATGGTCTCCCCTGCCTTGTCTGCAGTGAATATATTCAGTAACTTGGGGTTGTCACCAATCATCTATCATCCAGGAGGACATCTAATTGTCCTCCGGGTTTCCCACAGCAAAGTCAATATCTAGACTCAAAGCTAATGGGTTGAAATGGAATGGGCTGCTGATGAAGTGGGAGATGATACTTACAAGCCACCCACTGGAATTGGGAGAAGGGAAAGGACTAAAATGTGGACTGAAATGAAGGATTAACTTGTCCAAGACTGATCTCTCCAGTCTAGCCCCCCACAAAGGCTGGCCTCCTGCACAGTCCATGTAAACCATCTAGTCTCAGTGCTTAAGTCCATTAATTTGGTCAAAAGCAAGGCTTGAACTTAGCTCATCATGGGGAAGAGGAGAGAGGAAAGTGCTGGTGCTGCCTCAACTATGAATGCTGCTGTGGTAAACCCTACTGCTAGTTTGCATGCCCCCAAAAACTCACCAATAAAGCTGCAACTGCAAGGCTTGGACCCCAGTCCCTCGTCATGCCAGAGAAGGGACTGGTGTTGTATCCAACCACTAATGCTGACCTGGCAGGATGGGATTGAAATGAAGGCTGTGCCACTCATCTTGCTATTGTTCCCTGGCCTCAGATCATACCAAAGGAGGACCTGGTGTTTCCCTAGTCATGTCTGCCCCCAACAGACCTCTGTGTGCAGCTCTAGAATGAATCAGAGCATCTCCTATTGATCCAGTGTCTGAGAGCTTTCTCCAGTGCCCCACAGGCACAGTGAGAATGCTGCTTGCCCATTTGTCCTGTTGCATAATAAAATCCTTACAAATAAAGTCACAATTCTAAAAGAAGATACAGCTGATTTGTTTCAAGTGTTTTTCAGTTGATGACTACTCCAAGCCAGCCACCGCAAGTAAAGATCTGAAGATATTTGACCTGAAGAATGAGACTGCCAGCCCTTGAGCCAAAGGGAACCAGGCTGCGCTGTACCCCAGAAACCCATTTTTAGCAGCAGTGGGGACTTGAACCTATCTACTGTTCATGACTCTGGCCAGGGGGCTCTGCGTGGGGTTCTGGTCACATTTACACCAGTGGGATGAACATGACCCCTGACTGCAGCCATGTGCCCAGTCTCTGTGGCTCTGGCTTCTGCTCATGTTCCTCATTTGCTCCATGGTTCTCTGAGTGTGCTGGAGCCCTGCCCAGGACTATAGCCAGCTTGGTTGGGCCCTGACAACCTGCCCGTTGCCATCTGCCGGCTAATGTCCCACTTTACCATGAATGAGGGCACCCCTGGAATCAGGATGCTGCCACCTGCCCCTGGGCACAGCTGCCACCTAGCTGTTGCTGCATGGTCTCCATTCGCTTGTCTGGACCAATCAGATCAGATATGTGGAAGCTGGGCCACCATCACCTCAGAGGGAACACTTCAGCCAGGTAAGTCCCCACTCCACTCTAGCCACATATTCTTGAAACTCCTAGTTTACTTTTTTAGGTTGAAAATTCTACCCCCTATTACAGAAGCTTCACAGATAATTTTCACCCTCACTAGGTACATCAAACACTCAAAGTTAATCTCCAGAGTTTTCATCAACATTGACTTAGTTGTTTTATCTGTTAGGCAATTAAGGTATGGTTCTAGGGTTTATGAACTATTTAAGGGCATAGAAAAATATTTTAGATCTGACAGAAACTAGTTCCAAAACAAAATAACACACTCTCAAATGATCTCAAAAGCAAAAGCCTTTATAATTATTCATAACCCAAACTTTTTACTTATGAAATATGAGTGCATTTCATCATCCAGTAGGGTGGGACATCTAAACTCGAGCAAGTCAAGGATGTGAGAGTGTAATCTCATGGCAGACCCTCCCTAACTGCTCACATTTTCCAACCTCATCGTTTCCCTCAGTCGCTGTGTGGCTGCCACCAAATGGTAGGTGTGACCATAGTGGCATGGGTACTAACCACAGGGCTCATAGGCAGAGTATTTGTTGAATGAATGGGTGCATAGATGAATGAATAAACAAATTAAGCAATGTATAAATCCTACAATAGAAATGTTTTAAGATATTTTTAAAAATCAGAATGAGAGGGGAATGGGGAGTTGTTGCTTAATGAGTAAAGAGTTCCAGTTTTGCAAGGTGAGAAAGTTCTGGAGATTGGTTGTGCAACCAAGCGAATATACTTAACACTGCTAAATATAAGCTAAATATAATTAGAAATGATGAAGATGTCTAAGTTTTATGTTACATTTTTCACCACCATAAAAAATTTAAAAATCAAACCAAATTTTTTAAAATTAGAAATAAAATTTACAGAAAAATTCAAAATACACTTATGACAGCTATCTGAATTTCAGTGCAGCAACTCTTCAGTTTTCATCAACATAGCCCTGACTTCTTCAGTCCTATTTTCATAAAATATGTATTATTTATTCTGTGACTTCTTTTGGGGGAGGTCAGTAAGTGACAGTTCCATTTGACAGTCCAGATAGAATTTGATGGCATAATTACAAAAATAAAATAAAAACAATTTTACTTTCAATTTTATATAAGGAAGAACTTAACCCTTTTGTACAATTTGAAAAACAAAACTTGACTTTTAGCAACAGGCTAGAAATTTTCAACAAATTTGAAATAACTTCTTAATTTATAGTAAGCCATATCTCCTCAGTGTGTACATTTATAATCACCTAGAGTCTCCACACTCAGAAATAACTACTGTTAACGTGTTAGTGTATGATATATGCACAATACAAATACATTTTACATTGTGTTTTATATCTTATTTTTCTATTTAATGTATCAGGAGCATTTTCTGAAATTAACACATATTCATGGTTTCCTGTGTTAATTTGGAATAAAATCCAAAGTCCTCACCTTGGCCTACAAGCCCCAGTGTGATCTATCCTAAGCCTCCCTGTGTAACTTCAGCTTCTTCTACTTCCCACCTTCCACTCGCTATGTTCCATTCACACAGGCCTTCTTGCTGGTCCTTAGGCATGATCAGCATGCACTTGCCTCAGGGCCTTTGCACTTATTGCATCCCCGCTCTGGAACCCTTTTCTTCAGATTTTCTCAAGGGCTACTCCCTCATTTCACTGCTGTCTCATCTTATAATAGGTAAGCACCTTATATAAAGTGATAACAATTGTGTATCCCCTTGCTCTACTTTATTACGTATTGTAGGACTTAACATGACTTTAATATAACATTACATAACTATTGATTGTTAAGACCTGGTTTTCCTAGAAGAATGTAAGCTCTACAAGGGCAGAGACTTTGTCTTGTTCATTCTTCTATCCCCTGACACCAGGTTGTAAAGCATCATTTGTTGAATGAACCAATGACTTTTGCTTTAACCTATTTCATGACTGCACAGAACTCTGTTGCATGGATGTTGCTAAATACATTTAGCTAATTCCCTTTTCTGGGATACTATAGCTGGCACTGCAGTGGAATACTTAAATATGTTCTCTTAAATACAGTAGTTTTCCATTGTTTTATCCGAGTTAATTACACTGAGTGCAGTAGCTTCCTAGCCATGCACCTTCCTCTTTTCCCTCCTCCCACAGTTTGTATTACAGACAGACTGATATCCCACTCCTTTCCTTGCCCTCCATGTACAGAAGCTTAAGTCCAAGCTCTGACTGCTGGTATGTCCCTATTCTACCTTCCCACTGTGGTTTCCCAGGGTGGGAGGAGGGGGGAGGATCACGAAAAATAACTAATGGGTACTAGGCTTAATACCTGGGTGAGGAAATAATCTATACCACAAATCCCATGACATAAGTTTACCTATGTAACAAACCTGCATATGTACCCCTGAACTTAAAATAAAAGTTAAAAAAATCATTTAACTATTCCAAAAAACACTCCACACTTCCCACTGGATGCAGGTTGTCCCTCTTATCAGTTGCTCTAATTATGCTTTAGTGTATATTGTTCCCTTTTCACAGAATATATTCCTATTCATTTACAGGCCTAAATTCCACCCATCTTCCAAGTCCCTTGCCAGTCCCTCCTGACTGCATTGTGCCTTCCTTGAATCTAGTCTGCATGATCTCTCATCTCCCTAAGTTTTTCTAATACTCCCTATGTCTAGCACGCATGATGGCTTCTGCCCATGTTCAGGCACCTCATGAGCTTTAGCTACAATCACATGAACTGCAACTTCCTGAAGCGCTTTCAAAGTCCTATGCAGTCCTAGTCACAAAATAATAAATATTTTTAAAATTGAGCAGTTTCACCAAAGTCAAAACTTTTATGCAAAACGAGATAGTGTTTTAAGGGAAGAAATGGCATTATCCAAGATCAAATCTTTTCATCTTTCCCTATATTTTCTTTGCATATTATCTACACACTATTCTGCCATAAAGAATTTTCCATTCTTAAATTCCTATTTGCAATCCTTGATCAACCACTATACAAAATCTATTTCTGACAATTTTGTTGTTGTTTTAGATTTTGGTTTGTCTTAACATTATTAAGTATGAAGTTATTTTTAAATGAGTATTTCATTCAGGAATTATTTTAAAAATCATGATAAGGCCGGGCGTGGTGGCTCAAGCCTGTAATCCCAGCACTTTGGGAGGCCGAGACGGGCAGATCACGAGGTCAGGAGATCGAGACCATCCTGGCTAACATGGTGAAATCCCGCCTCTACTAAAAAAAATACAAAAAACTAGCCGGGGTGGTGGCAGGCGCCTGTAGTCCCAGCTACTCGGGAGGCTGAGGCAGGAGAATGGCGTGGACCCAGGAGGCGGAGCTTGCAGTGAGCTGAGATTCGGCCACTGCACTCCAGCCTAGGCGACAGAGCGAGACTCCGTCTCAAATAAAAAAAAAAAAAAAAAAAAAAAAAAAAGAAATAAAAAAAAAAAAACATGATGAGGTGGTATGTGAGTTATATAGATATTTCTTGGTTTTCACATAAGGGGCATGGGGCAGTATGAAAATCATAACGTATACCTTTCATTCTTTCATCCTGTGTGTGGAGGGGTCAGGGAGGATGCTTTCTCTTAGTGAGGATGTTACCTGGTAGGAACTGTAGGTTGAGCACTCAGGCAGAAGCATGAGCAAGTGATTCTGCAAAAAATATTCTGCAAGGAATACTGAAGCTAGGTCCACAAGTCACATGGTTTTGTTTTTTGATCTCAATAATATACATGATTATGCTGAAATCTCAGGTTTTTTTCTCCACCACCACGTGTTTTTCGGCTGGGTGATCTCAGGATCCACCAAAACACAACCAAGGCATCCTGGCAAATGCCCACTCACCATCTTCCTCGTAGAGAAGACCCATATGCATGTGTGCCTCAGCTTCTTTCTTCCCACAGTCAATTTTGATCAGCTGAGCAATCTTAAAACATCGTTCATAGAAGTGGTTCCTTACCCACTTGTCTTCAGAGTTATTGAAGTAACAGGCCAGAGCATACAAGTTGTTATATACATCTTCGAAGGATTCTTCAAAGAGAGAAAAGCGCCATGAATGGCATTAGAAAGATGTCTCATGGCATACCCTTTAGAATGGCAAACCAATATCATGTCATTTATTTCCTACTTTTCCTTAAAGATGTGATTAACAATTTTAAAAATCGGGTCTAAAAGCAAAAATTAATTTATTTTAACAATTAATTTAATTACATTAATTAAGGGATGTGCAGATGACTAAAGCAACAAAAGGCTTTCTGAAGACTTACAACATGTAGGAAATTCACACTATTTGGTTGAAACAGGAGGCTTTGAGATATAGGACAGGACAATACCTACTAGCAACGTGCTCAACGCTTTTGGAAGAAAGGAGTATATGGTATCATTGAGCACTTTTCCCACTGGAGGTTTGAAAGTACTTAGAGATTCTAGAGATGGCAATGTTTCTCAGCCATGGCAAAAGATAATGTAAATGAAGAAAGCAGAATGGATATGAAAATACCAAGGTATTTCATATCATAAAAAATGTCACGGGCCTGAAGATACAACAAATGATGATCAGAATGACCCTATAAGCTCCATATGCTTTCAAGCAATGTTTCTAGCAATATTAATTTCTAGCAATGTTAAGAAAGAGTAGACTCCTATGCTTCTGTTTTCTATGGGTATTTTTTTGCTGGGAATGCATAAATACTAGTCATTTTTATTCAGAAAGTTGTTGATTAAACTCTTGTAGGTTTTTTTTAAAAGGGTATCTAACCTATATGTACATAAAAAGTGTGTTCATCAATTGTGAATCAGTCTTATAAACCCTACCTTCAACAAATATATCTGTGTGCTGATAAATCATGCCTCAGTCCTGTAAACTCTACTCTAATGGTGAATACGAACAAATTAATAATATTTATGTCTTTTGTATTTATGCTGAAAGCATAGTTATATTATAAAATGCAGTGGTCTCTGGGTTACCCTTCCAATAATTTTTTAATAACAACCATTATCTATTAGAATTCACTGATATTAATTGTTCACTACTACCAGAGGAATCAACCCACATATTCCTGAAGAGATTACAATTATGAAAAATATTGCCCAGTAGGACACCTATAAGATTAGAACCAAAACTCAGAAAAAAATTAAACAGGTTGATTACAACAAAGGGTCGTTTTGCAGAACTGTAAATAAGTCACCCCAATGTTTCAAAAGAAATTTCTAAAACCGATTCTATTCCTTTACATATACTTCTTCAAAATTCTTTAAAATGGAAACTAAGATTTATATGAAAATAAATTTAGTAACTAGAAAACAAAATAAAAGGTCGTCCTATCCTGGAAGTCGCTGGGGATTCTGGAGAGCCATTCTGCTTTTCGAGGACACTCACACTAGGTGACAGCTCAGGTGAAAATAGAGAGTGACCTAAGTTATTTATTTTATGCAAATACTCCCACCTCAGAACTACTTCTGGGCTTTGTCTTTCCATTATGAACTTCCTACATAATGTGAATACAACACTAAAGTCTGTTTTGTAATATTTCATATTCTTGGTTATATTTACTGATTAGAGAGTTATTGCTTTTAAAAGCCAGTAAGTAAAACATTTGGTATTTTCCACTTTAATAAAAAGTATATATATAATTAAAATACATGTAGTCCTGAAACAATTTTTTTATATTTTAGTAATTAAATCTTAATGTAAAATATTTGCAACATTTCGTAAGGTTTTTTTGTTTTGTTTTGTTTTGTTTTAGGAATGAGTTAGATAAGCTACCAAGATTACATATTTAAAGACTACTTGTCAGCTAAGCTATTTTCTATGAAAAAAATGGATGGTTTTCCAGAATATTAAATATAAAAGAATATATTCAAGTTTCAAATCTTTGGGCAATCCAAATACATGTCCTGTGCCCTTTACAAAGGCTACAAGTAGCCTTCTCTCCTTGCTTATAGACAACTTCCTTGAATTGTCAGCAGGTATATTCAGAAGATGAAAATCAATTTTATTGTGGGTTTCTTATGCTCTTTAAAAAGACGATTCTACAATAAAATAAATTTTTTTTTATTTTTTTTTTGCTATAGTAAAAAAAAAATGGGAAACTATATAATGGGAAACATTTTGCTAATTTCCTTTTCAGTAAACCACACAATAAACAGCAGCATGCTAAATGCTCTGATTAGTCCTGCAATACATCAACCTGCTTAACCTCAATGTTAGTTCACCTGGTATTTCTCAAGCTTATTTTGCCAGAAAATTGTTTTGTTTTGCTTTACATCAAATCTGTAAATATCTGTGGAATTTTGCTTTAGTAGAACATAATTTGTGTATCTTAAACAAACATTATTAGAAAAAAATTGCTGCTCAACCCTTAATAAATTTAAAAGTCAAGTGTAAATAATGTTTGAATTATCTATTGATTCTCTTACCCATTACCATTATTGTCATCTCTTCCCCAACCCCATGGGACAAAAGGCTCAAATCAGATGTC
Organism: Rhinopithecus bieti; assembly: GCF_001698545.2. Lineage (NCBI taxonomy): Eukaryota > Metazoa > Chordata > Mammalia > Primates > Cercopithecidae > Rhinopithecus > Rhinopithecus bieti. The sequence continues at coordinate 111,233 of NW_016814250.1, forward strand.
ACAGATGGCACAGCAATGATTCATGACAATGGATAATATTTTAAAAATGTATCAAGGACAAAGACACACTTTAACAATGGAAAATAACTCCAAAAGAAATGATTGACTTACTTTAAACACACCTTTGCTATAAAACAGCAAGTGATGTTTTGTAAAGTAATTTAAATAACTCTAGGTTACTGCTCTGTAAGTCTCAAGAGACAGAACTGACCTGAGATGACTATTGTTAGTGCCATAGCTTTGATGAAATGAACTTCACTGTGACCCTAGAGTGATGGTCCTTCCAATGAGAAGCAACGAGAATGCTCAGTTATATGCTATCTCAGGAAAATTGTCTCCAACCCCACAACCATATGGAATGGAACTTTAAGATACTATTAACATTTCTATATTCTAGGCATACATATACATTTTAAGATTTAGGATTCATTCAAGTTAATAAGAGTGAATGTGCATGTCTCATTTTCTGATACATTCCTAATTCAAACCACAATTTTCCTCCAGTAAAGTTCATGTGTTGAATGTGGAAAAAAAATTATAACAATTTTTGAAAGAGGGCCACACAAATGTTTACATGTCCTTCAGCTGAAGATTTTCCAGTAATATTTTTGTAATAATTTTGATTTTCTATATTTCAATCACACAAAAGTCACTGAATTTTGTGGGAGATAATCCTACAGAAGACACATTGGCTATTATAACGTTGGACTTTGGGCCAGGTCCAGTGGCTCACGCCTGTAATCCCAGGTTTTTGGGAGACCAAGATAGGTGGATCGCTTGAGGTCAGGAGTTCAAGACCAGCCTGGCCAACATGGTGAAACCCCGTCTCTACTAAAAATACAAAAATTAGCTTGGCATGGTGGTTTGTGCCTGTAGTTCCAGCTACTCGGGAGGCTGAGGCAGGAAAATCGCTTGAACCTGGAAGGTGGAGGTTGCAGTGAGCTGAGATGGCACCACTGCACTCCAGCCTGGTTGACAAAGCAAGAGTCTGTCTCAAAACAAAACAAAAAGTTGGACTTTGTTAACTTTTGGATTGGAGAAACATTTTTACTTATACATATAGTAACTTTTCTTTAAGAAATATTATAAATTAAAATGTTTTCTACCCTGAAATAGACTATTTGGCATTTTAGGTTCTTTATAAATTTGAAAAAGCTTTCTGACAAGCTGGCTCACATCTATGACACCTTATGACAAATGACATATTTAGCTTATATTTACACTATCTCCAATGAAAGCCTCAATTTAAACAATGAATATGATAAAATTAAACTGAATAAAACAGCTAATGAGCAAATATTATCTTAATTAGTTCTACTTTCAGTTTTAATATCACTTTGGAATTTGGGGCTAATACTAGAATGTAGGTTGTTTTATTTTGTTTGTTTTGTTTTGAGATGGAGTCTCACTCTTGTCACCCAGGCTGGAGCGCAATGGCGTGATCTCAGCTCACTGTAACCTTTGTCTCTCGGATTCAAGCAATTCTCCTGCCTCAACCTTCTGAGTAGCTGGGATTACAGGTGTCTGCCACCATGCCCGGCTAATTTTTTTGTATTTTTAGTAGAGATGGGGTTTCACCATGTTGGCCAGGCTGGTCTCGAACTCCTGACCTCAGGTGATCCACCTGCCTCGGCCTCCCAAAGTGCTGGAATTACAGGTGTGAGCCACCAAGCCCAGCCAAAATGGAGGTTTTCACAGTAGCACTTTTATTTACAAGTTAATTTCTCGAGAAATTATAATAAATCAGATTTTAAATACTTTTAAAATAATAATAAATAATACATATTTTACCAAAATACTTTTTTTCACATCCATCCTGCAATGAAACCCTTTTCATAATATAAATAATCACCTCCTAGCCCGCTCCTGCCACACACACACCCTAGTTCATTTGTTTTGTTGTTCACATTTTTGTGTGTCTCATATTCATAAGTCAGGTCAAAACCTGATGGGAAATATGTATTGGCTCCAACATATACAGACTCTTCTAATGTTGTTTACATGACTCCTTAAATTTTCTCCATGGTACCATTGGGTAACAAAAAGTTGCTAATACTCTATTTTCTCATAGAAAAGCCTGAAATGACTTGTAGACATTGTAATGTTGAGGCCTGAGTTTTTCTTGTTGAATCCTGTGGTATTTTCCCCAAAAAATGTGGAGAAAAGAATAATTTAGAATACCAAATTTACATGCCAAATTCTAGGATTTCCTTTTTATCTTTGATTATGGATGACGAGTTAAAATGACCAGTTCCTAATATGTAACTAAGAAATATTTATGACAACAATATCAGTAAAATTAGTGTAGAGATAAAAATATTTACTACTTGGAATGTATATTAACTTTCTGGAAAATTTTGAAATTCAAAAAATTTATTAGAAATGATATCATGGAAAATATAAAATTAACAATTTTATTTGCAATAGTGAATTGCAGGTTTTTTAAATGTCTTTTTACTATTTACAAAGATAAATTCTCCAATTCAAATCAGTAGGACTTCCTGACCCAAACTTCAAAGTCCACTATCTAAACTTAGGAAAATCAGTGTGATTTTCAAGTTATAGTACTCTTTGAAAGTATCTCCTCTGTGAAAGTCAATGTTCAGATTACATATACAGAAAAGCTGTAGAAAGGTTTAAACCTAATGATAGGAACTATGTTACTTCTGGGGAAGTTCTGGAGATGTTATTAGGTGCTATGTGTTGTCTTCCCTGGCTCGGAAGGACATCACCAGGATGCTTCCGTGTCTGGGCAGCCTCGTGATCCAACATTCCCTATTCTTAATTCCATAAAGACGCTTAATTGACTGGGTTGAGGTGTGTTAAGTCGTCTTAATGTTTCAAATTCATACATGAAATGATCTGGAATCTTCCCCCAGAAGCTCACTGTTCTGACTCCTTTTGTGCTCTGCCCACAGTCCCATCACTTACCTTTTCTCTCAGCGTCCTCAGCCCTGGTCAGGTAATGGTAGAAGTAATCCAGTTTATCAGGCTGCTCCTCCAGGGGCTTCTGCAGCCAGAAGAGGGACCTGACTCTCGCAGCCTCCCTCAGGGCATCCCACTGCTCCATCAGAGCGAAGAGCTCGGTGAAGGACTTATGATAACCATCTCGCAGCATGTCCACACAGATGTTCTTCTTGTAGGAGTTCCTATAACTGGGAATATGAATCAAAACACTCACAGATTTATGTTAATCCTTTCAGTCTACATAGAGTTTTAATTCTCTAATAATTAAAGGTTGAATCGTGTTGCCTTTTTTCCCACAGTGAAAGCACTGAAAACCATCAAAAGATCTTTGCCTCAAACACTTATAATTGAACAACTTCTGTTTAATGAAAGATGCCAGGAGCTATCTAAATACAGTAATTTTAATTAAATTACATTATAAACATATCAGTTCCAGAGCTGAGCTCCATTTGATAAGGACAAATAAGCTAGTTGACTGATGAATATTCAAAAATACTTGATATATCAGCCTCCCACCAAAAAAAAAAAAAAACCCAACAAGTCAAGCAAAATAAAATTGCCATTTAATATCAAAACAATATTCTCTCTATATTAGTAGTTTCACTGTATGTTACAGAAGTTCATCATTCTTTCATTCATGCAGAAAATATTTATTGAAATCTATTACTAACTATATATTTTCAAATTATTTTCAGTTAGAATTAGGTTAATGATTAATAATTCTATTCTAACTTCAATAATCAAATGCAAGAAGATAAAGTGACAAACAAATATTCCTTTTAGTCATGCGACAAATAGGTTCTGAGTTTCCTACTAAGTGCTAGGCACTGTTCTAGACCAAATAGATTCCATGCCCTTGTGACGCTTGCATTCTAGGGGCAGAACAAGACTAACAAATAAGGAAGCAAACGAGAAATAATTTCAAATGATGAAAATTTCTAGAAAGGAAATAAACAGAATTGTGAGGTAATAGCTGTGTAGTGGCTATTATTCCATTAAAAGAACAATTAGATGCCAAAAGATATAGCTTTATACTAATTATGTTATATTCTTTTAAAAAAATAGGACAAAAGACATGATGTGATACTACTGGCAATAAAAACTCACCGTGGAGTGGAAACAGCCCAGACCACCAAGATTGAGCCCAGTTTTGCCTCACCTCCCTAGGTCTCCAGTCTTCTCATCTCTAAGTTGTGTATACTAGTATATGCTACGTACACCATGGAATTCCTCTAGGAACCAAATGAAATTAGGTATGTGAGAATACTCTGGGAAATGTGAAATCTCACTGCTGCTTCTCAATTCCTCATTATGCATTAGATTCACCTACAGAGTTCAAAAAACAAATAACAAAACAAAATGACTAGACTTGCATCTGCCAAGAATTTCTTATCCAGTGGATCAGCTTAGGTAGAGAACAAACAAATAAGAAGTGGCAAGCAGGAGAGTGGTGAGACAGGAAGTTTAGAAAACAGGCAGCTCCCAGATCATGAAGAGACCTTACTGTAAAAACAACAATGAGAAGTCTGGACTGCAAGCTAGGAGGGAGGTAGAGCTATTGGAGATCAGAGTCAGGGAACCGACATGACGAGACTGCATTTCACAAAAGTCATCTAGAAGAAGTGTCCCAGCTGAATTGCAACCTTCTCCTATCTGGCAGTCAGGTTGTTATAGAACTAGTCCATAAAGAGAATAAAGAGACCACATGGATCCTAGGTCAAAAGATCAAAAGCCAACATTTAGCATGAGAATAAGATATATTTGAAATGGGGAAGAGAAAAGGAATAGTGGTTGTTACTTATTCCTGTCCTCCAATTGCGACAGAGGAGGAGAGTATGGAGAAAGGCAGCGAGATGCTTGGAGGGCCATGTTCTCTTTCTCTTCCTCACTCCAGTCAAATGGAGGAGCCCGGAGAGTAAAAAAGTCAATATCCTATGAAATGTAGTGGGAGCCAAGAGTAGAAAACACTCATATCCTTCTTCCCATCTAGGGTTCTTGAAGGCAGGGAGGACTACCAACATCCCTCTCCCCACCTCCCCATACACAAGGGCATGCAAAGGCAGCAAAAGTCACTGCATAGCATTTCTAGGCAGAGGACAACAAGAACCATCCCTGTAATTGCCCACAGCCCTGAATGGTATAGGAGAAGGGACTTAATATTCCAGTGGGCTCCATGTGTGGCCCAGAAGTTACTGGGAGGAGAGGGCTGATATGTCTGTCACAATGTCATCTGGCCATAGCAAGGAGATGTATGCTAACGACTGTTCATGGGCTGCCCACTGGGGACTGACATAAGACACAGCTAAAACTGAAATGAGAAGTACTGGGGTACTCCTGAAGGGTTCAGGTCAGCATATTTCCAGAGCTGATAGAACAAAGACGGATCAAGTACATCAGAGATTGACACATGTAAAGGATCTCATAAGCTAGGAATGCATTCAGCTAGTAAGTAAAAGAAACTTGTCTCACAGTGCTGTGAAAAATGGAGGTTTCTAATTTTCTTGCCTAAAGGCAGGCAGCTGAGGGCCTTGGTTCAGTGGCCTGGCAAGTTCAAGGCCATGTCTCTGGGGTTATCTTGACTTTCCCTCCTTCTGGTCCCTTACTGGTTGCTACAGGGCTGCTACAGCTTCAGACATGATGTCCACTTTCAAGACAGGAAGAAAAGGGAAAGTGTGGTGGCACTGGCATTCCTTATGGGAAAAACAAAACATTCCTGCAACCACTAGCAGATTTCCACTTGTTTATTGGCCAGAACCCTGTCACAGCCCCACTCCTCAACTTGGTGCCAGGAGTCTGGAAAAACAAATATCCTGCCTGCTCTTGGGCATGTTGCTGCCCCCAAACAAAACTAGAGTTATGTCTGCAAAGACAGAGGAAGGAATGGATACTGGACAGACAAATGCAGTGACAATTACAAAGTCCTAGAAGTCAGGGGTGTCCAGTCTTTTGGCTTCTATGAGTCACATTGGAAGAAGAATTGCCTTGGGCCACACATAAAATACACTAAAACAAACAATAGCTGATGAGCTTAAAAAATCATTAAAAAATCTTATAACCTTTTTAAGAAAGTTTATGAATTTGTGTTGGGCCACATTCAAAGCCATCCTGGGCCGTCTGTGGCCCACGGGCACTGGGTTGGACAACATTGTTCCAGGTCAAGATCTGAAAATAAATGCTGTTACCCCAGGGGGTTGCCAGATAAAATGTAGGATGCCCAGATAAGTTTTAACATCAGATAAACAATGAATGATTTTTTTTTTTATTAGCAGTATGTCCCAAATATTGCATAGAACATACTTATTCTAAAAGAGTTTCTTGTTTTGAAACGCAGACTGAACTGTATGCTCTATATTTCTATTTGCTAAATCTAGTAACTCTCCTTCTCTGAAGCCCCCAGTAGTGCAATGCTGTTTCTGTGTAGGAAAATAGGGTGAGGGGAAGAAGTTTTAGAATCTTGAACAACTTGAAAAACTGCCGAATTGGACTGACTTTACCTGAGAGTGACAAGATTGGATTTTTACACTAGGGAGGATCAAGGCTCAGGGCCAGGAATTAAAATTAAGTTATAAAAAAATAAAGACTTTCAATTTAGCATTCTCAAGTCTGTGAGTCAGAAATTCACACCTGATCCAAGAGAAGCAACAGGAGAAGGGTAAAACCAGGAGCAGGAAGAACGGATGGGAGACTGGTGGTCACGGAAAGGAGAGGTACTGGGGGTGGAACCAGGGTAAAGCTGGAGGGATGGAAAGAAGTAGGTGAATTCAAAACATTTTAAGGAGACAAAAATATGGATTACTTGGTGATTCAAAGATATATCAAGGGTGAAGGAAAGGGAGGAGCAAGGATAACAACCAGATTTGGGGATTGGGTAATGGGTAATTAGTAATTTGCTAAAGAGGGGAACACGAAAGGATGAACAGGTTTGGGGAAAGAAAATGAGTTAAGGTTCAGATAACTGGAGGTTCAGAAGCCTGACGGGACCTCCACGTGTTACCCCAGAAGGCAGTTTGGGGGGTGACATAGGAGGCCTGAGAGGACAAGGGGTTGGAATCTTGCCTCACATAAGCAATGCCACCTTTGTATGTGTATGCACTGGTGGCCGGCCAATCCTCCTGGGAGTGAAGAAAACATTTGGGGCAAAATGAAGAAAATTATAAATAGATAAAATTTAAACATTGACCATAAATGATACAAATAAATGCCAGATAGGGCAGTTAGAAGGCCATCTCAGTTCTAATCCCAACAGGGTCAGAAATCCAGAAAAATCACTCTCTGGGCCTCATTCCCCCACCCCCAGAAGATGAAGGTGCTTTTGCTGGATGTGGTCCACCCAGCATCTAGCTCCACGTCCACAGGAGGCACACTCTAAAAGTATTTCAGAAATAACCTTCCCCACATTGTGTGTAGTTTTGGTGGCATGGAAATTCAGGGACTCCCTAGCCAAGGAGTGGGTTATTGACCCAAATTAGGCCAACTGGTCTCTCTCCCAAAATTCTGAAACCTGAGGCAAGCAACACAAAGGTGTAGGAGGTTGCTGGCGCTCAATCAATTCTGGCAGAATTTTGACAAGACTGTCTCATAGTTCCTGCTACCTATGTCCATTCGAGAGGGCCTGGTCTGGTCTTTTTCTTCTGATCTGGGTTCTCCTCTAAATTCCACTACATCCTTTCAATAAAATCATTTCCACTTGATTTAGCCAGAATCCGTTTCTGCTGTCTGTGACCAAAGAACACTAAGTGATTCAGAAGGGATTGGGCAATCATTATTTCCACACCGTCTTTCAGCCTCAAACATCTATGATATATAACTAATATCAATTTTTAAAATTTCCAGTACATTTTTTAAAAAGATCATTCTTTACAGGTGATGTTACAAATAGAAATGTATTTAAATATGCATATAGAACTATGCTGGTATCGTCTCTGCTTTTTACACACATGCACACATACCTATGCACACCAATATGCTATTGTTTAAGCCTCATTGCTAGCATTTGAGAGCAAGAAAGGACAATTATAGTGGTTTAATGAATTGGTTCCTATCTAAACCTTCATAGTTAATGTGAATTATTTCTTTTAACCAGAAAATCTTCATTTGTTAAAATAAACTGGCTATCTAAAAAAAAGGAATGTCAATCTCTACCATTATATTTGAATTTCTCAGGTTTTCAATTTCATAACAGAGAACCACAGCCAAAGTTCACTTGCTGTATGAAAGAATTGTTTTAAACACAAATAGAAATATAAACAAAACTCAGATTTATTTGTTTAATCATTATTTCATTTGGCCATAAACTTTTTAGCCTTTGATTTCATTTACACATTAAAAAAACTTTTATGAATATTAGTCTAAATTAAAAGATGCTGTTTTAAGCATCAGAAAAGAAAATCTTCTTGAACCGATGCCACAATACTGGATGAATATAGAGAACTCTGGTAAAATTTATGGAGAGATTTAATACTATAAAATATGAGGAGAGTTCATCTGACAGGAAAAAAATGTGCCATTCACAGAAGCAAAATCGTGGACATGCTGAATGTATCCTAAGGAAGATCTTTGACACTGCAGATACCTGGGGCTGCAATGGGATAAGGGATGCAGCTTGAGAATGCATTTGAGAATGAAATTAAGTAGTCAAGCATTTCATATAGGTTTTATTGCCATTTAAGGGCATTATTCATTCAATGGAGATGCTGTTAACTGTTCTGAATTCACATCAAAATCTCCCTTAAAAAATGCAGAGATAAAAAAAATCTAGAAACTGACAGAAGGCAGAGCTGAACAATATGGCATAACTCCACAGCAGGTGAATATGTAGAGATGCTGGGAAACGGATAATTTACTGCAAAACAGCCATGGAGATATTACAGTGTTTTAAAATTCTGCCTTAAACTATTTTGAATAGCTACTATTTATAGAGCACCCACAATGTGTCAGGCACTGTGTAGACATCATTTCTAACTGGCACAATAACTGTATAAAGTACTACTTCAATTTTTACAAATTAAAAAACCTGTCTTCAGTGAGGTTGTGAATTGCCCAAAGCCATACAAGTTATTAATAGTAAATGGCAGAGTTAGAATTCACATCCAGCTCCCTCTGGTTGCACATTGTGAATTCTTCCCATTTCCCTCCATTGCTTCCTATTATATCATGTATTGTTGCTTTTTCTTCTTCTCTCCCTCCTCCACACAACGTTCTGTTTATTTGCATTGATTAGGAATTTAATATTATTTGACAATTATGATACAACCTTTCAATTGGAAAGCCATTCTCTTTTTCCATGGCAATCCATGTTTAGGTTGGGTATTAGACAGAGATCAGTATCATTTTGTGACTCCCCCAGAGAATCCTTCCCTTTAACAGGAGACAGCAGACAGCCAGCAGCATCCAGGAAGAGCAAATTAAATAGATATGGTTCCCACTCGAGGCTGTAAAGTCTAACAGGAAAAACACTGACAAAGACAAACATTTGAAAGGATAAAAAGCATATACTTCTACAAATATAAAAAAAGATGAATAGATGCAATGAATAGAAATTACAGTTTATTTTACTCTCTCTGTACCTAAACTAATACATCTAATAACTAATATAAAACCCCCTAAGTAGGTCTTTCTATTAGTTATTAGGTGAATTTTTAAAATCAAAGACATTATCTTCTATTCAATCATATGACTGATAAATTTAACATATTTTTTCATAGGATAAACTGAATTATGGAATCAACATGAAGCTTTACATTCAGTGAAATATTTCAAAAGCAGTTCAATAAAAAATACTTTAAAACAAGATCATAAAATTTTCATTTAATCTGACAAAGATAAAGTCAAAAGATATGTAATATCTAATCAAAAGTCAGGATAATACTTTTATTTCATTAAGTTAATATTTAAAAGTCACAAGTGGGTTATCTATGTGTCAGTTATAACAGTTTTACATTCATATGGTAGGGATAAATGTTATTGGAATCACCTACGGGATAATTACATTGACTTAAATTAATACTTCAATAGCTTCAGTTAATATAATTTCCTTGGAATAAAGTGAATCACTATTCTTACCTATCTTTTTCAGTGTAGGTAGATATTATGTATACTGTAATTAGAATGAAAAAACTCATTTCTTGACATACATACTAACTGATAAAATTGCATGAGTTGTTTATGTTTTATAGTTTTGGTAAAATGCTATTTTTTCCCAAAAGCTAACATAATAATAGAGCATTTTCCTAGCCACATAAATGTACAAAGAGAGAGAAGTTAAAAAAACAAAAAATTTGACAGTGTTTAAAATGACTTTTACTTTAAAGCCATATAGAATTACAATGAAAACTGAAAGCATTTTTCTTAATTTTACACACTTAGATTGTTCACAATTATTAGTCATAGTATTGATTAGTAATGATTAACAATTGGACTACCAACAGTCATATATGTATTTTTTGTAAGAAACATTAGGGAATTAAGATTTTTAGAATTCTTAATTTATTTTCCATGTACTTCAAAATATAGCAAGAAAGAAGTTTCAATATAAAAAGGTCTTTAAAGTTAAAGGCTTTCCAATGAGTTGACTGGTCTCTGGGGGCATCTACTGGAAATGTAGCAAACTGCAGTTACATCATGTAAATTTGATAACTTTCATTATCATCCTAATATAGATATTATTTTAATTGATATGCAAATAAGGTGACACTCAAAGAAGATAAATGTAAAGTTATGCATGGTATTCTATCTCATCCATCTGGAACAGCAAAACATGTAGCTGTCTATGAAATGAGTTAACAAAGATTCAACTGTTAAAAATGTAAATAAGGGAGGTGGCATATCATAGATTAACAGTTTTCATAGCATCCAATTCTTATTTTGGAAAATTAGAAAATATTTTATACTTAAACATTCACATGTTTAATGAGAAACTTTTATTAATCAAAATAAAATACATATATAAAGCACTTTTAAATTATGATGAATTATCTAAAACAAGTCATTTTGTATCCCATACATCCACCAATCATAAATAATATGACTACTGCCTATTTTCTATATGATTTAATTTAATTATTATATGTTAACATCTCAAAGAGTAGAATTTATTATATTTGGATCAAAATAAACTTTCATTATAATTAGTCATTACAACTAGAATTCATCATTAACATAAATATTGTTATTAATGTCTTCTAAACATTTCAGAACTTCCTTTAAGATTACTGAACATAAAATGAACACGATACAATCACTTCAATGTATGTATAGTTTAACATATTTTAAGAAGCTCTTTTTATAATATTATCTCAGTTATGACTAATCATATAATAATTTTAATATCACAGCCATTATAATATAATT
>NW_016814250.1:125043-153283 GCF_001698545.2 Rhinopithecus bieti
ACTTTTTTAAAAAAGTATAAAATAGATTAGCAGGCAGAGAATAAGAATATTTTTCTTTTGTATTCCCATAAAATAATGCAAATTCCAACAAAAAGAAAACTTGTATAATATTATTAGTATTAAACAAAATAGAATCCAGGCAGAAAACATTAAAGGAGTATAATAATATCAGATTTATAAATAGATTAATTTACTGAAAAACATAGCAGGTAGGAAACAATGCACCTAATAATATAGCTTAAAATACATAAAATTAACAGAAGAAAGAGAAGACATTGATTTTAATTTTTTTCCAGAAACTTACAGATAATGTAGAGGGAAAAGTGTTTGAACAGTAATTGCCTAGCTTGATTGAAATAACAGCCTCACGCTAATATTTATATTCTGAGAGATTTTTATATAGAGAACTATCTACCAAATTAAATAGAGAATATATACTTATTTTTCAAAAAAATAAATATTTATAAAATCTGACCAAGTACTGGTCACACCAGGAATTTTGTAAACTGATACACTTACTACACATCCATGGATATACATCCATGACACACTTACTAAGCATGAGTAAAGATTTACTTCCCAATCCAGGATCCCCTACAAAAAAAAAAAAAAGCGAACACCAAAAACTATTCACCTGCAAATTTAGAAATACACTCCAAGTTTATTATTTGCTTAAATGTGAAACCAGTATGGAAATTTTCATATATTTAGAATTGAAAGAAAAAAGAAGTTATCATCATATTTAAAAAGGAAGCTATAGATTTAAGTGCATTTTCTGAAAAACAGGAGCAAATGATACTAGTGAAGAAGCTAGCTTTCAACTCAGGATGATAGAAAAAATCCTAACAAAATAAATATTATGAAATAATACTAAATAAAAACTGAGAAGAAAATATTAACAGTAAATTAATAAACTGATAAAAGAGAGACCAAAAAGTTGACCCATAAAACAAAAGAACTGGTTACGTGAAAAGACAGAGATATCTGTACAAGTATAACCAAGAAAAACAAAAACAGTCACTAAAAATAGCAGCATGAACGGAAAAGACTTCTAATTATAATTATAGTAACCGCTAACTTTTACTGTATGCTTAATGATGTGCCAGGTGCTGTTTTCAATACTTTACATGTAATTAGCCTATTTAACTTGACAACATTTTTTATGAGATAGGTGCTATCATTTTAATCTCCATTTTACAGATGAGGAAACTATGCCACAAAGAGTTTAATTAACAAGGTGAAGATCACACACCTGTGAGTGATGGAGCTGGTTCATCAACAGAGGCAGTCCAACCCTAGGCCCCGTATTATTAGCCATCATTATCTTTACGCTACCTTCAAGATATAGAGAATATTTCAAGAAATATAGAAGAGACTTTAACATTATTAGAAAATATCATGTTAAACTTCATTGCAGTAAATATAAAATTTTACATAAACAGGCACTTATTTTTCAAAAATAACAATTCGCTGGAGAAGATTTAGGAGACCAATTACAAGACTTACCTACCCCCTTTCCCCTGACCCCCTACTCTCACCAAAGGAGAAAAACTATTCAGTTTCACATGGGAGTTCTACCAAATTTTCAATAATAAGAAATTCCCATTTCATCCAAAATGTCCTAGAGCATTGAAAAGGATAAAAAATTCTTCAGTCAATTTTACAAAATACAAGTAACCATTGTAATTTCTTTTGCTGGGGGAGGGCCCAGAAAGACTGCAGAGAAAGAGATGTGTCTAGGTCCTTGCATTATCTGAAAAAAAATTTAATTTGCCCTCACTTTTAATTGAATAAGATAAAAATTCTTTAGTCAATTTTACAAAATCTTGAAGTGTAGCAAAAGAAAATAAAAACCACAGCTCAATATCATTATGATTTAGATGCAAAAGTCACATATACACATACACGTGCGCACACACACACACACACAGAAGTCAATAAATTGAAACCATCATGAGTTTATCTCAGAATTGGAAGAATAGTTCAAAATAGAAAATCTAGTAACTTTATAATAATCTAGTAGGTGCAAGAAAATTATTTCACAATGTTCAAAGCTCACAAATGATTAAGAAAAAGAGAAACTAAAAAAAAACTTCTTTATCTTGGTAACGTGTATCTATTTAAAAACCTATGGCAAAAGGCTTTCTGTTTAGGATACATTAGAATCGTCTTCACTGAAGCCAGGAATGTGAAGGGATGCCGCTGTCAATGCTATTATTTAACACAATTGAAATGAAAGGTTCTTGTTAATGTGGGACTCAGTATTTTAATAATGTCAGTTCTCCTAAAATAACATATGAATTTAGCACAATCCCAATAAAATCTTAAAGATATTTCCCCAACTCTTGACAAGATTATTCTAAAATTCATATAAAACAGTGAATATACAAGAAAAACTTTCTCATTTGGAACAAAAGGGACTTTCTGCCAGATACAAGAATGCATTTCAACTATATTGATAAAAAGATTAGTGGCACTAATATAAGAAAAGGCAAATAAATTAATATGACAGAATATATATGTACATGTATGTGTAAAGGTGTATGCCTCATATAGACACATGAAAATTTGCCATTTAATAAAAGGAGCATTTCAATTCAGGGGAAAGTTTTTAGGACAACTGATTTGCAAATATTACTGGGTTTTTTTTTAGATTAATATTTTATATCCAACAAATAACACATATATAGCATGTGCTATATTACTTTTCTGCATTTAAGAATATAATTAATACACTTAAATCTCAGTTTCCTGATCATCTCCTTAACCCTAATATATGTGATAGGTTTACATTGACATTATCATGAAGATCTTTCAGCTGCTTAATCATATTATTTGCTACAGAATTAGTTAAGAAGTGTTTCTTCATCTTCTATTTTCTTGAAGAGTTTGTGTTGAGTTTGTCATTATTTCTTCCCCTAATGTTAGGGAGAATTCATTAGTGGAGCCACATGGGCCTGGAATTTTCTTTGTAGGAAGTTTTTTAAACTATAAATTTAATGTCTTTAATAAATATATATCTCTTCTGTTACTTGTATCTATGTAAGTGAACTTCGGCAGTGTCTTTTGGGAAATTCAGCCATTTCATCTGTCGTTGAGTTTATCAGCATGAAGTTTATCTCCTAATGACATTTTAATATTTGTGTAATCTGTAGTGATGTGTCCCTTTTCATTTCCCAAATTGGTAAACTGTGTCTTCTATTTTTCTCTGATCAGTTTGACTAGTGGTTGATCCATTTGTTTTTCAAAGAACCAGCATTAGTTTCATTGTTTTGTTTGTTTGTTTGTTTTCTGCTCTCATTTTGCTATTCCTTTTCTCTACTAAGTTTGAGTTTAATTTGCTTTCTTTTCTGGTTTTGAAAATGAAAGCTTAGAAAATTAATTTTGGATATTTACATTTTTTCTAATACAAGCATTTTAATGCTATAAATTTCCTTCTAAGCACTGCTTTAGCTGTATCCCACAAACTTTGATATGCTGTGTTTTCTTTTTCATTCAGTTAAAATATTTTCTAATTTGACTTGTGATTTCTTCTTCGATTAATGGGTTATTTAGAAGTATGTTGTCTTGCTTCCCAATTTAGGAAGATTTTCCAAAACTCTTTCTGCTATCCTTTTTAACTTTATTTCATTCTTGTAAGAGAACATAGTTGGAAGGATTTAAATTGTTTAAACATGTTAAAATTTGTTTTATGGCCCAGACTATAATCTACTATGATAAATCCTCCATGCACAGTTGAACATAATGTGTTCTACTGTTGTTTGGTGGAATACTCTATAAGTGTCAATTACTTAAGGTGATTAAAGGCGTTGTTGAAGGTTTCTATATTCCTACTGGTTTTTCTACCAATTATTGAGAGAGTGATGTTGGAATCTCCAACTAAAATTATGGACTTTTCTACTTCTCCTCTTCTTTCTATCAGTTTTGGTTCAACGTTTTTTGAAGTTCTGTTATCAGAAGCATAAACATTTAGGCTTATGTCCTCTTGATGAGCCAACTCCTTTTATCATTATAAAATATCATTTTTTTCTATAGTGATATTTCAACTGCTTTCTGAAAACATTTCTGAAATTTTGAGATCTCTAATTTGTTTTCTCTCCTTTCTTATCATGGTAAGAATTTATTATCCTTTGTACTTCTGTGTGGCCATTTAAAACATAGAAAAGAAATGAGATTAGTCACTTATCTTGACCTTGACATTAATATGGGAAAACCTTAAGCCAAATTAACTTTTGAGAAAACAATTCCCTTAATCAGCAATGCATTTCTTTGGCTACTTTGGTTGTAGGATAAAAAATTGTTTCAGACAAGCTTAAGTAAAATGATTTCATGGAAATCTGAATCATGATTGCAGAACAACTGAGTTCTGGTAGAACTGAGCCCCAAGGCAGGTTCTGGATCCAAGGCAGTCCTGGAAATACCGGAAAAGTCTGAAAATTGATTTCAAATGTATGTCATCCATTTTCTTTCCAGCTTATTCATTCCTTCCTCTCTTTGAACCATCTTTTTTCCTACTGCTTTGCTTCTGCTTCTTTATAACAATAGGTTGCCTTGGTCAAATTACTTAACCTCTCCATGCCTTGGTCTCTGGGAGTAATAACAGGGTTATTGTTCATAGGGTTGTTGTAAAGACCACTTAACACAGAGAATAGCACACAGCAATCATTTATTTTACCTGTTACTATCTTGTTTGAAAGAAAACTTAACGGGAAAATGTAATATTTATGACAAGCTGTCTAAATAACTATTTTGTTGCATTAGGTGTGCAAATTTTTCTTACATAAGATTATATGATAACTTTCTTTTGGAGCTTAGTATCAGGAAAAAGCTTATCTCTTAAAGAACTGATGTATGCCTTTTCATCAGGTGTTGAGACTTCTGTAGTCCTTCACATCTTCCTTTTTGCCTAGTCTACCCAGAAGTTGAAACAGAAACTTAATGTTCCCTCATAGTAACTATAGTAATTCCACTGGGGAGCATATTTACATACTTTATTTATTTGCTTTCTGTTTTCTAGTTATAATCTGACAGCTGTATAATACAAAGGTTTTGTTTTGTTTTGTTTTGTTTGGGGTTTTTGTTTTTTGTTTTTTTGTTTTTGAGACAGAGTCTTGCTCTGTCGCCCAGGCTGGAGTGCAATGGCGCAATCTCAGCTCACTGCAACCTCTGCCTCCCAGGTTCAAGCGATTCTCCTGCCTCAGCCTCCTGAGTAGCTGGGATTACAGGTGTGTGCCACCATGCCTGACTAATTTTTATATTTTTAGTAGAGACAGGGTTTCACCATGTTGGCCAGGCTCGTCTCGAACTCCTGACCTCAGGTGATCTGCCCGCCTCAACATCCAAAGTACTGGGATTACAGACATGAGCCATCATGTCCAGCCTACAAAGTTTGAACTTTAAGTTTCTTTAATCTATTCTGGAAAGAAAGTCAACAAGCAAAAAAGTGTTATTTTATGTAAGTCCGAGGCCTAAAAGTTGAAGAAAACACAATCCCTGCTTTCAAAGACTCCAGTCTAGAGCAGAGTTCATTCCTTATGACAACTCACATTAAGAAAAAATACAAAAATTAGCTGGGTGTGGTGGTGCACACCTGTAATTCCACCTATTCAGGAGGCTGAGGCAGGAGAATTGCTTAAACTCGGGAGGTGGAGATTGCAGTGAGCCGAGATTGCGCCACTGCACTCCAGCCTGGGCGACAGAGCAAGACTCCATCTCAAAAAAAAACAAAACAAAACAAAAAACAAAACCAGACACTTACATTGCAATTCAGCACACGTATAAATGTGTGTGTAACATATTAAACCAATGTTTAAAAGCACAAATATGCAAAATGTTCCAATCGGTTTATAATTATTAACTCAATTAATTATCATAACTATTTTAGGAAACAGGCCCTATTATCATTATCTTTATTTTTTTCAGATTAGGTAACTGAAGTACAGAAAGGTTAAGTAACTTCGCCAAAGTCAACTAGCTACTTTGTTAATGAGAGTAAATCTGGGACTGGAGTCCAGAGAGTATGGTTTAAAAATTCATGCTCTATTCCATTACACATGGTAGCCTCCCAATATTTAGCTTTCCGCTATGCAATGGGTTTTTTTCTATCCTATTTGTCTACACTCTCTTTCCATTTCTTAAATCCTGGCCATGATCCCCAATCTGATGGGTCACAATCACTACCCACTAATGAGTCACAATCTATATACTATCCATACTATAGTACATACATACATAGTATAGAACATACTACAGTATGTTAAATATTAATAAAGGGGAAATAAAACACTTGTACATGACTGTCAATGGCCATCAAGATAGTTCAAACAGGAGCTCTGCACTCTACCAAGTGGATCAAAGGAGGCCTCACAAAGCAAGAAACAGTTAAGTTGAGGCTGGAAGATAAATAAAAGTTTGCCCAGTACACAAAGCATGAGAGAAAGCAGAAGGGTTTTCCAGGCAGAACACATGTGCAAGGCTATGAAGGGGTAAAAGATCATGGGTTCTCATTCCTGTGAGGTGAGCTAAGCACTGTGTGAGTAGAGTACCAAGGATGCACATATGAGCAGAGCAGCAATGGCCCCAGCTCTCTTGAAGCTTGTAGTGTAGTATAGGAAACAATTATACTAGCAATGGCAATATAGTACTATAAGTGTACTGGAGATTACAAGATTATAGCAAGTTTATCTAATACAGCCGAGCCATTTAAGAATGAGTAAGAGTCATGAGACAATTAGGAGAAAAATCATTCTAGGCCAAGAGAATGGAAATACACTAAGAATGAGAGATGAGAGAAAACATAGAATAATGAAGACCTGAATATTTTCAGAGGCAGAATGGTATAATGCTCCAAAAATGAGTGCTAGACCCAGACTGCATAGATTCAAAGTCAGCTCTTCTACTTATTATCTGTGTGTCCTTGGGAAAGTTACTTAATATCTCTGTGCATCAATTCTTAGCTGTAAATTGAACTAATAAATTCTTTTTGTGAATTAAATGAATGAATACATATGAGGCACTTAATTCCTGAAACATAGAAAGTGCTCTACAAATATTAGTCATTACTATTATTTTTGCAGGAAGATGAATTTCAAAGCAGGAATGGAAGGAATTAAACTGGAAACAGTATGCATGCGCTGGGATGAGGCTGGCCTTATTAAAAAGTATTTCTTGAGTGCCTACTATGTGGATACTGTTATAGGTGCTGGAGATTCAGCAGTCAACAAGACATCCCTCTAGTTGCTGGGGTCAGTTCAGAAGGAGTCATTTTTTATCTATTGCTTTATTTAGTCCCCATGTTTACTCCATTGGTAAGCTCTGATCTCCCTATCACTTAAATATATTCTAAATTAAACCATTTCTCATCATTTCCACTTCTGCCCTAGTCAAGCCACCATCATCTTTTGCTCCGGGTGTTCCCCAGTCAAATATCCACAGAACCCAATAGCCTTGAATGATCCTTTTAAACTAAAGTGACAGCATATCATTTCCCTGCATAAAATGAGCCAAAGGTTTCCTAGCATACTTAGAAGAAAATTTAGGCTTTTTGGAAATTATTCTGACCAAATAACTTCTGATTCCTTAGGAACAATGTGAAGGGAATTTTAAAAAATCCAAGAAGCACAAAAGAGATTTGGAAAGATTCTTATTGATCATCTAAGAGTTTGGAAGATACTATAATAATTAATTAATAAGTAAATTAATAAACAATTTGTATCAATTTAAGGACAGAGGCAATCAACATTGGTAAATTTCCCAATAACACAAATCTTTCCATATACAAACCTAGACTAAAACAAAAACTAATAAAGCAAAACATACAATTAAAACTTTTCTAAAATATATTACTCATTTCCCTGCCATATGAAATAGAGTAAGGTCAACAAAATAATGCTTTGTTAGGAATTCTGTTATTTAATTCAACACAATGTAAATACACTGAAAAGGGTGGCTGCAGGGCCCAGTCATGCCTTGCCCTTGTCCCCAGACAGTCTGTCCTTTTCATAGTGGCCAATTATTTTATCTTCCCCGTGTCAGCTAGTATTTCAGTATTTTAGCTTCTTCCTTACAAATTTAATTTACCTAAAGTAGGAAAAACAGGACGCTTCCATGAAAAGCAATATAGGCAAGCTAGTTAAATAAGAAAACCTAATTGTATATACATGTCTAAGTCGACAGACTTGGCCTAAGGATGCCTCCACAGCCCTTCTGACAGTAAAATATGTAGGCTATTTTTCTGGAGCTTTTCTTTGTTGTGTCAGGGTTTGCATGCATATACTGATGTTGGTTAATGTAAATCTGACATCTGAATTAGTGATGTGTCCCTGATATTCTTTTTATGAAGGAACTGTCAAGTTTTGCCTGCATTGTGTGGATTGCAGGGAAGAAGAGGAAGAAGCTTCTCTATCTGGGTTTTCTGGCTATACAGTATCTCTGATGTACAATACAGCAAAGTGCAATAGAAGAAGGTATGCCTGTATTTAATTCGACTTAACATGCTTACACTTTGGCTTGAAGACAAGCACTTAAAGTATATTGAAAGATTTTTATACAGTGATATGTAGAAAATTGGGATTAATAGTTAAAGCACAGAGCTTGAAGATGTTAATACACACACATATATACACATAACATGCACACATACAATATATATATTTATAGACACACACACTACATATATTTGTATGTGTGTGTATATATATATATACGTGCACAGACATATATATCTTGATAAGTTGCCTTCCTAGATCAAAGAAAGGGTGATCATATTTTAAATGGTCTCAGAGAGTCACTGAAATACAAACATGAAGTTTTAAAAGCTTCCAAATAATAAAAACTATTAAGGAAAAGTATCTCCTACAAACTTATATTCTTATTTTCATTTCTTATAATTAGACATTTAAATGCTTTTATTTTAAAAGAGAATGAAAAAAATAAAAAGAGAATGATAATGCTATTCCCTTCTAATCTGGAGGTGGGCATCACCTGATTATGCTTCCCAGAAAAGTCCCTGGTCTGGTAATATCTGTGGAAACCCTGGTGAAGCAAAAGAGTTCTTGTGAATCCATAACTTGGTTTTGCTTTAAACAGTGAGATAGTGACACTGGTTATTACCACATCTCCAATTTCCAACATAGAAAACAGAACAGGATATGGATATAGGCCAGGGAGATGATTTTTCCATAGTTGCAGTAACCTCAGTAATTTTAAGGATTGTTTTTTAGCCATAATGGATACTTGAAAATGGTCTAAATAGTTTTTAATCTTCCCTGTTTTCTTAATACAGAAAGAACACACTATCAAAGACAAAACACAACATAATAAAACCATCTTGCCCCATACATTGAGAGTGATGTGGCTGGATCATTGTTTATCCCACTGACTGACAGTTCTGGCTGATTCATCCTCTGTGGTACCTGTGTGCTTGTCTCCTTTTATGTTTTCTTATTTATCACTTTGTCCTATCACACTGAAAATGAATTTCCCAAATGGTTTTAAATAGAGAAGTACATTTTGCACTTACAGGTTTATGGGCTATTGTAGGAAAAACCACATCCTCCAGCTATATTCTGTGTATTTCTAAAACTGTGAGTTTATCTGTACATTTCTGAAAAGTTTTTATTGCAACTTGAAATTTTCTTAAAAAAACTGGCTGGGCACGATGGCTCCCAGCTGTCATGCCAGCACTTTTGGGAGGCTGAGGTGAGAGGACTGCGTGAAGCCATGAGTTCAAGCTCTATCTGGGCAACATTGAGTCCCTGTCTCTACAAAAATAAAAAGTCCTCTCATTGATTAGTATTGTAAGTTTGAAATATATCTTATTTAAAACTCTGCCTTTAGTACATGATGAAAATGATACTTAGTACAACAAAAAGGTATTTAAAGAGAAATGATAAATTAATATCACTACATAAATCAACACATAAAGTTAATGCAAAATATTTAGGCTATTTATACTATTAATACATGCTTAAAAGCCAAAGAAAAATGAGTAATGATAATTAATAATAGTCTGAATTGAGTGTCATCTACATGTGTTTCACATAGAGAATCTCATTTAATTCCTGTAAGAATTTCTGGTTATTATGCTCTCCAAATAGTTGTGGAAAGCAAAGATGAGACAAAGCAGGTAAACTCTTTAAGACAATACAGGTATTACATAACAAAGCCAAGTTTTCAACTGCAGAAGGAATCAGCTCCTCTAATAGCCAGAGTTGCAAGTCACGACTCCCATGCTTTCCTCTTAGAGACATTTTTTAAAAATGTCTATTAGAGCTGGTAAGCTTAAACACCTATGTGAAAATAGTATTTTAAAGCAAACTCCTAAAGGACACAAAGATACAAATGCGTAAAAAAATTGGCATTTCTATGTTCTGTTGACATTTGAAATCTTTTCTTTTATCTCTATATTTGGTTTTGGTGAAAATTTGAGACCATTTTTTTGCACCTAGTGAACATTGTTGTTTTATTCTGTCTTGTTTTGTTTTTCAAAAATCTCCTTCCAACTACACTTTTAAAATTCCCCAATTTTAAACTTTATTGATATCAGTCTTTTCCCCCTTCTTCTTTCCGTTTTTTCTTCTTCTTCCCTTCCTTCTCTTTCTTTTCTTTTAAATCATGGCAAAACAGTCTTTTCATTCCTGGTTTCACATCCTAGAGATCTGATCTAGAAGACAATGCCAGAATTTTTTCAAAAGGAGTGACAATTCCTTCTCTTTTCCATCTGCATTCTCTGTAATCACTTATTTTTTAAAATATTCATGAGAAAGAATTTTTCTCTTCATTTTGGAACACCAAAATCTTCTTTCCTAGCAAGAAACGGGTTCTTCCTTCTCTTGCCCACCTATCTCTGTCTCATCTGGAGATTAGTCATGTAAACATTTGCTTGGCAACTGGCTTCTTCAGGAAGTTAATTTGCAAACCTCCATAGAGAATTTAATTTATTACTTTACCAAACAGCAAACTGTTTTAAGAGAAACCAAAATGATTTCATAAAACATTTCAAGAGTAAACAAAAATGAATTAAGCAGAGGAAGAGCACACTTGAAAGGATCTAACTTCCAATAAAGAATTATGAAATACTGTATCTTAAATACATGGGCTTCATCTTGCTCCGTATGTTTAGAATGCCAAGGCATTTCACAAATCCAGAAGCTAGATTTGCATATAAAAAGTATATTTGTAGTTCATAAAAGCACCTTTGGAAGAAAATTTTGAAATTCAAGATAAAACCTAGTCTGCAAAAAAAAAAAAAATGTAGACTGGCAAAACACTAATTTACTTTGAGTAAGTATAATACAATTCAAAACGAGGCAGGAGAAAAAAGCTTTAAAAGATATGAAAGTAAATTGTTCTTTGTTTCTTTACAGCCCAAACTCACTGAATATAGTAACAAACAGTCCTAACTGCCACTGAGCTTGCTGACAAAGTGATGTTCAATAAACACTCACTGATGATACTAAAAATAAGATATTCTGAAAGAAAGTAATATCTTAGAGATGCACACAATTTTGAACCAAATATATTCTTCCATATAATAGAACTTGATATCTGAAGCAGAAAATAATATTGAGCAGATTAACATACTCTGTCCCCAGATGATTTTGTTTCCTCATATACATAGCTAAATCGGTAAAGTGCCCTCTAGAAATGTTGATTTGAATCTATAAATGACTCTTTTATTACTTAGCTACTCAAAGTAATTATATGATAATAAGTGATATTTTAAGTTCTTTTTGAAAACAATAATGCATTCTGATAATATTATACAGAATGAAAAACCCGACGCACAGAAACTCTTCTGACATGACTGTCTGTACTTGTTAAAGATCAGTTAGATAGTAGCAGTGAACCATTTGAAGTTCACTGCTAAGTCAAATTTGACTTTGTAGTTTAAAGTCAAATCATCATTATGAAATATGGAATGTGAATACAATGGATTCGTTTTAAATGAACCTATAAGGCACAACAATAATCTAGTCACTTAGAAAGTAATGAAGCACACTGAAATTTCTTCTGTGAAGGTAGATGATACAAAACCCAGAAGCCCTTTGCCTTTGAACAATTCTATCCATTCCAAAGTAAAATACATCCCCGTCACTTGAGTTTGGCCATTCCAGTGACAACTATATGTTAGCTTACCCTGCTTCCTTACTCATTTACATTTTATTATGAGGTCAAGGAACGGCTCACTGTGGAGGTCACATTCAAGTTGACACCTGCATAAGAAGTGTCAGCAATAAGGCCATTTCGGGAGTAGAGACTGGTGGGGAGAAAGAGAGAGAAGGTCAGAGTTCAGTAAAGTCCAGACCATGCACAGCTTCAGGCCAGGTGAAGAATGGAAAGCTTTTGGCAGATTTTAAGCAGGGGGATGTCATGATCTAATGTTTTCAAAAGACCACTCTAGCAGGAGGAGTGTGGTGGAGTGAGAGTGGGTGTGGGTAGAGCAGTTATATGACCATTTAAGCGATCTTAGCAGACAAGATGGCAGCTCTGCGATGAAGACCAGGAGATGAACACGGGATATATTTTGGAGTTGTATCTGATCGGGCATACTAATGGATTAGAGGGGAGTAGCAGTAAGCAAGGTAAAACTCAAGGCTGCCTTGATGGTATTTGCTGAATTGAGGAAAGGCTGTGGGAAGAATATTGGGGATAGGAGAGGAGTAGGGGTGAAGCAAGAGTCCAGTTTTGGGTTATATTAACCTTGGAATGTCTGTGATATATCCAAGTAGACACATCAAGGAGGCAATTGGATCTGAAAACTTTCAGCTTGGTAGAGAGGTCAGTGCTGGATTTATAAATTAAGTAGCCATCGGGTTATTGCTAATGTTTAAAGCTGTAAGACTGGGTCCAGGTTGAGAGTGTGGCTGAAGTGCACCTAGGACCCAGCCTTTGGACACCTCACCACTGAGAGTTTGGAAAGAGAAAACCAGCCTGCAAAGAAGACTGAAGTGTTCCAGTGTGGAGGAAAACCATAGAAAATGGCATCCTGAAAGTCACAAGCACATAATGTTCAAGAAGATGAGAGTGTTCAACTCGGTCAAATGCTGTGAAGACATCAACGAAGCTGGAGACAGAAACATAACTATTAGATGTGATAAAACTAGAGGTCATGGGTGACCTTAAAGAGGCATTTCAGTAAGTATGGGGGCTGGAAACCTATTTAGAGTCAACTGAGGCAAAAATGAAACGTGAAAATATTAAGACACCACTTTTGTTTGCTGTCTTGGGTAGAGAAAAATGGGGTAGAACCTGGAAGGGGATAATACGTAAAGAAAAATGTTTGAGTAGAAATGAATACCAGTGAGACTGATCCAATGAAAATGGAGAAATTGATGGTATAGGAGAAAAACAAATTTAACTGCAGGAGAAAGTCTTGGGAGCAGGTAAGAGGGGATAAGAGGAAGCACAGCAGAGGGACCATACTTAGATGACAATAGGAACTCTCCACCCATGGCATTCGGAGGAAAGTCAGAGCGTGTGAGTTTACACATAAGTAGGTTGGTATATTTTGAGGTGCATGATGAGGGATTTTGAAACTAGACACAGAGCATATGTGTACTATGGGATATCAAAGCCAGTGTACATCATTTGTATTAATGAGTATACACAAATATATTGATCACCATCTTAAAGACATGAATAAGGCAGTAGAGAGAGGGATTTGAGGATATATCTTAGACATTGTTTTTGCCTGATTTGATTCTTCCATTTCTACCCATTACATTTTTATATACTGAAGATCTATGACTTTCTAGTTAGATAATTTTATAATGCTACCAGACAGGAAGCTAAACTCAAAATCTATCTTCCTTGAGAAGTTCTATCCTATTGTCTTAGTCTTCTCTGATTGTTTCTTGACCTCTAGGCTGCACCTCACAGGACAGTTGGCACTCAATCATTTCATATTTGTCTGCTGCTCATAGGTCTTATTGTCTCAAATAGATGTTAAGGTTCCAGGATGCGGCCAAGTATTTTACAATAAAATATCATTGTCTCTCCCACTGTGAAAAAACTAGTATTAGATATAAAGTGAGTACTTAATAAATGTTTGTTGATCAATTTATCTTTTAAGGGTTGAATGGCTATAAAGAGTTTTATGCAGTAATTCCTTGGCTAACAGACTACACGTAATTCTTCATGGCACCTGCTGGGCATTGCTGGAAGATGCTGAAATCATTCATCAATTTTCTCCTTTTTATGCTATTCAATTAGTCTGTCTAGGGCAAGGTCTAGAATGTATATCAATCAAAAGCACAATAATGACCTGTGCACAAGCTATCTCCATACTAATGATTTGCATCCACTATCTTACAGAAAGAGCTTTGGTCTAAGAAAGCACTGAAGTGAAGGAAACTTTAAGGAGACTACTGTAGTAAGAACTGAGAATTACCCAGTGTTACTGTTGCAAATAGTTTAATGATGAATTTGAAATCAATTTGGCAGTACCTTTAGTGGAAAAATAATATTAAGAGAATACTCATCACTATAGCCTATTTTGCATTGTCTTAGATAAAATTTTTCTTCAGCCTGCACTGAAAGCTTAAATGTCAGTAGTCTTTTAGTATATGGACTTCTAGTTTGTTGAAATTATGTGTAGCATGTTTAGTTTTTAATTTAATTCCAATTCTTAAGGCAATTAAAACTATTTGGATATAATATTTAAATCAGAATCCAAATATGGCATACATACATTTTTCTTTTAAGAAGTAGTTGTACTGTCATACAATACTGACCTTTAATTTTATGTAACAGGTTATCACGGAAAGTTAAAGAATTAATCATCAGAATAGCATTTAACCAAAAATCCCACATACCATATACATGGTAGTCCATAGAGCTCTGCAGAAGTGAGTGATTACAGCTACTGTAAAATTTTGTCATTCTCATTCTATAAAGTAGTTATTGACAGAATAAATGACTGTTTTTCCATGTTATATGCAAATTGACAAAGATAATATCTGATAAAATGGAAAACACCAAGAGACTTAGAACTTCAGAATATATGAAACCCACACCAAAATATAATTAGCAACACTCTTTCAGTAGAATCCCATAGCATGAGACAATATTAATAGAGAGAATCTTTTAAGAACATTTGTTGCATAAAATATTTTAATTGAAACAATTAATGAATTCCATAAGATAAGTGTAGATTTACAAGATTTCCATTTTTCAATACTTACATGAAAAGATCTGATAACAGAGCCACTAAGTATAGGTAAGAAATATTAAACCTGTTTAGCTGTTATTCTAGGTTTCTATTCATTTCTCACTAACTTACATTGATTTTTGTACTGCTTTTATTCATCCTATAAATTAGACTCCAACTGGTGATAAAATGTCAAAGTTTGCGTTGTTCATCTAAAAAAAACAAATCTAGACAATTTAGAATTATTTTAAAATTAACCAATAAACTATGATCCATTTGTTCTCTTTGTGAGTGTTTGGGTGGAAAAGAGACATATTAGTACATTAGTAAGGTGTTTCTTTTCTTTAATCACCAGGAGAAAAGATACATAAATCTTTTTCTTAAAGCTTTTTTCTTTCCCACGGAGACAACACATCTTAAAATGAAGGTTAACAAGCAATTAATAGCACAGACTTAACTAAATATTGCAAATGTGATAGTATAATATCTTGGTAAATATGGGAACTTTGAGAGCCATAAAATTAAAGACTTTGATATGTGTGAGATCAATAGACATGACTTATCACTATTTAATATGAGCTTTAATTTTAAATGCCATGTTCCAATGAAAAGTATATTACACAAGAAAATTGAAATTTCAATAATCAAGACAAAAGAAATAAACTTTATATTAAAGAACCTCTAAAGGTTGTACTTACGCAGCAACCTCCTCTTTTGACAATCCTTTGAAATTCACCTCTAGGTAATGATCTATGTCTTCTTTTTCTTTGATCAATTGAGACCTAAATGAAATAGAAAGAAATAATAAAGCACCACCTTATCAAGTTGAAAAGCTACCAAACATGTAAAATGCCACTAGGAGAACAGAAATATTCAGGGTATAATACCATATATAATAAACACAAAAGCTATAGAGGTAGGTCGTTGATCATTTCAAAATTTTATCTTTCCTGAATGGAAAATGATAAGGAAGAATATTAAACCCAGTATGTAAACAAATAAAACACCAACACCTTGAAATAATTCACTTTCTACTTAAGAGTCTTCTCCTCAAAGCTTACAAGATCTTCTATTTTGCTCACAGTTTTTCGTGGTGTAACTTTCCAACTGCTGAAGTTATATACTGTTTGGCACAGAATCCAGAGCCCAGAACACCTGTTTGATTCAAATGTATAACATGAATTTGTCCCAAACATTACTCAATTTTGTCCTGAAATGCTCTTTGAACAGTTTTTTAAATCACACATAAAACTCAAATCACTAAAGATTCAAGGTGCAAAATGATTTTAAGAAGCCCTTATTGAAAATATACTTGTAGTGAGTTCATTCTTCACACCCATTTGCACCTTTAAAATAAGCANGCTTTTTCAGACTTCATAAATATTTTACATCATTCAAAAGTAAAACAAAAAATATGTATATATATTATAGTATACACACATGAATTATACATTCATTGAAAGATTTATCTGCTACAGGAAAAGAAAATTTTGATTTATTATTTTAAAAGAATTTTTATGTTAGTTTAGCTGAATGTATTTATTTTGGTCCGGGGTCTTTGGTCTTTCCTAGAAGAAATACTAAAAGTGAGGCATGAGAACAAAGAAGCCTCCTGATACTTTGATCATTATGCCTTGCAGGAATGGAAAAGTAGTCATATAAAGAAAATAAACCTATGTATGCAAACTATTTATATTGGTAAATAATATGTGTATTACAAAAAGTCAATAGAATTATCAATGGCAATTTCAAAATAGCACAATCAGTTAATATTCATAATTATGACAAAATGTATCAGTTTCTCTGTCCTGCATTTCCTCAGTGACACTTTGAGTAGCTCAGCAGTCACTCATGGGCAGCAGCAGTTTGATGATGCATTTTCAGGCCCCAGCATCATTTCAGGAGCTGATTCATGGCCTCCAATCTACCCTACAAGTAAGGCTCTACCCTCCTTCTTCCTAAACATAAGTCAGCCCTTGGGACCTTATAGATTAAAAGCATTACACCTTTCAGTCTGGGCATGGTGACTCATCCCTACAATCCCAGCATTTTGGGAAGCCAAGGTGGGTGAATCATTTGAGGCCAGGAGTTCCAGACCAGCCTGGCCAACATGACAAAACCTGTCTCTACTAAAAATACAAAAAATTAGCTGGGCATAGTGGTGCATGCCTGTGGTCCCAGCTACTCAGGAGGTTGAGGCACGATAATCGCTTGAACCCAGGAGGCAGAGGTTGCAGTGAGCTGAGATCACACCACTGCACTCCAGCCTAGGTGACAGAGTAAGACTCTGCCTTAAAAAGAAAAAAGCTTTACACCTTTCATTCCCAAAGCTTCTGCTTTCTGTTTTCCATACACATTTAAAACAGGAAACTTATCTCCAAAACTCTATGGGAACCATGATATAATTGCAATAGGAAATAAAATGATGAAATAATAACTAGATTAATAAATAAATATATATATATTTGCAGTATTTGAATGTGGTTCATAAATCCTTTTGAAACAGCAGATTTCAATATTCTCAATATAACAAGGTATTTTTCTCTTCTCTTGAAATGATTTTATTTTCTGAGATACATTATTGACATTTCTCACTACAGAAAATTCATTCTGTAGGAAAATAAGTAAAAACCAGGGGCATGTACCTTGGAATTTTTCTGGAGGAGCAAGGCAGCTTCTGTCTGGCTAAGGCTGTAAGCTTCGGGCGTGTCATGGGCAGTGGGGGCAGGGTGGTCATTTCGGACTACAAAAAGAAATAAGTAGAAATTGTATTTTAAAGAATAAATCTTTCAAAGGATCCTTTAAGACATTATTAGAGATTCACAGTCTGTCATCTTAGTTGAGAATGTCTACATGTAGTGCTATAGCTGTATTATTCAGGAATGATGCTCAGTGAGTGGATTCTGTAGGTTGCTTCTCTCATTATTTTCCTCCATTGTCTGCTTTTTGGCCAATTTATTATTTGTCTGTATCTTCACCACAAAGTAGATAAGAAGAAAATATGATAAAAGCATTGATGGTTCAGTTGGCATCTTTGGTAAGAGTTTTGTAAGGGACATGATTGCAATTAAAGAATGAAGATTTTTAGGATAGCTACGGATTTCCAATGTTTATGTGTTGCTTTCCTGTTATTATCAATAATTGAAAATTGCTCATACTTGTTGTTTTCTAAAAGCCTTATTGCTCGCAAATAAAGGCTTTCCCTTAGATGTGATAGATGATAAGAACAATTCTCAACAAGGAGACAGCTGCCCTGAGAAAGCACACAGCCATAACAATATAATGAATCACTTCAAAATGTACTGTTTTTAAAAAGTTTTAAACAAAAACAACTTTATCTCACACTTTACACAGGTCAGGAATAAGGACAGGGTATGATAGACATGGATTTTTTTCTCCTCCATGATGACAGGACCCTCTGCAGAGAAAACTCAGAAGCTGTAGTAACCCAATGATAAGGGACAGGAATCACCTTGAAGTATCTTCACTCACTTTTCTAGTGGTTGATGCTAACTCTTAGCTGGGACTCAACTGGGGCTATCTGCTAGAACTCATACATGTGGTCTCCTCATGTGGCATAGGCTTCTTCACATCATGGCAACCTAAGACTTCTTATGTAGCAGCTCCAGGCTCCAAAGGCAAATATTTTAGAGAAAAGCCAGGCAGAAGCTTTATCCCCTTTTAGGGTCTACCTTTGGAAGTCACATAGCATCCACTTCTGCTGTAATAACAAGTTCACCCAGATTCAAGGCAAATGAACACAGAACCACCTATTGATAGGGGAGTGTCGAAGTTTCATTGTAAGAAAAGAATATGGCATGGGAGATACTGTTGCAGTCCTTTTTGGAAAATGCACTGTGCCACAGTGGTGAGCAATTAGGAAGGCAAGTCTATAAAATCAAGTTTCTAAATCTTACTCCAAAGGGACACCTGAACATGATGTCTGTGAACTTAGAATAGAAAAATTGTTACATGGTGCAAGGGCTCTCAGATGCAAAACAACCTGTGCTTCTGT
This sequence comes from Rhinopithecus bieti, assembly GCF_001698545.2. Taxonomy (NCBI): domain Eukaryota; kingdom Metazoa; phylum Chordata; class Mammalia; order Primates; family Cercopithecidae; genus Rhinopithecus; species Rhinopithecus bieti. The sequence goes on from NW_016814250.1 coordinate 144,210, forward strand.
TAAATAGAGAGGCATCCAAAAGGCCAGGGGCTCCTGATCTCAACCCCTCTATATCCACCAGGTTTGACCTGTACTCTTAGCTTCACCAAGCAACTGAAAGGCTTGTTTTAGGTTTTAAATGGCTTATCTTCAGCATTACTACCTGTGTGACCCAGGGAAAATCACAATAAAATCTGGCCCTTGAATATATTCAGCAGATATTTAGTGAGCTCCTTTTTGGTGCCAGGCACTGTTCCAGGTGCCAAAGATACAGCAGTGAAGAAAAAGACAAAACTCTCTGATCTCATAGACTTTGCAGTATGGGGGTAAATATGGAGAAAGACAATACACGAATAAGCAAAATATATAGAACCTCAGATGTTGATAAGATTCTCTACTGGAAAACAAAGCAGGGAACTAGAAACTACCCAAATGCTCACCAATGGCAAAGGGATGAATAAAAACAGAAGGAGACAAGCTCAAAGACATTACAGAGAATTTTGTTGGGTGTCCCAACAGTGTAACGTCTTGAGGGTTATTGTAAAAACTGGCTTTTATTCTCATTGAGGTAAGAATCCACTGGAGGATACAGGGCATAGAATTGACATGATCTGACTTGCATCCTGAAAGGATCACTCTGACTTTTTCTTTCAGGTTAGACTGTAGTAGGGGAAAGGGTAGACAGCAGAGAGGCTAGCTCAAAGTCTCCTGTGAAATGCAGGGGAGAGAGGGTGGTGGCTTAGGTAGGAGTAGAGGAGAGATGTAGTCAAACCTGAAATAGAACCACCTGTGGATGGCTGAGACACAATATTCCTCTAGTGCTACAAAGCCATGGTGGAGGTGGGGGTGGAGAAGCACTAAGACGAGAGAAAATCTTCTGAAATTCAGTGTAAACAGACAGCTTCATGTTACTGAAAAAGATTATTACCCTGGCCTAAAAATCATTTTTCACATAATTAAAGAGAATTCTAATGGAGATCAGTGGTTTATTTTAAATATAATAGAATCCCAGTACTACCAGTTTATCAAGGCGTGATACGATCTATGAAACAAAATGCCTACTTATTTTTATGCAGTTGTAGCTTTAAAGGGCACAATCTAAACAGTAAATGTTAGTCCTCTCCTGCAGACTAAACATTAGAAACATACTATATTACCCTTCATAACTTCATAACATAATGACTTTTTTTTTAACTTTAAAAATCTGGTTTTCTGATTAGATGTTACATTAAATAGTTGAGTTACTGGAATAACAAGAACTTACTAAATGGCGACATCATACAGGGCATATGGTAAGAAGTCATGACTCATGTGAGGTTTGAAGGGACACCAAAGCTCCCCAAACGGGCTCCCAAGAGCTTACTTCACAGGAGCTGTGAAGACGGTTCCACAGAGTTCAGAGTCCTCCAAGGTTACGGTGAACATCTGAATCATCTAAGTTCTTAACCCAGACCAGTGTAGCCCTAGGAAATTTCAAAAGGGAGAGAGGAAAACAACTAAGTGTGCCTTATTTGGGGCATTCCATCATCTATAAATTTTAGATTCTTTTCTAAAAGCCCCACTTGACTTGCCAAAGCATTATGCAGTGGGCACTGGGGCCAGGGTAATCTCTTCATAATTGCAGGGGTCTTTGAAGAGTTCACTAAGGAGGTTCAAAATGAGGAACAGTGCTTGCAATTTCCTTGAATACTAAGAATATCCAGCTATTTGTAGACAGATAAAAGAGAGCAGCCCCCAGAGGTGCTGATCCAGTCAACATAGCCCATCCAGGTGAGTATAACTCCCCACCAAAGTTGGCATACCAGCGTGTTATATAAAATTTATCCTTTTTGATGCTTACTTGAGATCGAATAGAAACCAAATGCAAATGACATACATGGAGAGGGGTATGTCTTCTTTGTCATACAGATCAACTGCGCTTTTTTTTTTTTCAAACTCTGAGTCAATGTTTCCTATCATTAGTTTCAGCTGCCAGTTCCTTCATTTTGCTCTCCTCTGATCTGAGAACATTAGCAGCAGGAGCACCTTTACTCTTAAATTTAGTTTAATGTAAGTACTGCAAGCCCTGCTGGCAAGCCCCAAGGCACAAACTCTGAATGGGGGGTGGTCAGAACTGAATGATAAAGTGGAAAAAAGTTATCAGAGCTGAATGATAAAGTGGAAAAAAAAAAAGCATGTTGGAAAAAATATCGCTGAATCAAACTATGTTGGAAAGTTTAAGCTTAGAGTGAGGGTGGAAGTTGAACAGGCTTTCTCCTTGTTTCTGAACCCCACATCGTGCCTTGCCAGTGCCTATCGGGAAAGGGAATTTTGTTTCTCAGAATCAATACATGGCCACATAAGGTATTTTGTTTTACATAACAGATAATGTGTGATCTGAATTTTATGACACAGTTAATATTTTGAATGCACCAAATATTTAAAGGGGTCCTGTAACAAATTACTTTCTTATCTAAGTAATTGCCATCTTTTATGCCTTATAAGTTCAAGCAGGGTTTGCGGTACTTACATTAAATTAAATACCTGTAAAGAAAGCCTTTTGGTCTTTGTTAATATGAGTTGCATCATTTTCCTGGTGTTGGTCAGACAGCATTCTCAGTTTCCATGTGAGCTCCAGCCTAGACTCAACAATGAAGAATGGGACTAGTGCTATGAGGTGACTGACCCAGGCCTGTAGCATAAATGGAGCACATCACCATTAGTTATGGCACCTCCTTAGGGTTCTCCTAGATCAACATCTCAGGGGAAAACACACAAGATAGGTGTGACTGCAGGAAAGGATATTGCTTAGGTTCAGGTGAGTAAGAAAGAAGAAGAATGAAAGATACCTCTTTGGCTGGCACCAGAATGAGCTTAGCCCCAGGAGCTCAGGCGGAATCAGCCTCTTAGGAGGACCCAGAGGCACCTCCCCAGTGCCAGCAAGTGGGCAGTGCTGCAGTGTGGCACCATCGGGTGCTGAGACAAAGATCAAAAGGCCGCCTGAAGCCATTCCACTGTTGGTATTCAGAAGAGATTTGGTGCACCCTTTGATCTGCTGGTTGGCTCTTGTATCACAGTTACAATCTCTAAGTTTGGCCCCCACATGCAAAGACAAATGAGAATGGAGAAATACAGGATGAAAGGTTTGAGAGTGCTAGGTCAGGCTGAATGTGTCCCATGGTGTGAGTTTAAATTTTTGGCCCCCAAGTAAAATTCTTCAAAGACTAACCCCCCTTCCCTCTATCCCCAGAGATGCCTTTATCAGGAAACACAAAGGAGGGAGGCCTACTACTGTGTAAAAGGAGGCTACTTGGAGAATGACTATGTCTGAGGCTGACCAGTGTCTCCAGGGTTCAGTCACTTTGGAGTAAAAACTGAGATGAGAGAAATAAAGCCAGTAAAGCACAGTAAGCGAGTTTATTGTACATCATCACAAGTTCAAAACAAATACGATTTTACTAAAAATCATTCATAAGAATTAAAACTTTTCTATTATCACAAGCTCTTTTACTATGAAAGTTTAACGAAAACTACAGAAGAAATATCACTATGCTCCCTAAGTAAAGAAAAAATAAATTCATGAAGAGTCACTAATAATGTTTATTCTTGGTATCATAATTTTTTGACACTTCTGGCACTCTCTCTTGGGTAATTAGATAGGTTGTTAAGTAAAATAAATAGAAAATACATTTCCTACCAACTGACATTGATGGCTAAATCACAAAATCAAGCAGGAAAAGAGTCTGAAGGCAATCCATATTTCAGTTGACTTACATTTGCAGATTACTGCTGATGGTCTCTCCAGGCTTATAGACTTCAGCCAGAAAATCAGGAAGCAAAGAATAATAGCAAAAAACAAAAGAAGTTTAAAATCAGTCAGTAGTGTAACTCCTCTCCCCGCCCCGAGTCATGGAATAAGATTCACTCTTACAACAAATACTACTAAGTTCCTACCATCTAAGTTTAGATGAACTTTTAAAGAAAATCCCCAAGTATAGATCCTATAGGAGAAACTAATCACTAAATCAGTGAAATGCCAAAACATCTGAAATATGTATATGTATTGATGTATTTCAATACAAATGTGACATTAGGGATAACCATTTGCTCTCTCAAATTTACAAGATAGAGTTATCTTTGCCAAAAACCGAGAGCATCTCAGTTCCCTTTCTTTTCCCACCTAGTACTCAACAGGACTAAAGGACTTATCCTATGTATAGTTTTTCACTTCCCTCAGAGGGTCAGGTGAACTGGGGAACAAGAGGAACTGGCGCCTTTCCCTACTTCTCTTTCAATTGGTTTCTTGAGGTACGTGGCGAGGGCCTGGACTCAGGAAGTTTGAGAAAGACTGATGGAGGAAGGGCTGTGGGGGTCAGGGAAGGGGCTGCCTGAAGAACAGCCCGCCTCTCCAAGGAACTGAGGAAGTCCTGTCCCAGCCTCGCCCCTGCCGTCACGAACCTCGGTGCACTCGCCCAGTGAAACAACTTCAGTTTTCCGTTCCACCGAAGTGAGTCCCCCACCGACGGCAGGTGCTGGGCGTCGGCGCCGCCCCCTCCTCTATTAGTGATTCCGAGGCCTGGCTGCGCCGGCGCGGAGAGAGGGGACGCCGAAAGCATCTCCAAGGAAACAGAGAGGCAAGGCGGGACGACCGGGGGTGGGGTTAGGCTAAACCGGGCCTTGGGATTGGGACAGCTCCCAGACTCTTCGGGCTTGGGGGCGGAGTCTGGCAAGGGGCGGAGCTTACTGACGGCCGGGCGGGGCCCCAGACAGCCGAGGCTTTTGGAGCACGGTTGCTTTCAGAAGTTAGCTCGCTTTTAGGCATTTTCACATAACCCAAGGGGCTCGAATTTGCCACTTTCATTTCTTTCCTGGCCTTGCATTCTCAATGTTTTTCTTCATTGCCCTTTTGTCCACAGGATTGATAGGAAAACGCTGAGCCAGGCATTCATGACCCCGTGACCTGAAGCCAATTTATCCATCTAGCTAAGTCATTCATTCTCTTCCTCAGCCTCTCTTGCAGTCAGAACCCACCACAAATGCCTTTTCCTGTCCTGTCCCCACAGACAATTCAATTTTAAATTGTGGTTCGCTAAATACTCAAGGTCTCTTTAAGAGAACCTCCCTGCATCTGTCCTTATTCGTTTTGCATTTTTACCTGAAACTCAGGGTTTTATATTTACACTAAATAAATATCATCCTGTTAATCTTGGCCCATCATGCCATCTCTCCTCTCAGAATGAGTGCAAGGAAGTGAGCCTTCTTGCTCATTCCCTCATATGTATGGGGCAAGAAAGTGAGGCTTGCCACTTGTTACTTCTAAAATACAGAAGTGCTGGAAAGTTAGGCTTTTGTTCCTTGTCTCCTGTCACGCATTGTAGGAGAATGAGTCAGCAATACTGCTCACACGAATCATTCTACTAACCATAAATCGATTCTATTTGGAGTACAAGCATATCAACCATAACCACACTTTCATTCTAACATCTGATTTGCTGTCACAAGTTACTAAATTATTTCCAAGTAAGTTTACATTATACATTCAATGATGACTGTGACAATCTGTAACTGGGCTCCACCCATCCCCCACACCAGTAAGACTCTCATTCTATTCTCATGAGTTTATTTTCCAATTTCAGCATCACCTTAACCACTCCACTGTGACCTGTGTGAATTCTTTTCCAGTCCTTGCTGCTTTTTCTGACTTAGAGGTTTGTAAATTCCATTCAGCTTCCTTTCTCACAGGAGGCTGTCTTAGTTGGCTTTCTAGGTAGTTCCTTCCTGCTTCTTTGGACTTATTTCTCCTACTTGCTGTTTTTTCACTATAAGTTCTTTGACTAATTCTCTTTCTCCTTCTGTTTAGCATAGAATTCCTTCAGTTAGAAAACTTCGTTCGCAAGTGACAGGAAACTGAAACGGGCTTAAGCAAAAAAGGAAACTGACGGCAAACAAAGGATGCCAGATTCAGGTGCAACTTGATCTAGAGACTCAGGCCTTTCTGAAAGCTTTGAGGATTCCAGAATACCCCTACCTTTCACAGAATTAATTTCTCCTCTTCTCGCCTCCTTTGTCTTAGACCTACCTTTATTTTATCAGTATAACTTTGCATGGTGTTTGGCTTATGGGAACCAAACTTGCCTGAAAGATTTTGAGTACCTTGAAAGCACAGACTTTGTCTTATTGTTTTCTGAATTCCCTGGAATAGTACAAGGATTAGTATACAGTATGTGCTCAAAACTATTTTTTGAATTAACTGAATGAATGACAGAATAGAGTGGTTTTTCAAACAGATTCTTCCTTATGTAATTCTTCTCATTGCTTCCTCAGTCTTCCCCACCTAGAATTCTAGGGAGAAGGTCAGGTGATGCAGTTGATAATTTGAATGCTATTACTGACATAACAACCTCTAAAGTTTCCTCTTCCAATCTTTCCCTGAAGAAATGATTTTAGGTGAGGTCAGCTCCCTAAAGAATAAGTGATAATTTTCTAGTGCAAGCCAATCCATCTTAACTACTCCCCATAATTATTCTCAAAGTGGTTTTGATATCTCAATCATCAATTTCTACAGTAAAATTATTCTGAATTCTTCTTGTTTTACTAAACAAATCCCCAAGTAACATCTTAGGAAAGAACATATGAGATAAAATTTTTAAGTTCTTTCATGTCTGACAATATCCTTATTTTGCCTACGAACTTTTGGTAGGGTTGCACATTCTAAATTAACAATCATTTCCCTCTGAATTTAGAAGGTATTATTTCACTGTTTTCTAGTATCCAGTGTTCGAGATGAGAAGTCTAGTGCCAATTTTATTTTCCTTCCTTTGTATGTGATGTAATAGTAAGATCCATATGCGGTGACAACCACAAATCTGTGCAGCCTAAAACAACAACATTTATGCATTGATTACAGTATGTCACCATCACAAGTCAGTCTTGGGTTTTGCTCCATGCTATGTCACAGGAGAGTCAATATGAGAGAACCTTTACCAGCCCGGAGGATAGCTGGTCTGTAGCAGAGAGATCATGAGAGTAAACTGCACATTAGCTTTAAAGGCTTCCTCCAAAAGGATACCCATCACTTTCGCATTTCGTTGGCCACAACTGAAATAGCCATGCTCAACTTTAAGAAAGCAGATATCTGCGATTTCACCTGTGTCTGAAAGACTAGATATCAATTAATGGTCATAATGATGGTTGTAGACCTGGTTTTTCCCCTCAACACAGGTATTTTTAGGTTACTTTCTTTATCTTTTTTTGTTCTCGAATTTTATGGTAGAACTCTTCAGCTGAGTACTCACATCCTTCTTTAGATTTAGATAATTGTCTTCTATTTTTTAAATTATAATTCCCTTGTCTCAAATTTGTTCTATTATTTCTTTAAGATTCTGTTTAGTGAATGCAGATCCCTAGATTTGTCGTTTTTATCCTTGATCTTTTAAAAGATTTTATTCTTTTGCCTTTATATTCTAAAGTCTGTAAGTTTTGACAATATTGCTTTTAGTCTTTAATTGATTTTTTTGTACATAGGAGAAGTCACATTCGTAGTCTTTGAGCGTTCTTGCTTTCTGATTGCTCCTTCTTTATAGACTCTTCTTTTATGAATGAAATAGTTTGCAATTATCTTTGAATATATTAATTTGTTTTTTAAAGTTGTCTTTTTATTTTTAATGTTTGTGGGCACATAGTGGGTGTATATATTTATGGAATACATGAATTATTTTGATATAGATATAAAATGTGTAATAATCACATCAGAGTAAATGGAGTACCCATCACCTCAAGCATTTATGCTTTGTGTTACAGACAATCCAACTGATACTCTTATTTTTAAATGTAGAATTAAATTACGATTGATTGTAGTCACTCTGTTGTGCTATCAAATACTAGATCTCATTCATTCTTTCTAACTATATTTTTGTACCTCTTAACCATCCCCACTTCCACCCCCCCCCCCTCACTACCTTTCCCAGCCTCTGGTAACCATTATTCTACTCTCTATCTCCATGAGCTCAATTGTTTGAATTTTGAGTGCCCACAAATAAGTGAGAACATGTGAAGTTTATCTTTCGGTGCCTGGCTTATTTCACTTAACCTAATGACCTCCAGTTCAATCCATGTTGTTGCAAATGACAGGATCTCATTTTTTTATGGTGGAACAGTACCTCAAAGTTGTCCTTTTTTGTTAAATTATCTTTTCTTCCAGGAAAAGTGTTTCTTTTGTTAATGTTGAAATTTCTGTGTTACATACCATATTGTATTTGGTTAGTCTATTAATTAGCATTAGGTTCAGCTGTGAGTAACAAACAAACAAGCAAACTACAGAATAGGAATGACACTCCATGGTGTCAGATTCCTAGTTCCTTCTGTTTTTAGCTTCACTACACATGGGTTCCATTCCCAAGATTGCCTCACTGGTGATCCAGCTATTACATCTTATCCAAAGAAAGCCTGCACAGGGATGAGGGGTCAAATGGGGACCTAGTGGCTAAATTTTAACAATGGAAATTGTGCTATCTAGGCATATTCAGAGAAGACTTAGTAGCCTAAAGTGCAAAGCCCGTATTAAGCATTTTCCACTGAGGCATCTTTGCTCAGAAAATTCCCCTTTCTTGGCTGATATAACTGTTCTTTCCTTGCTTAAAGATACTGCTACTTCTTTGCCTAAGGTGGTTCTCTTGAAGAAAAAATACAATACATTTTTATTTACCCAACCTATCCAGATCTGTAATTACAAGTGAATTTCATCATGTCCTAGGGGACACTATTTTAAATATCCAAATCTGAGGAGGCTCTTGTAAACCCACACACACGCGCAAACACACACACACACAGAGAGACAGAAAGAGAGAGAGAGAGAGATGAATTTGCTGGTTTATGTCAGTAAAACTCTAAGAACATTGTTTTCTTTCAGAATAGATTTTGAGGATTCTTCAACAAAAGGTTGGAATACAATATTAGAAAAAATAAATTTGTCAAATGAGTGCATTTTCCAGATATTCTAAATTTCATGTGTTATTTTGGGTGACTAAGTGTATTTGACACTTTTCTGGTTTGGGTATTGCAAACCTTCCCAACTCTAAAGTAAGCTGTGTTGCAAAAAAAAAAAAAAAAAAAAAAAA
>NW_016814250.1:153724-160341 GCF_001698545.2 Rhinopithecus bieti
AAAAAAAAAAAAAAAAAAAAAAAAAAAAAAAAAAAAAAGTTTAAGTCTTTCAGAGACAGGAATGCTAGCATACATCATTATGTCTTACCTCCTATGTTCCCTTAAGACCATGTTGAAATTTTCCATTCCTCAAGGATTTGAGATCTACAAAGCCAGAGACTTTGTAAGTTCATTATCATCATGTTTCCCTTGTTTAATAGCACTAGTGGGAGATGTTAAACTGAAACAGGCACTATGACTTCAAGGGAGAGACAATGTTTCCAGGAAAGAAAGGCTAGATTATCAAATCTCATGGGATATTTGGTGTATTTACCATAAACATACAGCCATACCATAGTGTTAATTAGTATGACCTGATCTACAGAGATCTACGATTATGATTAATTGGTTATGACATTGTTAGAAATCAAATAATGGGTAATCTACTTAGAATTTGACTTGTATGAGAAAAGGGGAAAATAAAGTCTCCTAAATCTGGTAAATGGAGACCTGACCTGAGTTACCACAGTGGAGTGTAGAGAGTACTGGTCCCTCACCATGTTCTAAGACTAGACTCATAGAACATTGAATGAAAGAGCTCTGAACCCTGGGGTCCAGAAATAACATCACAAGTGCACACTGTGAATCTTTCTCCTATTTTTTCTCAAAGGTAACTGTATTTATTTACTTAGGTAACTGCACTGGGGAGAAGAGTATATCCACAACTTTTGGATTGCCTGACAGACACTGACTCTGAGCTAATACTAACTTCTAGGGATCCAGAACAAACTTACTAATAGATTCCAGGTAAATTAATTTTTTTAATTCTAAAATAAACCTAGTAGACTCTGAGCCCATCCTATAATTATTCCTCTGAGTCTATAGATATATGCAAAAAATGGCATAATTTTTTAGTGGCCATCTAACCTATGGAATAAAGGTTATTATGGTTTAAAAAAAAGGGTCAAAGAGGCTCTGGGTCAGATAATTGAAAGGACTCACTAGACTCTGGTGATATTTACTCAGAAGGATTTTCTATGATCAAAGGCTACACAGAATCAGGAATAAGAAAGCACAAGGCAACCTCAGGTTGGTCCTGAACACCAAGGTGCAACTTCTTTGATCCTCCCACTGTCACTCAGAATGCACTTCATCTTCACACCAAAAGTTTACCAAGGGATCTTTCACACTCCACTGGTCACATAGCCAAAACATGTCTATGTATCAGGTAATACAGGTGAAGATTACCAATCTGTATTTTTTAAAGAGCGATGTAGACAAGCTCATATAGGGTGCATTCAAGGGAGCTTCAGGATTTAAATAGCATGTTATATATCACTAGCTAGTGCATTTCATTTCTATCTTGGCTGAAAGAGAGTACTGTGGCTCCAGCCATCTTTGGAGATAAACATAAAGCTACCACAGGCCAACTGCAAGCTAACCCCACACTTTCCTACCAAAATAGTAAATCAAAAGTAATAATTTCCAGGGGAATTTCAGACTTGAATATTTTAGGGGTGATCATTCCTAGCATATTCCTGTTTTATCTCTGAGTTAGCTGGACAAAATACACGTATCTTGAAAAAGAATATGTTGATCTGATGGTAACTTTAAATGTGCTACTGTTCCTGATACAGCCTTTTTCCTGGAGCAACCTGATACTGAGCATATACTGTTTCTCCCCTACATTTTGATAAATAGAAAAAAATAGAAGTAATTTGCTTTTATGTAGCAGGGATAGCAGTATACTTTTGCTTTCCAACTTTGTAACCCATCAACCCTGCCTCTTTGCTGCATTTTAACCCACAGGGACCTTAATTATCTTACCATATTATGCAATAACATGTGGCATCATTGTACTGATAGGTTTCTAAAAGACTTGGAAAGCAAGAAATAGCAGGCACCCTACATGTCTTGGTACTATCAATACATGCCAAAATAAATGATATAAATCTTATGAAAACACAGGAGTCTTTCATCTCAATGAAGGCTTTTTGGGTTTTGTTTTGTTTTGTTTTGCTTTGTTTTGTTTTGTGGCGGGGAGTGTTAGATGGAGGGATACTCCAAAGTGAAGTATAATTTGTTGAAATTTGCACAACCAGGCAAAATGCTTATTTGCCTATTGTTTGGATTTTGGAATCTGATATGAATTAGCTTCTCAGAACTTCTGCATTTGCACCCTGCCGTGAGAATTACTGCAGTTCTTATTTTCTAGCCCCAGGATCTGCCTTGATAGTTACCCTTCTCAAGTCTGGCTTTCCAGCTTTGCAATGATTTTGTGAGCCCCTGATATTATTCCAATGAATTAATTTTTCTAAAGGTAGCCAGAGTTGATTTTTATTACTTACAACCAAAGAACACTAATTTACACAATAATTTAGAAAGCATTAGATGACACAGATGAGATAAAATTTAATTAACAAACACAAACTAGTAGGTGTTAATTACAGATAATATCAGTTACACAGAACTTTTCAGAATATTACACTTTTTCTAAAGAAGTGGTTGAAGCTCTCAGATTCATTTGATAAATCGCATTAAAGAGCCTACCTAACAATTACATTAATTTTTCTATTGTTACATAGAGATTTTATAAAATTGGTTTAAGAAATTAAAGCCTAAATATTTTATTTATAGAGTATCAAATGATGGTGTGTTGTTGACCTGGCTGAAAATACTATAAAATATTTTATGAGTTTCAAATATTTTCCATTTGTATAATAAGTCAGGTGAGGAAGTCAATATTTATCGATCTTACATAAACAGTGCACTGCACCACATTTTCTAAGGTAAAACAAAACAAAAAAAACCATTTGCTTATTGATGCTTCCAAGTAATAACTTTTTACTGAATTTNGCCCTTTTTATAGATTTTTACCTACATATATAACTTTCTTGTAATTGTCATAAGTGTTTTGCCTTCAGAAGAATCTACAAAAATAACTTTTAAGATCTAATCAAGGAGAATTAGCAAATAGTTTTTTTAACTATGCATTCCCAAAGTGTCCCTTTGGTTGGACTTTGTAAAATGAAATGGGACTGGCAAAGGAGAAGCAGCACACTGAGGCCATATAGTCCTTAGGTGGCAATTTTGGAAAGGAGCACATTTGAAAGTCAAAGGTCTCAGAAATTATTTCCTTAAAACTATCAACATCTGGCCGGGTGCAGTAGCACACGCCTGTAATCCCAGCACTTTGAGAGGCTGAGGCAGGTGGATCACGAGGTCAAGAAATCAAGACCATACTGGCCAACATGGTGAAACCCCATCTCTACTAAAAATATGAAAAAATAGCTGGGCGTGGTGGAGTGCACCTGTAGTCCTGGCTACTCGGGAGGCTGAGGCAGGAGGATCACTTGAAACCACGAAATGGAGGTTGCAGTTAGCCGAGATGTTGCCTACACTCCAGCCTGGTGACACGAAAACAAACAAACCAACAAAAAAAGAAACAAAAACTATCAACATCCAAAAAGCCCTGGAAAGCCAGCCATCAGAAGCTAGCTTGAAAACCTAGGTTATCTGCATTTCCTCATTTTATTTATTTATTTTTTCTCAATGTATTTTCCTAAGTAATTTTTCTCAATGTATACAAATCATATTGTTTTTAAATCCAAAGTACACAAAGAACCAGCTTCACTTTATGATTTATCTTATAAACATCAGTGGGTGTTAAACATCAATTTTTTTTTTAGCATCTTCATACTTTGGGTCCTGTTTTGGTCCAATTCTGTTGTCTCAGACTGCTAAATCTGCTGATTTTTAAAAATACTACTTGAACATGAATATTCAAATATACTTTATGATTAATTTTACTCATCTTCATCATTTTGTGCCTCTGTGTAATTGATAAAATTACATTGGCAATGTTTTCTATAGGTGGAGACAAATATCTACAAAATAATATGCCTCAATAGTTGTCCAAATATCTTTAAATCTTAATTATGTGTGTACATTATATCCAGCTCACCAAGCAACCACATAGGTATAATTTTTTTTCCCCATGTAGAGATTTCTAAGTGGATGAAAAGTATGTTCTAATTAATGACATAAATATTTAGGCTCTACTCAAAATTATGCTCTCATTGTAAGTTAATGTACTGACATTTGGTTTTTGTATCAGCATATGTGAATTTGGTTTCTTTGGGTTAAAGCCTTTACTACAATTGATCCCCACTCTGTGTACTGCAGAGCTTCTGGACCTGCAAAAAGGGGAAACAGATTGGCAAGAGTGGCCCATCCAGAAAAAGACCATCTTCTGAGGGCCAATTTAGTAACCATTGGCTTCTCTTGATGGTAGCTCTAACTTTACTCTCTTAATTACTGTAGTAATTAGAGGGCCATGTGGTTTATTAAAAATTTTTAAGTATTATAGGAACTGTAAGAGAAAATAGAATATTGGTGAAACTGCTAGTAACACTTTTAGTCAGTCTGTGCTGCTTTGATAGTCACAGACTAGGTAACTTGTAAATAACAGGAAATTTATTCGTCACAGTTCTGAAGGCTGGGAAGTGTAAGACAAAGATGTCAGCAGGTTTGGTGTCTACTGAGGGCACAGTCTCTGGTTCCAAAATGGTGTCTCATTGTTGCATTCACCTGAGGGAATGAACACTGTGTCCTCACATGTTGAAAGAATGGAATAAAGCACTCCCTCAAGCCCTGTTGTAAGGACCATCATCCCACCATTGGAATGAAGACTTCTTCCCTCATGACTTAATCACTTCTTAAAGACCCCACCTCTTATTACTATCTCATAGGTGATCAAGTTTCAACATAAGAATTTTTGGGGACACATTCATGTCATAGCAATAACCTAACCAGGAAGGCAGAATTTTGGATATTACAAACCAAAGTGTTAAAAAATAATTATAGTGGTTCTTTTAACAATTTTAACAATAATATCTTCATATTTTATTTCTGAACTAATTAGACAGGTGAAGATCTAGTCTCTATTGTAGTGACCATGAGAATGAACTTCACAGACCACTAACTATAGGGAGTGTAATTAGTCAAGAGCCCCAGATACTGTGTTTAGAAATTTGTGGCTTCCATGCCTCCTCTGGGTCGTTTCCAGCCAATGACTGTGTGCAGCAGGAGTATAGATGCAGACCAATTCCTGAGAGACACTGGACTCCTCTGAAGGCTAAGCTTAGCTTAAGAATTCTCCTAAGGCTTTCCCAAACCTTTAAGCAGTGTAGGGTACTTCCACTTAACTATTTCCTCTTCTTCATTTGGGGTCAAAATTGCATCACAGTCTGATGGCTCTCAGCTTTCTCATCTCCTTCCCTATTTTCTTTCAAATGGGCATTTTTCTCAAATAAAATCTTTGCAGGTATAGCCCATTTTTGCATCTACTTCTTGAAAAACCATGACCAACACATCTAGAAACTTTCCTAAATTCTCTTCAACATTTATGTCATATTATACAAGGTCAGAATTCCAAATGGTAGAGCCTAGTCCCCCTGGGGTCAGAACATTGAAAGATATATCCTCTTGTCCACCAAAAAATTACCCAGAATAGGCAGAAGAGGCTTTAAAAGACCAAGTGGATATAATTTCCTGCCCAGTGGAGGTCAATTTATTTCAGTGCTTACTCAATGATTTATGAACTACATGATTGTATTGGCAGAAATGGAGATGACACATGAATAAGCACAGTAACAAGAATTTGCCCTCACCAGGATGACATGGCCTTTGCCACTGCTGAGAACTGACTTTGCATGAAATGGTGACCAACCCCTGATTCCTGATAGGATGCCACATCCTGGGAGGACCAACGGACTAACTAGTAGTAAATTGGTTATATTATATCCCTTCTGTGATAGAGAAGGCAGTGTTTTGCCCTAACAAGAATAGACATGTATTCTGCATATGGATTTACCTTCCCTATTGGATATGCTACTGAGAGCCACATCATCAATGGACTTACAAATGTCTTACAAATGACTTTTAGGGGAAGGACTAAGGGGGTTTGTTGATGTTCATGAATTTTTTGCTTTTACACATCACCTATCATCCAGAAACACATGATATTACAGAAGGAAACAAATGAAGACTCAGAGCTCCAGCTGCCACACACTAGCTTCTAAGTTTAGGGTGTAGTCCTATAGAATATAATACGTACTCTGAACCAGAAATCAGAGTATTGTGCTGTTTCGCATAGCCAGGATACTTGAATTCCAGAACCAAAATGTAGAACAGGGAGTGGCACTGCTTGATTATACCTAATATTTGGTTTGAAGAAATTCTCAGCAACACAACTCTGGAATGTGCTGAGTTCTTAGTACCAAAGGGAGAAATGATTTTACAAAGGGACACAACTTTGATTCCATTGAGTTGGATGCTGAGTCTGCCACCTGATATCTTGAGCTCCTCCAAGAGGTTTTGGTATTAGATAAGATGATTAATCTGAACCATCAAGAGAAAAGGGAAATTATTGATGAAACCCCAGGGGGGTCCTGGAGTGCCTTCTAGAACTTCCAAATCTAATGGTTAAAATTATTAGAAGACCACAACAATCTCATATGATTTGGAACACCAAGGGCTTGTATCCATTTGGAATGAATGTTGAAGTTATTCCATCAGATAAATAACCTTGACCAGCTCAAAGAAAAAGAAAGAAAGAAAGAAAGAAAGAAAGAAAG
>NW_016814250.1:163784-255393 GCF_001698545.2 Rhinopithecus bieti
AGAGAGAGAGAGAGAAAGAAAGAAAGAAAGAAAGAAAGAAAGAAAGAAAGAAAGAAAGAAAGGAAGAGAAGAGAAGAGAAGAGAAGAGAAGAGAAGAGAAGAGAAGAGAAGAGAAGAGAAGAGAAGAAAGAAAGAAAATATATAGTGGAGAAGGAAGATTGCTGCATACTTAAGATGCATGACAAGTTGTAGAAAAAAACTTGCACCACCTATCCAGAATATTGAGCTGAGATCATACCAGAACTTCAGAAAGAATGGATATTACTGAGCAATCATGCATGTGGATACAACTTCAATAACAAATGAGATTTTTTAGTTGACCCCTTTTGAGAATGGAGTGGTCATGGTTTTGGTTTGGAAAAGAATACTTAAATAAGAGAATTATGGTGTATGTTGATGTTGGGCAGCCAGAGGGGTAGATCATAGTGGGAATTTGGCATTCTTTTTGGTTATGCAGCATCTGGACCTTCTACCTATATTTGGGAAATCTTGTACCCCATGACGAGTCCACTTTCATTTACAGAAGCTCAATATGCCAAAAGGTACTTTCCCTGACTTTGTTGCAATGAGGTGATGGATACATTGCCAGTTTCAGTCAATTAGGTGCATTTGCCCCAGCATCTGAACCAGAAAGGAGTCATGCAAAGACATAACGATTATGCAGAACTGGCAAGGCTCAGAGCAGTGGTAGTCCCCAGACCCAGTTTGCAGAGGTAGCACTGTATAGAGCTAAGAGCCAGGAGGAGTAATGGAGTTGGAAGTCCAAGGTGAAGTATGAGTTCCCAGAACACCAGAGTGTTCACAGGACCAGCTATGAGGCAGCTATGAGGCATGACATTGTTGTAGGCTTCAAGTTTGTTCTCCAGCTGTGAATATTCTGTGAAAGACCCAATATGATTCTAATGAAATTATATCTGCTTATAGTAGCCAGAGTTGGTTTCTGCTCTTTGCAAATGAGAACCTGATTAATACTCTGCCTCTTCTGAATGGGTGATTTGACAGACTTTTGGGGGAGAAGTGCTGTTACTACCTGCATTGAATGCATGTCTCTGGAAGGCATCCGAAGCCAGCACCAATCTGCCAGCTGCCTGTACAGTTTGAGTACTTTGTTTTAGGTCTGAGCAGGAGTAGCCCTGTCTCTGCTTTGGGAAGCTACCTGCCATGCAGCATGTACCCAGTTCTGCTGTATTGTTTCGGTTTTCCCAGATAATAAATGACAGAGCTGGGATTTATTCAGGTGTTCGGACTCCAAAGTCCTTGCTACTGATCACCATATGCTACCGACTTTGAGCAGTGAGGTCCCGCAGATGGGAAGGAGTCCTCTGAAGGTGAGTGGTCTCTTCGCGACTCTTCCAGATCATATCGTTAATAACCCATGTCATCTGACTGGCTACCACCTACTGACAATTGCAATCAATTTGATTAGCAAGCTGTATGCATTATTGACACTTCTAATATCATCTGCTTAACTGCCCCGCACCTTTCACATCGTTAATGTGCAGATCTAATCTTTGCACTTGCCCTTCATCAGTGTATCTTTCACTCACTTACTTCCTCCCTCCAGAAAGAACAGCATGGTCTCAGCACCCTGTTCAGCCTCCCCTTCCTGCCTTCCAAAACTCCTGATGTGCTTCTCTCATTGCTCAAGTTGGCTCTTTGCCAATCCCAACAAGCGGAATAACAGTATTTTATAGTTCAGCTAGAAACTGCTTTTGAAATGGCGTGAGGTTCTGTGAAAAGAATAGACCTTTAGACGTGCAGAAGCACATCTGACTAGGCTGTTTTAACTGAGTAAGAGCTTACCACACATAAAATGGACCTACTTTATCCACTTAATTTTGCACAGTATTCATAGTAGGAGGCATAGTTTTGTTTAAGCCGAATCTTGCTCAGTTGATGATTACTACTGGTTTCCTATCAGAAGACAAAACAATGAGTGTCTCACTTGAAATACATAATAAGCCTCGAAAATTCTCCAAATCACCTCTCCTTTTTTTTTAAACATGCAGAATGAGAGATGAGACAGAGAGAGCAGTATCATTGAAGATTAAACTACCATTGTCAGCGTTCTTAATACATACAGCTCATCACACAAGTCGCTAAACACATAGATTCCAGAAGACCACATCTGTGTACTGCTTCAGCAACACAATGAAGGGAGAATAAAATATTTTCAAGAAAGTTCACGCCCAATATGTTTATTTCAGTGTTTCCATTTTTCCCTTCATTACTTTCTGTTTCAGAGAGAATAAGTTGAAAATTGTGATAGAAAATTGCAGATGTTTTCCAATAGCTTATTCTCCTAAAATATTGATAGAATTTGTAATGAAAGTATTTTCCCTATTAGTGCCACCAAAACTAGCTAAGCATATGATTATTTAATAAGTAAAAAGCCACACATATAATCAGTTCACAGAAGCTACAGGTACCAAAAAGGGTAGAGAAGGGCTTGAGAAGGGGAAAGGAGGAAGTTTTTAAATGAAACTGAGAGCTGTGAAAATCAACTATTATAGGCAAGACCAAGCATCTATAAAAATAGCCCATTGTGTGAAACAGCTTGTAAAAGCGTTGCCCCTGAGACTGAGGACTTGTAGCTATAAAGACCTAGACGTATTTTTAGAAAATTGTGCCTATAATAGATTCCACTGCAATATAAGTTGCCTAGAAGAGATAATGTCATGATTGCTAAAAACAGCAGAAGGCAGAGTGTGAGAAAGACCAAGTGCCCTCCAGCAGTGTCCAGAGACGCTAGGGCTGACTTCAAAGGCCAATTCTAGTCATGTAGCCAGAGACATTACTAGAGTAATGCAATCCTATAGGTGGCCAAAGCACGGAAGACATGTCTTTTAAGGATATCTGACTCCTTTCTAATTCTGTGCTTGCCAGTAGACTTTCTGACTGACAGTTTGCTTTAAACATTGAAAAAGGAAGTTCTGTCTTGAATTAAGGGATTAGGATTTGTTGCCTTGTCAAATACAGATTTGAACATAAACTGGCAATCTAGTATGTAAACACTAGTCTTTAGAATGTTGACCATTGTAAATCAGTTTCTACTTCCTTATTGCTTCTTGGTGAACTAGCAAATATTTGTCGTTGCATCAGCAAAGCTGTAAGCTAGACACCTAGCTAGTGTTTCTACCCAATACTGGGATAAAGAACTGAGTTATGAAATTCCCATCCGAAAATCCCATAAAACTCTACAGAATAGCCTACTTCAGTATTTGTTGTAATGAGTATTACAGTCATTTAATTTGTTTATTTTTCCAGCTTGAAAAGACATGTGTTATTTAAACAAAGTTGAAATTTTGTGACTTGAATCTGCAAAATTTACAAAATGACAAACTAGTATAAATATGTGAAGACTCTGATCCTCATATAAATATGTATTATAAATTTAGGAATACAATTATCACTGAAGAATAAAAATTTTATAAGTCCTATGTTTTTTCTTTGTAAACCTTTTACAATAAGAAGGTATAAATAATTATGAATTCTAATTCAGACCTTAATCTTCCAAGTACTGATTTTTACACATTGCTAGTCACATTAGCAAACTGATTTTCAGAACAAGGTTTTGATCAATTTTATTTTTCAATTTTCAGATAGGAATCTCTAATTCAGTCGGGTGTTTTGTTTGAGACGGAGCTCGCTCGTCGCCCAGGCGGGGGCAGTGCAGCTGGCCGGATCTCAGCTCATGCAAGCTCCGCCTCCCGCGGTTTAGGCCTTCCTCCTGCCCTCAGCCCTCCCGAGTAGCTGCGGGACTATAGGCGCCCCGCCACCTCTCCCGGCTAGGTGTGTATTTTTTTTAGCTAGAACGGGTTTCACCGTGCTAGCCAGGATGGTCTCGATTATCTCTGCACCTCGTGACTCCACCGTCGCGCCCCAAAGTGCTGCGATGACAGGCTTGAGCCCACCGCCGCCCGCCCAATTCAGCTGCTTTTAAAATTGTAAGGCATAAGCAATTTATTCCAATATTCCTTTAAATTTATCCAACAATCTTAGTTATGCTATTATGTGCCACTTCTACCTGTTTAAACATAGTACTAAACAAAACATTCCATTTAATGGGCCTTTTGAACATTAAACTCTATTGAGAGGAATGGGAGATGGACAGTAAATAAGTAAAAAAGATGGTTTCAAGGCTATGAATCAAATAAAACAAGGTAACACAATTAGAGTGATGTATGTGTGTACGCACGCATGTGCACACTCATATGTATGTTTGGGGATGTCTCTTTAGATTGGATAGTTAGAGAAGGCCACCATGTGAAATGATATTTGAGCTGGAACCTGAATGAATGATGGAATGGAGAAGTCAGGTACAGATCTGTTGGGAGAGCATCACAGGTAGGTGGGATAGGACAGGCAAACCTCCGGAGGTGGGAGTAGAATTGGTGCATTGGCTGTGGTACCTTTCCATGATTCCCTCATTCCAGTGTTCACATCTTTAGAAGATCTCATCCCATTGATTGTAGTTGATGTCTGTGACTTACTCTAGCCAATCTATAGAACATAACAAAAATGATGGATGTCACTTCTGTAATTATTTTATGTGATGATCCATCTTGCTATCAGACTTACTCTAGTCTCTCTCTCCCTCTGCTGTTGGCTTTGAAAAAGCAAGCTTCCATGACTCCTTCAGCCACAAGAAACTGAGTGCTTCCAAAAGCACACCAGTGGGAAGCAACACTTCCCTAGTTGAACCTTCACATGAGAACCCAGTCCTGGCCAACCCCTTGTTTGCAGCCCTATGAGACACTATGCAGAGGACCCAGCTAAGCTATATATTATACGGAAATGATGAGATAATAGATAAGTGGTTGTAAGTTGTTAAGTTTCTACTCATTTTCTACAGAACACAGAAAACAAACAAATGGTCCAGGAGCCAAGAATACACATTTGTTTGTAGGTAGAGTGATCCAGTGGGAGAGAAGGTGAAGTAGAGGGTTAACTACATAGAACCTTAGGCCATACTAAGGAAACTGGATTTTATTTTAAGTGTGTTAGAAAGTCACTGGAGATATGTAAGAGGAGAGTGATAGCATCTTTTTGACGTCTTTAAAAGATCCCTAGCTACTTGTGAAGGGTGGACTATAAGGAGACAGTGTGGACTGAGAGACTTCTCAGCAGGCAGCTGCATTCATTTGTCTAGGTAAGAGAGCTGGTAGTGGAGAGACTGGCTTGGATTAAGGTAGTAGGAATGGAGTGTGGTGACAAAGAAGAGTCAGGAAAAAGTTTGAATACAGAGTTCACCAAATTCTAGCTATGTGGATTCAGCAACTGGAACTACAGTGATGTCTTTACTGAAATGGAGAACTCAAGAAAGGTAAAGCTAGGTGACTCAGGTGAAACAAACAGAGAGAGAACAAAATCACGGTGCTATTTTGACATGTTCAATTTCAGATGTCAATTAGATATTCAGGGGGAAAATGTCAAGGAAGCCACTGAATAGACAGATCTGGAACTCAGTATGAGTTATACATATTTGGAAGTAGTTGGAATACTGGTTGTAGTTAAAAACAGGAATGGGATGAAAATCATTGAGGGAGGAAGTGTTAATGTGCTATATAACTAAAACAATGAAATCAACATAGAAACTTTCTTCTGACAATGAAGAGAATTTTGCTTTGCCAACTTTTAAACCAGTAGGCTATTATCACTATGTTCAACAGCATATGTAAAATATAAAATAAATATTTAATAGCGGGGGTTATGGAGATGTAGTAAAACCAAGTTCCACTGCAGCCCTCTTTTTGGCCAGCTCCCACATGGGACATACATTCCCACAGCCCCCTCACCACTGCCTCTTCATTCTACTTGACCCATTGATCTAGCCCCAAGAAACCTACTCTATTGGCTGACCTTCACCCTTTACTGGTTTTAAGTAATCTTTTACCTTCCAGGGTTTCAGACATTAGTAATACCTGTTTAAATAACAATTTCAATTTACTAGTTAGAAATTATTACTTCCAAAATAAAATTAGTTGATGGAATATACTTAAACTGTATCCTCTGTTTCAGTCTAATCAGGCTGCTATAACAAAATACCACAAAATGGTGGCTTATAAATAACAAAAAAATATTTCTCATAGTTCTGGAGGCTGAAAAGCCCAGGGTCAAGGTGCTGGCAGATTTGTTATCTGCTGAAGGTCCACTTTTCTGTTTCATAGATGACACCTTCTTGCCATGTCCTCATGTGGTAGAAGGGACAAAGGTCTCTCTGAGGCCTCTTTTATAAGGGCACTAGTCCCACTCATGAGGGTGTTGCCCTTGTGACCTAATCACCTTCCAAAGTTCACACTTTCTAATCCCATCATTTTGGGAGTCACTATTTCAACATGTGAATTTTGAAGGAACAGAAACAGTGAGAGCACAGCACCGTCTCTTACACATTAGTCATAGTAATGCCAACACATGACAATCAGTTTAGTATTATGGATTATAGTTGAAGAGGCAAATAAGTTGATAATAATAAATTAAGGTTCTACAAAGGCAGGATTGATTTAGTTAAAGGATACAAACCAATAACCCTCACTGAGTTTTTAACTGCAGGATTTCTCACTTCTCAACAGTAACTCTTATCTTTCTTTCATGAGCATGAAAAACCTAGAGCTTACAAGTGCCTCGGGCAAGTGAGTTTGAAGGTCTTCTTTGGATTGAATGAAAGATAATAATCAAAATCTAGGTCAAGATATTATTTATTCTATAGAGAATTGTTTAAGCTAATGCATTAAATTTAAGTCAGAACACATTTTAATATATGATTCATATGATGCCGATCAAATATTCTTAATGACTGCACACATTGTAATCTTATTCTGACTATTTTACTTTGAGAAATGTCCTAACATCAAGTAGTATAGCCATTAAATTATCATTACAAAGATATCAAACTTCCTTCATTGTATCTAACTATTTCTCAAGACACATATATGAGTTACGTGTTTGAAAGCTTTAGAAACTTACCTTTTCAGAAAGAAAATGAAAACAAAGGGTTTATGGTAGATACACTGAAACAGAATGTGAAAAAAAGGTGAAGAAAAAGGATCTAGTTTGAGACATAACAAGGAAAGTTTCCCCTCAGAGAACCAGAATTAAGTCACTGATAGTTATTATTAGCAATAGCACAGGTTAACATTTTTAATAATTATTTAAAAATATAAGAAGTGAAAAAATGATAACAAAATGTTATAAAATGGTGAACCATTGATAGGGAAAAAAGACAAGTATCCATCATGAATACTTTTCCTAGGAGAGAATAAACTATACTGCATATGATTTACATTTCAACAACATCACTCTAGTTTGTATTATATAACAAGTAAATATTTGATATTTAAGAGTATATAAATATACTACATTAAGGGTTTACTTTAAAAGTTTCTTTGTCTTATCACTTCATTCATACAGTTGGTTATAAGCACTGGTTATATATAAAGAAACACGCATCCTACCACCTGTGAATTTAGGATAAAGTCAAAGTGAGTTCCAGCTCTCTGCTGAAAATAATGAAAACAGAACAAAATTGCATTCTCTTCTTACAGACTCCACATAGCAACAGGACAATTTGGAAAAATATTATTATAAGGTGTTAGGTAGAAATAGCATATTTGAGTGATGTTACAATAAGTTAGAGTTATATCAGAACAAATGTTTGAGTTATGTTAGAATAAGAGTTAGCACTGTATACCCTAAAGTCTAGAGAGGGGTTGGATGTGATAGCCAGGTCCCTGAACTGTGGGGATTAGGAGTTATTCACAATGAAATTACACTTCCAGTAATGAGGATGGAAGAAAAGGCCACTTCTGATTATCACTTAAAAACTAAGGAGAGTGAAGCATGAGAAGAGCAACTGACTGGAGTTCTGTAAGGAAAGGTGGATCATGTGAGGGAGCATGGGATTACTGAGAGCAAGTCAGATTTCTGGCTCCATTTTATGACCAAAAACTGTATTTACCTTCCAACCAACTTCCTTATAAAATGATGACTAATGGCCACAAGGAGGCTAGACAGGTGTCAGAAATCTTATTTGCAAAAGAATTTCCATAATTGTCAGTGGCTCAATAGTACCAGGAAAATGTTCTAGGCAAATGGAGAACATCTAGTCCAAATTATAATAGAGGAAATCAAGGTACAAAAAGATGATGATGTTGTTTGGCTGTATCCCCACTCAAACCTCATCTTGAATTGTACTCCCATAATTCCCACGTGTTGTTGGAGGGACCCAGTTGGAAATAATTTGAATCATGGGGCAGTTTCCCCATACTGTTCTCATGGTCGTGAATAAATCTCATGAGACCTGATGGTTTGATGAAGGGTTTCCACTTTTGCATATTCTTCATTTTCTCTTGCCACCACCATACAAGAAGTGCCTTTCACCTCCCACCATGATTCTGAGGCCTCCCCAGCTATGTTCAACTATAAATCCAATTAAAACTCTTTTTCTTCCCAGTCTTGGGTATGTCTTTATCAGCAGCATAAAAACAGACTAATATAGTAAATTGGTACCAGTAGAGTGGGGTGTTGCTGAGAAGATACCCAAAAATGTGGAAGCAACTTTGGAACTGGGTAACAGGCAGAGGTTGGAGCAGTTTGGAGAGTGGTTCAGAAGATAGGAAAATGTGGGAAAGTTTGTAACTTCCTAGAGACTAGCTGAGTGGCTTTGCCCAAAATGCTGATAGTTATGTGGACAATAAGGTCCAGGCCAAGGTAGTCTCAGATGGAGATGAGAAACTTGTTGGGAACTAGAGCAAAGGTGACTCTTTTTATGTTTTAGCAAAGACACTGGCAGCATTTTGCCCCTGCCCTAGAGATCTGTGGAACTTTGAACTTGAGAGAGACAATTTAGAGTATCTGGCAGAAGAAACTTCTAAGCAGCAAAGCATTCAAGAATTGACTTGGGTGCTGTTAAATACATTCAGTTTTATAAGGGAAACAGCTTAAAAGTTTGAGATATTTGTAGCCTGACAAAGCAACAGAAAATAAAATCTCATTTTCTGAGGAGAAATTCAAGCCAACTACAGAAATTTGCATAAGCAATGAGGAGCCAAATGTTACTCCCCAAGACAATGGGGAAAATGTCTCCAGGGTATGTCAGTGGTCTCCATAGCAGCCCCTTTCATCACAGGCCCAGGGGCCTAGAAGGAAAAAGTGGTCTTGTGAGCTGGACCTGGGGTCCCCAAGCTGTGTGCAGCCTAGCAGCTAGGTTCCTGGCATCCCAGTCACTCCAGTCATGGCTAAGAGGGGCCAATGCAGAACTTGGGCCATGGCTTCAGATGATGCAAGCCCCAAGCCTTAGCAGCTTCCACGTAAATTTGAACCTGCAGGGGCACAGAAGTCAAGAATTGAGGTTTGGGAACCTCTGCCTAGATTTCAGAAGATGTATGGAAACACCTGGATGCCCAGGCAGAAGTTTGCTGCAGGGGTGCAGCTCTCATGGAGAACCTCTGCTAGGGCACTGCAGAAGGGAAATGGGGGGTTGGAGCCCCAACACAGAGTCCCTACTGGGGCACCACCTAGTGGAGCTGTAGGAAGACGGCCACCATCCTCCAGACTCCAGAATGGTAGATCCACCTACAGCTTGAACTGTGCACCTGGAAAAGCTGCAGATACTCAACACCAGCCTGTGAAAGCAGCTGGGAGAGAGATTGTACCCTGCAAAGTCACAGGGGTGGAGCTGCCCAAGACCATGGGAACACATTTTTGCGTCACCATGACCTGGATGTGAGACCAGGAATCAAAATAGATCATTTTGGAGCTTTGAAATTTGACTTCCCCACTGGATTTTGGACTTGCATGGGCCCTATAACCCCTTTGTTTTGGCCAGTTTTTCCTATTTGGAACAGTTGTATTTACCCAATACCTGTACCTCCATTGTATCTAGGAAGTCACTAGCTTGCTTTTGATTTTACAGGCTCATAGGCAGAAGCGACTTGCCTTGTCCCAGATGAGACTTTGAACTGTGGACTTTATGCTTAAATGAGTTAAGACTTTGGGGGACTGTTGGGAAGGCATGATTGGTTTTGAAATGTGAAGACATGAGATTTGGAGGAGTCAGGGGTGGAATAATATGGTTTGGCTTTGTGTTCCCACCCAAATCTCACCTTAAATTGTACTCCCATAATTCCCATGTGTTGTGGGAGGGACCCAATGGGAGAGACCCAGTGGGAGATAATTTGAATCATGGAGGCAGTTTTCTCCATACTGTTCTCATGGTAGAGTATAAGTGTCATGAGATCTGATGGTTTTAGCAGGGATTTCTGCTTTTGCATCTTCCTCATTTTCTCTTGCCACTGCCATATAAGAAGTGCCTTTCACCTCCCACCATGATTCTGCGGTCTCCCCAGTCATGTGGAACTGTAAGTCCAATTAAGCCTCTTCTTCTTTCCAGTCTCGAGTATGTCTTTATCATCAGCACGAAAACAGACTAATACAGATAAAATAATTGTCCAGAAATAACAAGAAGCAGAAGAATGCAGGCCAGCTTAGTCTTGCAAAGGCAGGGCTCTCTCCAAAACACTACAAAAAGGATAATATCTTATCTCCTCTTCAGAGACAAGATAGATCATTGAAATTCACAAGCCCCAAACTGCTTTTTCAGCCAATATGTCCAAATTTCTCCCAAGCTAAATCATAGTAAATCGGACAGAAATAATATGACATAATTGATTTGAGTTTTATCTTATTTTATTTCCTCTTTTATTTCTTGTAAAGTTGCTAATGAGCAGTAAAATGGCCAAAAATCAGAAAAGAAGAGAAAGCAAAGGATGTAGGAAACCCACAAAATGACTAATCAGCCCCAATGTAACTGAGTATTAACACCAACATATTTATCTGGTGCAGATCAAAAGCTTTCATCATGTTCTAAAATCTCAAAGAACTCAAGTAAATCAGGACCTAGTAGAATAATTTCTCTGGCATATAATGGCTCGTCATTCTCTCCCAGACTGGGCTGAAGCTTTATTATCTGAAACTTAGGTACTATTCTCCTTATCACAAAAGACATAGTTGGAACTGAAAATAAAAATGGTCTTACCCATGAGTTGTTCCCTTACATTATTCCATTTGTCTTTTTTCTGCACTGAACAACTACAGACAGCAGAGTATATTTAAGCAGAAGAGAGGAAAGGTGACACATCTTCCTTCCCATTTGTGCGCACACGCATGCACATGCACATGCACACACACTCATGAAGAGTAATCAGTTCCTTCTGCAGTGTTGTCATTCAGTTCACACCAATATACACAAATGCCAAAGGGTAAAGAGGCTTCAAGAGTATTTTCCTTCGTTTGTTAACTTATCCCCACTGCCTTTTCCAGGCTCACAGCCTCATCCCTGGGATGTTAAAGAGCCCCCTGTGGTCACTGCTGAGCCCTTCTCTGGACTCTCTTTTTCCTAGCTCTGCTGTCCCAATCCGACATGGTCCTAACCCATTGGTCTTTAAAACCACTTTTCTCCTGCCCATCCAAGTGACTGCCTGCTATTGTGACCTAGCCTCTACCCTGAGTTATCAGTCATTTTATACTCTACTTGTTTCCCCTGCCAGCAAAAACAAGGAGGGATTTTCTAATTGTTGAGGAATGTGTAGAGGGGCTGAGGAGGAGAAAGAGACTCCTTCAAAATGTCTGGCCTTATGGAAGAATATCTGAAAAAAATCAGCCCCATTCTTCCTGCAAAGAAGAATCTTCTGATTTTGTCTACAGGAGTATCTGTCTCCTTCGTCTCTGTTTTAGGTACAGATTCTAGGAAAGGTGGGCAGAATGTAAGAGGAGAAAATAGGTTATTCCCCAAACAATCTATTTCTGTGTGTTGTTGAGAGTTGAAGTTCTCTTTGTTTAAAAATTTCTGTAAGCCAATCTATTAGGATAGTGTTACATAACTCAGTATCAGCTCCATTAGTGGAAAGAGAGGAAATGACTAGATTTAATTTTACTAAGCAGATATAGTCATATTAAGTGCCTTATTTAGGACCCTGGGGTACATCAACATAGGGTCAAAGATCCACTGTGTGTTTCTGACTTTGCACAAAGGCTCCTAAGTGGAAGGGATGTGATGGGGGCTGATATCTAGGTTGTTTTTACTTGTCTGTCTTGTGCGCTAGCAAGTTCTACAATTTCTAGAGAAAAGAGTGACTTATTTTGTCACACAAAGGCATCTTTTGCTGGCCAAGCCAGTGGGATGCCACCATGCAGAGGGAGGGCTTTTTTTCAAATTGATCTGCCCAGAGCAAAGGCTCTTAGTAGGATGGCCAGGGCTCTAACTCAACATCACTTCTCTGCTCATTTTATGAACATCGAAATAATTTTAACATCTTTAAATGAAGAAATGGCATCAACAGTGATGTTTAAACTTTCTTTGATAGTAGAATCATCTCTTTAAGTGAATTCTGATAAGCTTCATGTCTAAATCAGAGCTACTCTGGTTAAATTCTGCATGGGGTTCTGGCTTTTCCCTCTTCCCCCAAACTATGATTTGTTATGAACTGTAGTTTAAGAATTTCTTTGTTCCAAGTTGTTTTTTAATAAAGCATCAGATAGTTCAAACTAAAGCAACACAAATTTACAGCAGAGAGTTAGTCAAAGTTTCCTCTCACATGCCCAAAGCATTTACCAGTTTCCAAATGTGCAAAGTACCTTGGTAATTATTTGTCATTTGTGATTCTCCTCTTCTTATGTTTCTAAAATTTTGCAGAGTCTGAGACTGTAAAAATAGTCACTTTGCTGGCATGAAACGGTGGCACCAAGCTGAGGATCAAAAAATCATTATCTATTTTATGACAAGTTATGAAACAAATGACATCCTGGGTTCTTTATAATTTTAATACGGGCTCCTTTGTTTTTCTTGCAGTTTTATGTTTCACAGGGTGACAAAGTACACTTCGTGTGCGTGTTTTAGGTGCCACAAGTCCATATCCATGTTGCATAAAACATACCTTAAGATGACATTCTTAAGATACAGATTATTCTAAATTCCTTTCAATCCAGTCAAATTCCTTCTAGTTCTGTATAGAAAAGTATGGAGCTTTAAAAGGAGACTTTAATCTATAAAATATTTACTATATTTACCTTCTTATAATATTCATCTGTTTTAAGCCTTCTATTTTAAAATTAATATTCTCAATTTTCCCTCTCAGGTTGTGATGATTAATTTTATGTGTCAATTTGGCTAGGCCATGGCATCCAGATATTTGATCCAATACCAGTCTAGATATTGCTGTGAAGGCGTTTTTTAGATAAGATTAACATTTAAATAAATAGTTCTTTTAAACAAGATAATACAGGTTTTATTTTATTTGTTTATTTTGGTTCTATGCTTGCAAAGCTTTTATTTTGTTTTAATCCGACAAGTAATTGTATATACCGTTTATGTAAAATTGATTAAATATTTATATACTAATATATGTATGATTGTATAATAGTATTAAATATGTATATGTGATTTTTAATGTAAGTCTCTCTACTTTTATTTTTTATTTTTGGGATTTGATTTTTGCTCCTCTGCAATAATTGTACATATTTATGGAATAAAGAGTGATATTTGATAGGTGTATACAGTATGTCATGGTTCAAATTAGGGGGATTCATATATCTGTCACCTCAAACAGTTATCATTTGTATTGTGAACATTCAAAATCCTCTTTTAGCTTTTTGAAAACATGTAATAAATTAAGGTTAACCATATTCACCTCCCAGTGCTGCAGAACCCCAGAACTCACTCCTCCTATCTAGCTGTAATTTTGTACCTGTTGGCCAACCTCTTCCCATCCTCCCCGCCCACTATCCTTCGAGCCCCTAATACTCACAATTCTACTCTCTACTTCCATGAACTCAGATTGCTTTTTAGCTCCGACATATGAGTGAGAATAAATGGCATTCATCTTACCATGCTTGACATTTCACGGAACATACTCTCCTCCAGGCTCATCCGTATTGCCACAAATGACAGGATTTCATTGTTTCTTAAGGCTGAATAGTATTCCATTGTCTATACCACATTTCCTTTATCCATTATTCTGTCGATGGAGACTTAGGTTGATTCCATGTCTTAGCTATTGTGAATAATGCTGCAATAAATACGGGGGTGAAGGTATCCTTGTGATATACTGTAAATCAGTAGGCTGAGTAAAGCAGGTTACCTCATCCTGCCAGTCGAAGGCATATATGATACACAGTATAGGAAAAAAGATAAACTTGTTTCTCCTACTATCTACTCAACACCACACTTCTAGTACCCAAATGTGTGGGCTTTTATGCCCCCAACAAGTAATTATCCAGCAGACATCAACCAGGTGTCCTATAGTTCAAGTCAATTCTGATGCTATTGACCTGGAGTTAGAGACAGATCCCATAGGTTAAGGGCTCAGTCTCATAAAACTTCCCCCAGCTTCAGATACCGTTCATAAATCCAGTCCTCTGGAGCTTCTGATCAACTGGCTATAAGTTGGGGTTCACAGGGCCCCACCTCAGGTTTGATCGTTTGCTTCAATGGCTCACAAAACTCCAGAAAAACACTTTACTTATGTTTACCAGTTTATTCTAAAGCATGCAGACTCAGATGGAAGAGATGCACAGGGCAAGGATGTGGGAAGGGGTGCAAAGCCTCCATGCCCTCTCCGGGTGCACCACCCTCTAGGAACCTCCAGGTGTTCAGCAACCTGGAAGAAAGCTCTTCAAACCTTATAGGTTGGGGAGTTTTATGAAGGCTTCGTTATGGAGGCGTGATAGATTATTAACTCAATCTCCAGCCCTTCTCCCCTTCCTGGAGGATAAGGGTGAGGGTTAGGGCTAAAAGTTCCAAGCTTATAATCATGGTTTAGTCTTTCTGGTGACCAACACCCATTCAAGAGTCCATCAAGAGTCACCTAATTAGAACAAAAGATACTCCTGTGTCCCAGGAAATTCCAAGGTATTAGGAACTCTGTGTCAGGAACCAGGGTCAAAGATCAAATATTAGAACTATTAGAACAAAATATTCTCTTAGCAACCCTATTGCTCAGGAAATGACAATGGTTTTAGGAACTTTGTGTCAGGAACCAAGGATGAAGACCAAAATCTATATTTCCTATTAATCACAGTATCACACACACATGCACACCCACACACACACATATTCACTCATTCTGTGCGTTCTGTTTCCCTGGAGGATGCTGACTAATACACTTTCTCATTCTGGCCTGGCACACACTCTTACTTACCCTTGCCTTCACAGAGAAGACCACTAAAATTCCAGTGGAGGCCATGTCAATATTTCTTATAAGCTGTATGAACATAAGCATATCTTATTAATTGCTGTTGATTAGCCAAAAGGCAAATACTTAATTAAACATTGAGAGATAATAAAATTGCACATGAATTATCTATCTAAGAGCACATAGGTCCGTACATTTCATTAAGATGGTTTAACTAATAATCATGTCTCTTATACCCAGTCCTTGTTTGAGCAGATAGATTGTTTTAAAAAAAGAAAAAAGGTTCCCTAGAGGGAGGGTGTTGTTTTTGCTAAAGTCATATATTTGTTGATTTGTATTTAGTTTGCTATTCATCCATGTTCCTTTAGAAGCACGGTTGATCTCACCACAGATAAACATTTTGTTTGCTATTCTTGAATATGTATACCAAGGGGAGATATTGACCAGTTTGAATGACAATGAAGCCTCTTCAAAGAAAAGATTTAGCTAGTGGGTGAGCAAAATTCAGTTCTCCACTGTTTGTCATATGTCCTGATATTTCATAAGGCTTTTCTTGGTGCTGTTGTCTGTGAATTTACAAGGAGCAAAAGGGTGTCTTGCACTGGCTAAGGGGTTTTGAGTGTTTACTTAAGACACAGACTTTAATTTGGTTATGGGCTGGGTGTGGTGGCTCACACCTGTAATCCCAGCACTTTGGGAGGCCAAGGCCAATGGATCACCTGAGGTCAGGAGTTTGAGACTAGCCTGGCCAACATGGTGAAACCCTGTCTCTATTAAAAATATAAAATTAGCCAGGCGGGGTAGTGCACACCTGTAATCCTAGCTACTCAAGAGGCTGAGGCAGGAGAATCGCTTGAACCTGGAGGTGGAGGTTGCAGTGAGCTGAGAGTATACATTGCACTCCAGCCTGGGAGACAAGAACGAGAATCTGTCTCAAAAAAAAAAAAAAAATGGTTATGAAACCAAAGGGCTATTTTGATCAGATCTGCCTGCCCTGCTTGCTTTTGGTCACTTGTTTTTTGTCATGTTTTTTCCTTTTTCCATGAAATGGAAGGCCATGGTAGCTAAGGGCCTCCCCACTGAATGCTGAAAGCTTAACTTTCCCTGGCTACTTTATAGAGACCATTTATAGGTCACCATAGTAATGGTTGCTTCTGTTGTTTTTCAGGAACTTAAGCCAGCTCCTGTCCAGTCAAACCGGTTGAGACCACTGACCCTTCAACTTGGCCTGTGCAAGTGCCCAGGAAGTGGCCTTTTGTTATCCGAGGGCTGAAACCTTGTCTTCAGATCATCCTAATGCCACCATTTTCTGTACTCATGTCCTAAGAACTGCCATAAACTCCAACTATGCTTGTCCAAAATGAACCTGTTACCTCATTGTTCTCCATTGCTAGTCATCTTTTTTCATGCCTTATATCACTCCACTTCCCTAAACCATAAAGATCCCTAAGCCCTATCCTGGAGGAGGCATATTTGAGAGCTATTTTCCCATGCTCCCCCATTCATTCACCACATGTCAGCCTTGCGAGTATATCTTTTCTCTTTTGCAAAACCTATGTCACAACCATTGATTTACTGCACACAGGCAGAACTGACCCGGACCTGGCCTGTAACAGTTACTTCAAGAAGCAAGAAAAAACCTAAATGTTTCCACTGTTTCCCACCCAGGACTGAACCGAAGTAGCTGTGCAATCTCCACTAGAAGCCTTCTGAGCGTGCTACTGAAGAGGATGAGGCAGGAGGCTTCCAGAGTCAGGAGGCTTCCAGAGGCAACAGCCAAGACTAAGCCATCAACCACAGGGCCAAACCCAGTAAAAAAGAAAAATAAGAACACTTCCAGTTAAAGAACTGCTGCAATTATGCTGTTCCTTTTTTTTTTTTTTCCATTAACATGTCCTTCCTTTTATGACTGTGAGAGTTAATATTAAGGTGTGCGTGTATGTTTGTTAAACGATCTCACTTTGCCATTAAAAGTTTGCAGTTAAATTAATACTTCGGTTCTACTATTTCTTTTAAAAATATGTTTGAAATTTTCTGTCTTATGAAATCCCATTGGCTGAGAAATATCAGCCTACATACAGGTTTCTTACTTATGTTTGATGCTGCCGCTTCCAAATTCTAGCAATTCTTCCTCTCATGTTGCAAGAGTGTGTTTCTATGCAATGGGGAACACATGATTGTTATCTTTACGGTGCAGGTGGTTGATCTCTGAGACCAGGTGGCAGATGGCACAACAGGAGTGCTTGACACGAAACTGTTAAAGAACATGTTCTCCTTTAATGAAATGGAGCTAGAATGACTCGGGAAAGTGTGCACACAAATTTCTCTAGCACTGAGTTTTTTTCTTATCTTAAATGAGATCAGTAGGAAAACCAAGGCTATGCTCTATAGATGAACTTTAAGGATTGTTTACGCAGCGTGGGCCAGTGTCTGGGGCTGCAGATTGAGGAGAATTACACCATTAACTGGGCTGAAAAAGACCCTAATAAGGCTCTGAGTTGCACATTCACTCTAGCAGGGAGTTTCTTTGCATTGTTTCTCCAATTCTGCATGCTACTCCAGCTGCATTGATAATGAAGACAAACATGGCATAGACATATTTAAAACCATTTTGAACATACTATCCAAAGGATTACCTATAAGAATAATGTTCAGAAAAAAGATCACCTAAACTTGTTCTAGTACAAAGCTACTAATTTTATAGGTTAGTTGTTTTTGTTGGCCACCTCAGGTTTACTTTACAAATTTACATTGTGTCGTTGAAATGCCGAATGTAATAATTCTTTTTATTGTCA
Source organism: Rhinopithecus bieti (assembly GCF_001698545.2). Classification (NCBI taxonomy): domain Eukaryota; kingdom Metazoa; phylum Chordata; class Mammalia; order Primates; family Cercopithecidae; genus Rhinopithecus; species Rhinopithecus bieti. Next base: position 181,768 of record NW_016814250.1, read on the forward strand.
CAGTCACAACATCCTTGAGATTCATTCCTATATTTGTTTATTCACTTGTTTCTTTTATGGGTCAGGCATTGTGCTATGTACTGGAGACACCTAATTAAACAAGTGTAATGCAGTAAGTAATCAAGTGTGGGAAGTTCTAGACAGGGGCAAGCTGGAAGAGCTAAGGGCTAGTATGCACGGCCAGATTGATGTTTCACAAAAGAAAACCAATCCTAATCATCACCCTCTTTTTGCTCTTCTTTGTATCTGCCTTAAGCATGCCTACCATTTAATGCTAATAAAGATGATACATCCCATTCCTTTCTTTCCTGCTCAAGAACATGGTAAGTTTGAAATCCTGAGAAATTCTGACTGATTTAAATCAGGGGCTTAGTAGAGAAGTGGTGATTTATTAGCACTGTTGAACACCATTTATTGATTTAAGACTTTAAGAGAAACTGCTGCTAAGTTATCTGTTTCTCGTTTGAATGGAAACTTAAAACAACCACAGTAGTAGCAAACACATAAGCATGAAAATAGAGGCTTAGCTGGAACACTGGAATGAAGACTGAAGAGGGCTGGATGCAAAAACTTGGGTAACACCACAGCAGGCTGATTTACACACAATTCCAAAATTGCTACTAGCAGAGGAGACCAGAGTGAGCCCAAATGAAACCTGCAACCAGCTGAGAGCCCCTCAAGTTAAATGCAGAGACTTTTATTCTCGTGTGCAGTTATTTAGACTGAAAATGGAAAAGTGCAACTGTGAGGCAGATCTCATTCATGCATAATTGAAACACCCAAGGGTAAAATACTGAGGCACAATGGATGACATTTGATAAAAAGAGAGCAAGGAAAAAGAAGAAGTTAAAAACAAGATACAAGACCCTGGGGACCACAGAGAAGAATACCTGACATAGGCCAAACAATCTCAAATAAAAATATCCAAATTACCAGACAATGCAAATATAAAGGTAAATGCATGGAAGAGACATGAGGATTGGGTAGGGAAAATGCCTAGAACATGAAACATTCAAGGGATGAGTCACTGGTGAATGAAACTCTTATTCTAACAAAATGCAACCAACAAAGTATTCATATAGTATTTTCAAACAAGTAGGAACTAAAAACAAGCACAAGATTCACTGTCTTTAAAAAAGTTATATACTAAATTACTATATATGTCTATTCATACATATAACTATGTAGCATATGTATACATAAATATTTAAAATTTCTTTAACTTACTGGGAGAGGAGTGGTATGTGTACATATGTGAATATGGATGTAGCTGACTTCCAAATTGTACATGATAAATTCCATTTTGTTGGGGAAATTTGCAGAAAAGATTTGCAAGAAGTATTTTAAGAATGAAAATGATGAGCTGAGAAACAATGGGCAATTAATGCAGTCGTCTTGGCCCTTTTTCTTGGCAAAGTCACAGGTGGTTTAATGAGCATTTATAATGCATTAAGCACAATCCTAGATACTCTGGACTATCCCATTTAATCTTCTGAGAAGATTCCCCTGAGAAGAAATTATTATTCTCATTTTAGGATGGTGATTCTGAGGCTCAGAGAAGTTAAGTCCCATAATCTTGTCTGAATCCAACCCACACTCTTCCCGTCGCACACTTGCTCCATTCCCTTTGAGAGATGAAAGGGAATAAAATAGTTGAATAAAATAGCTGAATAAAATAGTTCTCAGTGCACCATTTCCAGTGTTAGGCTAAAAATTCTTTATTCACTCAGATAATGTGCACTTTCACTAAGCAAACTCAATGTTGCAAAAATAAATCCAAATCAAAACCAATGATATTCATCACCCTCTTTTTGCTCTTCTTTGTATCTGCCTTAGGCATGCCTACCATTTAATGCTAACAAAGATGATAATTCCCATTCCTTTCTTTCCTGCTCAAGAACATGGTAAGTTTGAAATCCTGAGAAATTCTGACTGATCTAAATCAGGGGGTTAATAGAGAAGTGGTGATTTATTAGCACTGCTGAAACAACATTTATTGATTTAAGACTTTTAGAGAAACTGCTGCTAAGTTATCTGTTTCTTGTTTGAATAGAAATTCAAAACAACCACAGTAGTAGTAAATACAAGTACTTTTTTGTTGTTGTTAAAAAACAATGAGGGCTTTACATTGCCTACTAATTCTGTAGATTAGTAAGATGTGGTTCTGTGTTTAGGTCCCTATCTTCCTCACTTTCTTTCATCCCTTGTAATGAGAAGGAAACCTAAGGAAAGGCATCTTGTACCAGTGGGAATATAGGCAAGTTGTAGGAAAATGATTCATGCCAGATAACCTCTACATTTTCCATAGATATTTCATTAACTAAGAAAGTAGACATGAGGCATCTAATCCTTAATGTCAGCAGAGGGTTAATATATACTCTATATAGACCAGGCACTGGGACTTCAAAGAACTGTAAGTCACAGTTTCTACCCTCTGGAGACTTAAAATAAATCTAATGATGTGCAAACATGTACATATGTGTACTTGTAAACACGTGGAAGACAAGTGATAAATGCCTCATGGATGACATGTGCAGTAAGTGCTACAAGAAATTAGATAAAAGTCATCGAAGCCTGGGATTCATTCAGCTTCCAGCACATGTGCCTGCAAGGTTTATATCCATATATCAAATATTGCCACATCTGCGGTTTTCTGAAGACTTCAAAATGACTTAGCTTTCAAGAATCTTGGTCTGGAATCCTGGTGGGCCCATTCAGGTACTATGGAAATCTAGTGCAGCTCAGTAATGATGTGGAAACAGAGGCATAGAGGGGCTAGATAATTTATTGCAGGTCATACGGACAGCCAATTTATGCAAAAGTATCTTTGGGAGTAAATATGTTCTATTCTCTGTGTACATCTATTACATATACTTTAATTGTATATACTTCTACTATATTAAAAATATCTCCATTAGCTGGAATTTGGGGCTGGTTATAAACCAAATGGAACATATTGAACTGAAGGAATTAAGCAACCATGGTTATAACATGACTGATAGTTTTTGTGGCCTAGAACACATCCTTTAACCTCACTGGTGGCCAGCTCTCCCATCTGTAAGAGAAAAGACATTGACTTAATGATGTCTATGGTCATTTCTAGCAATGGGATACCACGATTTAATGATTCTAAATCAGTACTCAGTATTATCCTCCTACCAACTTCACAATCTCTTTCTTTTTGAGTATTTTCTTTTTCCACTTTTTTGTAGTGTCCATGCCCCATGTATTTACATTGCAACTAAATGTAAATAAATCCAAATCAAAACCAATGATATTCATCACCTTCTGATTCAAAAATCAATGAAATGACTCATTGCCTTTCTACTTCACCTAAGGTCCTTATGAAAACTAGTAGCAGTACTGAGACTGGAATTGAGATAGTTAAGCATTCCCCTGCTATTAATACTTTCTTTTCCCTGGCAAACATATTCCATTCAATTTTGTATGATTTCTATCCTAAAGTCACCTGGAAATCTTATAATTGTCCACCCCTTTCCCATCTCAAGTAACCTGTGCAAATCAACTGTGGCTTCCTGAGAATTAGTCTCCACATCATGGTCTGAATTTGTAGAAGTAGTTCTAAGGGCAGCAATTCCGAGTCAGATGGAAAGGAGGCTATGATCGTGTCTTTATCTTCAGAAACACTTATCTTTTCTTTCCTAAGATGAAACTAAGAATTTGCTTTTTACAGAAAATACACATACCCTATAATAGAATAAAAACCAATGCAAGTTTTAGGGTTCATCCACCTCTTCTACCCCAAGGACCGCATCCTCAACCAAAAGAAGAGGGAGGCATTTTTATCCCATTCTCCTAGATAGAACTTCAGGGGGAAAGAGTAGGAGTGCTTTCAGCAACTTGGAGAACTCTAGGAACTGGTTAGTCTTATCTAATAGAGAAAGAATAGCTACCTTTCCAGCTTTACCAGACGATGGCCATACTCCTATAGACTTCTCCTGAGCCAGGACTATGAGTCACTTCCTTTAATGAGGTTGACTTCATTGCTCACATGGTGAGCAGCCAGGTCTTCAGAGGCTGGGCTCACCACAGGTAAGTGCTCTTCCCAATCCCAGCCTGGACTCCTACCAATACAGTGGAGGAAGAGGCAAACAAATATGGGGTGCTTATTTTTGTTATAAAGAACCATGAGCTTATTCTCTTTTCATCCGGTGTGGAGAATGATTTAACTCTCTTAAACTGCGGGTCACTTCTGCTTGAGAGATAGATGTTTCAAGGCAAATGGTATCTATTGGGAATTGGTACACAGTGTATCAGTACTTCTCAATCCTGGGTAGATATTTATTTATATATGCATCTGTGTACTGTTTCACCTCTGAGTTGCTTTTATTTTTCATGTGGGCATCCAAACCCCACCTTAGAACAACTAAATCAGAATCTCAATTGTTGGGCCCAGGCATCTGTTAGCATTTTGGTTGTTGGGTGAAAATAGAGAGAGAATGTCTTTAATGGATAGCTTCTGTATATTCTTTTGGAATTATTACATTTAATGTGATTAAGATAAAATGATTAATTGTGCATGTGTTCATCCTTTTGTTACTAGATCATTTTTGTCCCCTTCTGATTTTCTAAAATTCCCCCCAAAAAGTTATTATTTAACTAACCATTAGATTGAAAAGATTGTCCACTGATGATAATTGGTGGATATTGACTGTTTAGCTAATTCTAGTTCTAACAGAAATTCTATAACTTAAAATAATTATCAGTGAATATCTACACCCAATAAGAAGATAAAAATGTCATAAAGCAATAGATGCTTTTCCTCATCTTGTGGAGAAATCCACAGTGGTGAAAGCCTTTGACCTTGCTGCCCTATTCCACCCAAAGCCCACATGGAAATTTCTAAGAGTAACTGGGGAAAGGAGAGAAGAAACAGATTCATAAGAACACTCTAAGAGCCCACTAATGAATCCCTGGATCTGTAAGAAAAATATTGTAAACTATAATTCAGCAACATGTTAAAATGTTACACTGAAAAATGATACTGTGGTATCAAAGGCAGGGGCAAAATGGTGATTTTTTAATATTCTATCAATAAAATGAACAGTGACTTGGAATTAAGGGTCTATTGCTTCATATGACCCGCTTCCAGTGATTTGTATTTGACTTCTATGTAAAGCATGCTTGAAGGAAGAAGTTAAGAGAATATTTTTATGAGACTCCATGAAACACAGTTATCCAGGGTTACTTTAGTGTCAATGTGAGCATCAGATAGGGAAACATTCTCTTCACTACTGGATAACAAATAAGATGGCTTTAAATCACAGAAGACCCAGAAGGTTCCTAATACTCTCAGGGAGTATCAATACATAGCACTTTTGGTTTGGGTGCCAACCTTGTTATGAAACGCACCATGGATAATGGCCATAGTGAGGAGGTTTGGAGGTGACATGTACATGAAAGTGGCTCCAGTCAGACAGGAGGACCATGGTGGATACACTGTAGACTATAACTGGCTAACTTGTACCTAGGCAAGTATAAAATATTTCTCAAGATGTTAGAAATCAGGGAGTGAGATTTTACAAGAGCATAAGGTAATGGATGAACAAGCAGAGTCAGAGAAACTGGTGAGATTAGCTCCACTGCTGTTAATACGATCCCTTATCTAATGTAATGGTAATGTCTGGGGAACTCCAGTTACATATAATTACTGGTTCATTTGGGTTAACTAGATGTTACTATTGGGAGAATTAAAAGGATATTATCAGTCATTTCAACTACAATACATATAGTTTAATCAGATTGTTTTTCTGAAGTCAAGCTGTGGTCGCCTTCTCTGTAGGAATATGAGTTTTGAAGGACAGAAGAAAAGTAGAAAGAGGATTTTGTTTTCTTTTTTTTTTTTTAATCATAGGGCACTTCTCTACTATATAGCAATAGATTATAAAGATTTGTATAGCCTTCATGCAGTGAAATGATGCAGTGCATCTGGGAGAGGAGAAAGTATATTAATAGACAAACTTTAAAAATGCCAAAAGGGAGCTGGGAGGGTCCACACAAACTTTGAAATTTAGGGGAGGAAGAATCTCATATTCAATCTTCCTCATCTCAGCTAAGCACAATGTTCCTTACGTCTTTCTCAAATTCCCAGTTCTTGCCATCCATCCCCATTATCCCACTGAGCCTGGAATGTTGAGAATATGGCTGGTAGAGGAGTGGAGGGAAACTCAAGTCCTGGACTATGAGTCTCTGCCCATCATTCCTCATCTATGGATTAGTGACAACTGGTGTAACCAGCCTGTCCTAGCCTTGTGTGTCTTCCATAGTATTTCACTATAATTTAATCTATAATATGTATATACTTTATAAGAGAAAGAAAATGCCAACTTCATATAAACATGTGTTTTCAAATACGTTCCTTTCCATTATTAACTAATATTTGCTGTGTACATGCAAGATACATGCAAAGCACTATATCACTGGCTTTAAAAGGCAATTTGGTTCCTACCATGTTAATCCAAATGTTCCAATTAGTTTAGTGCTTTCATAATTATGTATAATTCGGTTTGCATTTATGCATGAAATATTTATTTCCATAATTGTAACAAGCACTTAAATTAATTATACCATAACCTCTTGATTCTATGGGCCAACTGTTGAGTCTTTTTGTTCATATTTTAGAGTCAGCCCTTTTTATTTTTTGAATTTCCCCTGCCTTTGATGTGTTGTTTCTTATCCTTGTTTGGAATTCTCTATGGAATATTCTCAGAATAATCTTGCAGTTTTCTTTTATGATTGAAACTTTGCATTTTAACAGTTGTCTGGAGATAGTTTCTTCCTTGTGAAATATCAGTTTTAATAACAGAAAAAGAAAAATGCCATAAATCTGCACTAACCACATAAAGCTGAAGTCTCTGAGAGACTGATTAACATGGAGACTCTACACAGGTTTTTCAATAATTAGAGGATGTGCTTGCATGGAGCCACAACTGCTCAGGCCTTGAAGCCATTTCCCAGGGCAGCCAGCGATTATTACAGCCTGGAGTACATTCCTTATATTCTATGCCTCTAGCTATTGAAGCTGTTTTCAAATAAAGGTCTCTTAATTTCACAAAAAGTTAACATCACCGTGGATGAACAACACTTTTCTACTAATACCTTCGCTACTTAGTTGGGAGATGGCCCTCGGAGAGCAGGCAATTAGAAATTTCTAATTTGTTGTTCACTCACCCATAAAAGGTTAAGAACATTCTGGTCTCTGATTACATGAACCAAGCAAAGGCCAGACCCAGCCTCCCACAGTGCCTTAGCTAACTGCCTGCCCTATCAGCAAATGCTGCTGAACATTCTCTTCAGAGCACACGAGTGTGTGGGCAGTTTCACTGTGGGCTTGAGTATTTATTTATTTTTGTCTCTGTAAATTACAGATAGCAAATATAGTATGGAAAAGATTGTCATTTTTCTTTTTGGTACAGAATTTGGTACATCATTACCACGAATTAAAGACTAAATGTTAGCTATGATACTTTTAGAGGAGAAAACCCACGTGATAGTTCATCACCAATAGCCATGGAGTTCTACTTTCTGATGCATCATTGCTTGTATGGCATGGATGTAATAATGCAGCATTACTAACAATGTAGATGTCCATGTAGCTTACCATATTATTCTTTTATATCAAAAAGTGCTGATTTCTTGACTATATGATACAGCTTACAAAAACATAAAGCTTCTGCCTAGTGGACTTGCTATCTATTTAATTTTAATTTAATTTTATTATTTTATTTTGAGATGGAGTCTCGCTCTGTCACCCAGGTTGGAGTACAGTGGTGTGATCTTGGCTCACTGCAACCTCCGCCTCCAGGGTTCAAGTGATTCTCCTACCTCAGCCTCCCAAGTAACTGGAATTACAGGCGCATGCCACCGCGCCCAGCTAATTTTTTGTTTTTTTAGTAGAGATGGGGTTTCACCGTGTTAGCCAGGATGGTCTCGATCTCCTGACCTCGTGATCCACCCGTCTCAGCCTCCCAAAGTGCTGGGATTACAGGTGTGAGCCACCATGCCCAGCCTGGACTTCCTGTCTAAATAAGCAACACATAATGTAAATGCCAAGAGAAAATTTCATCAGTCATAGGCAGTTGACTGAACATTTGATTATCCTTCGCCTATGCTTTCTGTTATGCCAAGTTAACCATTTAATTTGGCCAAATAGACAGATTTAGTCCAGAACAAAAGTCTCTTTCAACTGGAGTGGGTCAGGGGATAGGTCTTAATGAAGAAAGGGAAAGGCAAAGAAAGGAGACAAAAATCAAAGAAGAGAGCTGAGAATGTTAAGCAAACTCCAATGTTGCCAACTCTCTGGCATACAGATGAACAATTCTGATGGGAAAGAATCATGACTTAGTTCAAAGTTGGACAAGTTGAATAATTTGGTAAAATATGATTGGCTCAGCTTGACCAATCACTTGAATGTGCGAGGGATTCAGCAGCATCATTTTTGTCTCTTTGGGGAATTAAAATACTCTGTTGCAAACTGTGTTTAGCACATTCAAAATCAAATGTAATTTTGCCATGTTTCTTTTTGAAAAATAGCTGTGATAATATATGCTTCAGTTTGTATGTTATATACAACATGTGACTTCTGAGCTTGGTTACAAATTTCAATCCATGTTTCTGTAGACACAGAATATACAAAGCTCCATGTGTGTGACACTGATGATTACATAGCTTCTATATGAATATTGGGGCTTTCATACGAACACCATGTGGCCTTTGGGAGATTTCTTAACCTCTCTGTGCTTCAGTTTCTATATTTGTAAAATGGAGATAATAGTCTTTGTTCTATTTTATTCTCATAATTTCCAAGAGATTAAATGAAATAACTTGTGTGATGTGTGTGCTTTGAAAATATAAAGGATTCTACAAATGTATGTCATTATTATATCGCTGTCAGAAACACTTTGCCTACACAACAAACAAAAGTCATTAAGTCAAGACAATTAAAAAGATATAGAAGAAAAGGGGAGAGAAAATAACATATTATAGATAACTGACAATTTACTGAGTTGTTCTGTAGTTTTCACTCACTTTTTCTCAAATTGCTTTAGTTGATATACTAATCTTAAAGCAGAAGAAACAAGGCCGGGCGCGGTGGCTCAAGCCTGTAATCACAGCACTTTGGGAGGCCGAGACGGGTAGATCACGAGGTCAGGAGATCGAGACCATCCTGGCTAACACGGTGAAACCCCGTCTCTACTAAAAAATACAAAAAACTAGGCGGGCGAGGTGGCGGGCGTCTGTAGTCCCAGCTTCTCGGGAGGCTGAGGCAGGAGAATGGCATAAATCCGGGAGGCGGAGCTTGCAGTGAGCTGAGATCCGGCCACCACACTCCAGCCTGGGCGACAGAGCGAGACTCCGTCTCAAAAAAAAAAAAAAAAAGCAGAAGAAACAAAATTTTGAGGTGTTTTGAAGTCAAAGTCTCCAAACTATGATTCTTGCTCACAAGTTGACCAATACAATGAAAACTGTTGCAAAATGTAATCTTTAGTGAAAACAACGGTCTGGGAGCCATCTTGAATAAACACAGCATCCTGAATAAACATAAAACTTGAAACGTTGTTCAAGGTGGATTACTTAATTACCATTTACCACTTGTTTAAAAAAAATATTTGGGAATATGGCTGCTCCAGTTCATTTCTCAGTGACAATACACCAAAGCTTTTAAAATACAATCCCTTTTGCTTTCTCCTTTCAATACATTGAAAACCAAAGTGTTATTTTAAAAAAGGTAAACATTAAACCATTGCGAACTTGTATTTGTTGCTAGTAAATGAAGAAATTAGCAAATATATTAATAGTTACCAAGCAGAAGAATCCTAAGAGAAGAGATAATTCTTACCATTTTCTTCACTCAAAAGTCGTTCAGTGCTGATAATTATTAGAAATCAGGTCTCACAAATATTTCCTATGTGATAATATTTTCATGGGCATTCAGGAGAAACAGTTTCATGAGGGAGAAAGAGTAGCGATGATTGGAATAAGACAAGAATAGATTGTAGATGGAAGACACAATTCATATTAATTTTCTACAGTCATTCAGGGCACTAGTAATTGGAAGGGGACAAGGCAAAGCACTCCTTCACTATTCTCAGTTTTCGGCTTTGTATGTGAAGTGACCTCATAAAATAGTAGGCACATAATATTGAACCCCATTGGCTGAACAAGTAATTGATCATGTCATTCCCCTCCTTTCAATCCTTCAAAGTCTTCACGTCATACCTAGAAAACTATCTCAGGTTTTTAATCCTGCTCCTGAAAGAAGCAGACACTAAGACAGAATTAACAGGCAAAATTCTATTAGGAGAAATACTCTGTTTGAGAAAAATAAGTCGAAGCTAGGTTAGACTGGGAGCACCATCAGACCACAGTGCAAATCTGACCAGAGAGGAGAGAGGGAAGGAAGTTCGGGTGCTGTACAGTCTAAGCAAGGCCATGGGGAGTCCTCAAAATCAAATTTGCTGTCAGAGGATGCCAGTGTCTTCCAGGAATTGTCCTGCCTCAGTAGAACCACTGTGCTCATCATTGACCAGAAGCAGCATGTTGAGAGCATAGGTTCATCAGAGAGAAATGTGGCAATGGATTTTAAAAGGCAGCAGCTGGGGCCTTTGGTCAAGTATACTCCCACACAGTTGCAGATCTACAAGGTGTGTTTCTCATGGCTGCCACAGGCCACTCTTAGGCCACATATATTTACTTTTATGCACATTTGTAGAGTAGCTCCTCTGTGGTTTCTGTGGTCTTTTCTTCCTGTGGGAAATCTCGGGATAGGGAGGTGACTGGGATAAGTTACTGTTCCCATTGCTCCTGTTGATGTTGGGGCCATAACTGGGACTTACCCTGTCTCTCCTCCACTATTCATTCCAACTCCCTTTACACTCAACTATTTACACTAGGCAAATCTTTGTAGCATTTCTGAAGTATCTAGACCCCTGAAAATCACATTTGTCTAAGCCTGAGGTTGCTACAAATGTCCATTCACAGATACAGCAAATAAAGGGAGAACCAGGTGGTGACCAAATAGATCACCTGTGTTTCATATGTATTCCTCCATGCCCTTATAGTGTAAAAACAGCATTGCCTCCTCTTGCTGATCAGGGAAAATTACGCTTGCTAGTAACATGACTCCTCTCCTTACCAGGGGTCCGGCAATAATGAGTTCAATGTGCTCTGGAGGCAGCCATAACTTAACACTTCAATGCTATGTTCCCTAGCAGAGCATGTTCCTACTGGGGACCAGGACTTCCAGCCCTAAAGAGTCCAGAGTTGTAGGGACAGGAAGCATGAAACTACCAGTATGTCACTGGGAGTTATGACAAGTGGGGTTATTCTTGCTTCTACCCCTTGATGCTCTAACCCATGTCTTTTTCCTATAGAGAATACAACATATTGGATCTCTAGTTAATTAAATGCACTGCATCCTAGAGAATGACATCTACCTTTCAGTGTTTCCTTTGAGCTGGTGCTTCAGTTGGCACCTTTAGAAGGCTCTTCCAGACTTGTATGAGACCAGTTGCCTCTGGTTGGTAGGGTATGTGATACAACCATTGAATCCCATGATCTCAGATCCACTTCTGTGCTCATTTTACTATGAAGTTGGTCTTATGGTTAGAGGCTATGCTTTGTGAGATTTCTTGCCTGTGGATCATTCATTCCATAAACCACCAAATAACAGTGTGGGACACACACAGTGCTGCCCTGCGACAGAAAAGGCAAACCCACATTTAGTTTAGGTATCCATCCTTGTGAACCTCTGGACCTTCCAGGAGTATTCCATGAGGAATGTGTAATGTTGGAAATTTATCACTTGTCTCTGTTGCTGGAAGGTTGGGTATTCAGAGGCAGCCATAGCTATATCAGCCTTGGTAAGTGGGAGTCCATGCTTTGGGGCGATGTCACCTCCATTATATCCTATAATGCCATCACTTGCCTGGGGTAGTTGAAAATGAAGACTGGCTAAATCAATTCACCAACTCATATTATCTACATCTTTTTTTAGTATCTCTTTGGGGGTAGATGCTTTTTGGTGGGCATTAATATGTGGTACAAAACATTTTGCTTTGTGTTCACTCTCATATGTCTATCCGAATGCTTCTATTCAGAACTAGTTTTCTCAGATCATCTAGTCTTTTTCCCCTTGAAGTCCCTGAGCCAATGACTCAGTTAGGCCAATGGCTACTGCTCAGAAATATTTATATGTTCTTCCACACAAAGTGCATGAGCAAGTGCACTGCTCAGAGCTCAGCCAATTTTTCTTTCTCCACATGTTTCAGGGATATCTCTGACTGTAGTTGTCAAACAAATGCCATCCATTTATAGCTTGTACCACATAATGAGATGACTGAGGTTGCAGCTGGGCCTCTTTACATGTTTTGCTAGATAGTAAGCTGTACTTGTGCAACGAGAGACTGTGAGAGACCTGTTTGGGCAGGGAACAATGATAGTGTGAGGTGTGCTGTGAATTGAACAGGGATTCTAGAGGTCACACAGGACTGGAAGAGGTTGGAATTCCAGCCGTTGATGTGGAGAAATCTTCCCGAAAACTCAGGCATTCCTGAAGAATCCAGAAAGGCCATATTTTGACATTGAGCTTCTCTAGCCCTAGAGCCAGGGATGCTCTAACTGCCCTAACAAAATCTGAAACCAAGATTTGATAGGATCAGGCTGGTCCACAATTTAACTGCTTGTCAGAAAAAAAAGAAAAGAAAAGAAAAGAAAAGAACCTCAGCACTCTTTAAAGGAAGATAATAAAATACAGATTTTTAACAATGTACCTTTCACAATGTTTGGCATACAACAAAACATAATTAGACAGGCAAAGAATTAGAAAACTGTGGCATAAAACTAGGACAGAGAAAAAACAAATCCAGAGTTGACAAACATGTTGAAATTAGCAGATAAGACCTTTAAAGCAGCTATTGCAAAAATGTACAAGAATTTTAAAATGGGCATAATGAGTGGGCAGGTATAGTATGACAATGGAAAAATAGAACTATCAAAATGTGAATGGAAATGCTAGAATTGAAAAATACAATATAAGAAAAGACAAATTTAATGCATAGTTTTAACAGCAGGACACTGCAGTGCAGAAGAAAGATCACTGAACTTAAAAACCAATTAAAAGAAATTATCAAATTAAAAACAGAGGAAGAAAAAAATTGAAAACAAACAAACAAACTACAGGAGCACAGGTGACATGTAGGGACAGCAAGAGGTTTAATATGTGTGTATTTGGAATCCAAAAGGAGAAGAGAGAGAGGGTGAAGATGGAGCAGAAAAAATATTCAAAGAAATTGGCAAGGTGCAGTGGCTCATGCCTGTAATCCCAGCACTTTGGGAGGCTGAGGGGGCAGATCACGAAGTCAGAGGTTTGAGACAAGCCTGGCCAACATAGTGAAACCCCATCTCTACTAAAAATACAAAAAAATTAGCCAGGCATGGTGGCGGGCACCTGTAATCCCAGCTACTCGGGAGGCTGAGGCAGGAGAATCCCTTGAACCCAGGAGGTGGAGGTTGCAGTGAGCCAAGATTGCAACACGGCACTCCAGCCTGGGCGACAGTGTGAGACTCCATCTCAAAATAAAAAAAAAGAAAAAAAAATAGAAAAGGAAATAACGCCAGCCAGAATATCAAGAGATGTTACTATTGAAGCACTGAAAGAAAAGACCTGTCAAATTAGAATTCTAACTGCAGAGAAAATACTCTTTTAAAATGAAAGCAAAATAAGGACATTTTCAAATAAGCAAATGCTGAGAACTTCCATCAACATTAGACCTGAATTACAATAAATGATAAAGTTTTCTGAGTGGAAAAAACGTGATACCCAATGGGAGCATGGATCTACAGAAAGGAGTGAAAAGCACCAGAAATGAGGAATATGTGGGTAAACAGAAAATTTTTCTGCTTGTATCATAATTTCTTTAAAACACAATTGACTGTGTCTTTATGGCAGAATGATTTAGACCCATGTAACAAACCTGCACATATACCCTCTGAACCTAAAATAAAAGTTGGAAAAAACATTTGTCTTTCTGATTGTATTTATTTAAATCTATGTTTTTTCTTTATTAGTCTACCTAGCAATCTATCTATTTATTCTTTCAAATAACCAAGTCCTGGACTTGCAGATCTTTTGTATGGTTTTTCATATTTCAATTTCCTTCAAGTCACCTCTCATTTTGTTTTTTTCTTATCTTCTGCTGGCTTTGGGGTTCCTTTGCTCTTTTTTCTCTAATTCCTCTAGGTGTGATGATGGGTTATTAATCTGAGATCTTTTTGACTTTTTGATGTGGGCATGTAGCACTATAAACTTCCCTCTTAACACTGCTTTAGCTGTGTCCCAGAGATTCTGATATGTTGTATCCTTCCCCTTATTAGTTTCAAAGAATTTCTTGATTTCTGCCTTGATTTCATTGTTTGCCCAAAAGTCATTCGGGAGCAGGTTGTTTAATCTCCATGTAATTGTACAGTTTTTGAGCAATTGTCTTAGTATTGATTTCTATTTGTGTGTGTGTGCTGTAATCTGAAAGTGTGGTTGGTATAATTTACAGTATTTTTACTTTGCTGAGGATTGTTTTATGGCTGTTCATGTGGTCAATTTTAGAGTGTGTGCTATGTAAAGATGAGAAGAATGTATATTCTGATATTTTCAGGTGGAGGGTTTTGTAGATATCTATTAGGTCCTTTTGTTGAAGTGTTGAGTTCAGGTCCCCAATATCTTTGGTAGTTTTCTGCCTTGATAATCTGCCTAATCCTATCAGTAGAGTGTTGAAGTCTCCCATTATTATTTTGTTGTTATCTAGGTATCTTTATAGGTCTTTAGTAACTTGCTTTATGACTGATACTCCTGTACTAAGTGCAAATATATTTAGGATAGTTAGGTTTTCTTGCTGAATTATGTAATGCCATTGTCTGTTTTGATCATTGCCAATTTAAAGTCTGTTTAATCTGAAATTAGGATAGCACTCCATGCCATTTTCTGTTTTCCATTTGTTTGGTCAATTTTCTTCACCCTTTACTTCGAACCTAGGGGTGTTGCTGCATGTAAGATGGGTCTCTTGAAGACTGCATGTCATTGAGTTTTGCCTCTTTATCCAATTTGCCATTCTGTGCCTTTTATTTGGGACATTAAACCCATTAACATTCAAGGTTAATATTGATATGTGCCAATTTGATACTGTCATCATGTCAGCTGGTTATGATGCTGACTTGGTTTATGTGGTTGCCTTATTGTGTCAATGATCTATGTACTTAAGTGTGTTTTTGTAGTGGCCAGTACTTTCCATATTTAGTACTCTCTTTTAGGCCTCTTGTAAGGCAGGTCTGGTCATAATGAATTCCCTTAGCATTTGCTTGTCTGAAAAGGATATTATTTCTCCTTTGCTTATGAAAATTAGTTTCACCAGATATGAAATTCTTGGTTGCGAATTCTTTTCTTCAAAAATGTGACTATAGTCTTCCAGTCTCTTCTGGCTTACAGGATTTCTGCCAAAAGTTCCACCCTTAGCCTGATGGGGTTCCCTTTGTAGGTAACCTGCCCCTTCCGTCTAGCTGCCTTTAACATTTTTTCTTTCATTTCAACCTTGGAGAATCTGATGACTATGTATCTTGAGGATGGTCATCTTGTATAGTATCTTGCACAAATTCTCTACATTTCCTGAATTTGAATGTTGGCCTCTCTAGTGAAGTTAGGGAAATTTTCATGGATGATATCTTGAAGTATGTTTTCCAAGTTGCTTGCTTTCTCTCCTTTCTTTCCAAGACATCAGTGAGACATATTTGTTCTCCTTACATAATCGCATATTTCATGGTAGATTTATTTATTCTTCTTTAATCTTTTATTTATTTTTGTCTGAGTTATTTCAGAGAACTTGTCTTCGAGTTCTGAGACTTTTTCCTCTGCTTGGTTGATTCTACTCTTAATTCTTGTGATTGTATTCTGAAATTCTTGAAGTGAGTTTTTCAGTTCTATCAGGTCAGTTTGGTTCTTTCTTAAAAATGGTCATTTCATCTTTTATCTCCTGTATCATTTTATTGTATTCCTTAGAATCCTTTGAGTTTTGAATTTCTCCTGAATCTCAATGATCTTCATTCCTATCCTTATTCTGAATTCTATTTCTATCATTTCAGCAATTTCAGCCTAATTAATATCCAATGCTGAGGAACTCTGGCTTTTTAAGTTTCCAGAGTTCTTGTGCTGGTTCTTTCTCACCTGTGTGGGCTGATGTTCCTTCAATCTTTGACATTGCTGTCCTTTGAATGCAGGATGTTTATTTGTTTGTTTTGTTTTGTTTTTTTGCTTTTATCCTCTTTGAGGCTCTCAGGGTTTGATTGTGGTATAAGGTGGGTTCAGTCAACTAGCTTCATTTCTGAAAGATTTTAGGAAGCCAAGTCTCAGCTCAGCACTCCTGGCCTCTGTGCTCTAACTGTGGAGAAATGGTACCAGCCCACCGTTTTGTTCTTTGTTTGCTAGAGTCTCAGCATCTACTGCACTGGAGGGGCTGAGGTGTTCCCAGACTGCTGGCCACAGCACTTGATGGACGATGCCAGCCAAAGTGCTTCATTGAGGAGGTGGCAGCAGGATTCATGCTCGTTCATGCATGCCAGCAGCAGTGGCAGTGTGGTGGGGTGCATGCATGTTTGCTGCTGTGGGGTACTAGTGGGAGTGGGGTTGTGTCTTGCTCACATCAGTGGCCACAGCAACAAGGGTGGGACACTGGGAAGTGTGGAGCTGCCAGCCTCATGTGTATGTTTTCAGCAGTGGTGGTGGCAGTGTGGGGTGGGGGTGGGGTTGCTGGTCTCTAGGCACGTGTTTGCACTGGTGGTGATGTCTACATATGGAGGGCCTAGGATTGATAGAATCTTAGCAGGCATTTGGGTCAGCAATGACAGTACAGCCAGGGGGTGTGGGGTGTGCTCACACCAGCAACACTGGCATGGCAGGGTGCACACACACACACACATTGGCGGTGGAGGGGAGGCGATGTCCATCCCCATGTGGGTGCACTGACAAAGTGATAAGGGATGGCTGTGGGCAAGTGCATACCGGCAAAGCAGCCCTGGGGAGGCTTCAGTGGGTAAGGGAGGGTGTGTGTGCTGATGCAAATTGACAGGATGGCTCTGCTGTAGCTGATAATCAGGCCCAGTCTGCTGCTGGGGCAGCTATAATGAAGACTCCCAGGAAGCACCCCTGTTGGGCATCTGAGGCTGTACTTCAAGCAGGTGCAGCCAAACTGGGGCCCGAGGACAGGCCAGCAGACAGGTGGCTGCTCAGATTGGGCTGGCCCCATCTCACGGGCAAGATCACCCTGCTCTGTTCCAGGCTGACAGTCAACCTAAGGCTAAAGTCTCCTAGAGGCACAAGGCAAGTCTTGGGGGATGAGCATCCCTGGCCATGCTCCACTGCACGTGTTCCCACACCAAACCCTCTGGATTCCACACTGACTGGAGTCCTGCCCCTACCACCTCTCTAAGCAGCTCTCCCTGCCAGCTCAAGTGCCCGTGGGGGTCCTGAGGTCTCTTGCTGACAGAATTCCAGAGGTCCTCGGTGAGAGTGGGATGCTGATTGCCTGCTCAGCTCACCCCTTCTCCAGGAATCACTGAGGGCCAAGAACAAGTCCCAGTGTGCAGTAGCGCCGTGTTGGGTTCCCAGCTTCCTTTCTCTTCAGCCCAGCACCTGCGTCCTCCCTCCATCAACTCTCAATACCTTCCCTCTGAAGATTGGTTCAGAGTGCACCACTCTTCCAGATGTCCCAGTCTCTCAGTGGCAGAAATTCTTCCTGGCTGTGTCTAGTCAGACATCTTGAATATGGAAATTCACTTTACATTAGTTAGAAGTGAAGAGAATAGGTAGCTTTGTAACATGTACACACTGATAATAAGAAAGCTGCAGAGATTATACTAATATCAGACAAAGAAGGCAATAAGGGAAGGGATATTACCAGAGATATGGGTGAATATAATCATGTGACACTCAACAGCAGGGATCTTTTCTGAAAGAAGCTTGGTTAGGATTTTATCATTGTGTGAGCATCACAGAGTATACTTCCACCAGCCTAGACAGTATAACCTACTACACACTTAGGCCATACGGTTAGCCACCACACTATGTGAATACTATGTAATAGTTGTTATACTGTATTTGTAAATGTGTTATTTTTATTATTGCATTGTTATTTTTCACTCTTCTTTCTGAATATTTTCTATCCATCATGTTTGAATTGTGGATGTGGAACCCTTGCATACTGAGAGCTGACTGTATGTAATTTACCTCAGTTAAATGAGTGATTCATCTGGTAAAATAGCAAAGCTATTTTTCACAAGCTTGAACAAGCAAGAGTTTAGATTTGATGGATCTTTGTATAAATTGGGCTTTATATTTTGGCTATTTTTCCTAGTATTAACAGCGAGTTTCTCACGTAATTTATTTAGTCTGTCATTAAACTCTATTTGGCCCACTAAGGGCAATCTATAAAAATGCAATGGTTCTTTCTTGTGATTTCATGATTATCAATGCATGATTTCATATGCTTGTGCCTCTCTCTTCACACAGCTCTCTCCACTCCAACTCAGTTGGGCTCTGATAGCTGATTTATACTGATGAAACACATGACGATATTTCCTAGGCTTCAAAGTATCTTTTGTTTTAATTGTTTTCACTTCAAACTAACTGTTATCCATCCATTATATGAATACAACATATTTTAAGGTACGTCTCTCTTTTTTTTTTTTTTTCCTGAGATGGAGTCTCCTTCTGTCTCCAGGCAGGAGTACAGTGGCATGATCTTGGCTCACTGCAACCTCCGCCTTCTGGGTTCAAGCGATTCTTCTGCCTCAGCCTCCTGAGTAGCTGGGACTACAGGTGCGCATCACCACTCCCAGCTAATTTATGTATTTTTAGTAGAGATGGGGTTTCACCAGTTGGCCAGGATGGTCTTGATCTCTTGACCCAGCGATCTGCCCTCCTCGGCCTCCCAAAGTGCTGGGATTACAGGCGTGAGCCACTGCACCCGGCCTAAAGTTAAATATTTATTTGCTTACATGATACTGTTTGTTAGAACACTTATATACAATGTCAGTTTTAATTGAAAGATCTTAGCAAATATATACACCTTTTAATACCAGTTTTTTCTAATGCCTAGAGATAAATATGTATTTGCCTTATCAAAGGAAGTAATCTGAAACAATAACGGTGCTATTAGTCTTTATGCAAGTTTTAAAAGTGCTTTGGTCATTTCTTTTGAAATGCTTTAATAGAGTGTGTATAAGACAACAGGACAGTCATCTAATCAGTGAAATTTCATGCTTATATAAATTAAGAATTTACACTAATAGATACATTTTCAATAAATATGGCATTGTATAATTCAAACTTGCTTCATAGCCCAGGGACATAACCCCAGAAATTACAATACAATAGGGGACAGGACAAATAGAAAGTTTTGTTCAGAAGAGCAACAAAGAGTTTACAGACACTTGGAACTAGTCTCTATCTTAGACACAGTAGTGAAGTTGAAAGTAACTTCTAGTGTTTGTTTCAAAATATTGAATACCACACATCTGAGTTAAGATAAGCTATATTTAAGTTCTCCAAATGCTGGAGCATATGCTCTTCTCATCTAGGAAATCATTTGAACAATGTTAAAATGAGCTCATGAATTTAACTTTTTAGTTCCTTTTCTCTGTTTCAAAGTATCTCAGTGAAATGAGTTCTAAGTGGGAGAAAACAATTTCTGATGCCAATTGTATTTCATCTTATATCGCATGCTCTTCAGTATAATATAATGGCATAGATGTCTAACAAGTATTCCAGTGACTGACTTTTCAATTTGGCTGCACGCTGAACTCCCCTGGGTAGTTTAGAAAAATCCAGATGTCTCAGTTCCACTTTCAGAGATTCTGATTTAATTGGTAAGAGGTGCAACATGGTCATCAGTTTAAAAACTCCCTGGGTGATTTTAATGTGCAGCAAAATTTGAGAACCATTGCTTCAAAAAGTAAGAGGTAAATGTTTACAGGAAGGGGAATTCCTTCTGTGTTGGAATTCTGGAATTATCAGAATAGTCTTAATGTAAAATGTGACAAACTGTGTTGTTAAGGGAGAGGGTTCAGGGGCAGAGAACAGAAGCTATTCTACCAAGTTTAAGTAGAAATGAATGTATTTTGGAATATTAAATGGCTTATCTATCATTGGGAAGGCTGAGGAAATCAATGGTAAGATGAGCTTTTAGAAACGACTTTGGGAGCCATGTTTCTGAATTGAGCCATTAAAGGAGCTGCCACGGAATTGTGAAGTTACTGCTACAGTTGCCAACTCCCAAAACATACCACCATTCCCAGGGCCAGGGAGATGGCCATGGCTAGGAAACCACCACAGAACAGCTAGGCACTTCCACGATGAGATTGAAAAATGCAGAAAAGTTTTCTCTCATCTACTCCCCCTGTCCTATGACACAGGGTGGTTTTTTGAGAATTACCACATGAAAGTGAAAAGAAACTAAAGTTCACACGGTTTTGTAAGAGTCCACATGGGAGACAGAAGAGGAAAACCTGAACTAAAGCAGTAGCCAAGAGGACAGAGAGGAAGATAGAGAATCTTGAGATCATTAAAAAGTAAAATTGATAGGACATGGTATCCAGTTGGCTTTACAGAGAGAAAGGTATCAGAAATGATTTTGAAACCTACAAGCAGCCAACAAACACATGAAAAAAGGTTCCACATCACGAATCATCACAGAAATACAAATCAAAACCACAATGAGATACCATCTCACACCAGTCAGAATCACAATTATTAAAAAGTAAAAACAAGAAACAAAACATGAACCAAAAAACAGATGCTGGCAAGGCTGCAGAGAAACAAGAATGTTTATATGATATAGGTAGGAATGTAAATTAGTTTAGCTACTGTGGAAAGCAGTTTGGAGATTTCTCAAAGAACTTAAACCAGAACTATTTGATCCAGCAGTCCCATTACTGGGAATATATCCAAAAGAAAATAAATCATTCTACCAAAAAGACACATATACTTTCATGTTCGTCACAGCACTATTCACAATAGCAGACATGGAATCAACCAAATGCCCATCGATAGTAGGTTGGATAAAGAAAATATGGTACATTACACCGTGGAATACTACACAGCCATAAAAAAGAACAAAATTGTGTCTTTTGCAGTAACATGATGTAGCTGGAGGCCATTATCCTAAGTAACTTAATGCAGGAATAGAAAACCAAATACTGCATGTTCTCACATATAAGTGGAAGCTAAATATTGGGTACTCATGGACACAGAGATGAGAAAAATAGACACTGGGGACTACTAGAGTGGGGAGATGGGGTGAGGAGTGAGGCTTGAAAAACTATTGAGTATTATGTTCACTACCTGGGTGATGAGATCAGTTGTACCCCAAACCTCAGCAACAGGCAATACACCTGATATGATTTGGCTGTGTCTCCACCCAAAACTCATCTTGAATTTTATGTAGCTCCCATATTTCCCTTACGTTGTGGGAGGGACCCAGTGGGAGATAATTGAATCATGGGGGTAGTTTCCCCTATAGTGTTCTCGTGGTAGTGAGTAAGTCTCACAAGATCTGATGGTTTTATAAGGGGAAACCCCTTTCCCTTGGCTCTCATTCTTCTCATGTCTGCCACCATGTGAGATGTGCCTTTTACCTTCCACTATGATTGTGAGGCCTCCCCAGTCATGTGGACCTGTGAGTCCATTAAACCTCTTTCTTTTGTAAATTGCCCAGTCTCGGGTGTGTCTTTATCAGCAGCGTGAAAACAGACTAATACAATACCCACGTAATAAACCTGTATATGTACTCCCCGAATCTAAAATAAAAGTTAAAATTACAAAAGTATTTTAAAATTTAAAATGATTTTGAAGATAATTGGATAAATGCTTGTGCTATTTACTGCCATCTATTGCCATGTATAGATGGGAAATACAAATTGAGGAACAGGCTAAGACAAGGGTGGGTGGAGAAGAAAGAACAAGTGAAGTGCACATGTGTTCACCCTGGACTGGCTGAGTCATATAGAAGTGATGATGGTGAATAAGCAGTTAATATTATGGTTCCGGGGCTCAAGACATTCAGGGTTAGAGAAACAGATTAGCAAGTCAGTGAATCATTGGGTGTAGATGTTTTGTCCATGAGATGATTCAAGGTACGTGCCAAAAAAGTGTGGTCACAACAAAGGAGAATTGGATTGGAAAAAGATGGTAGATGGGCCCATATGGCTCAGCAGATGTTGGGAGTATAAATCAGAATACCTGACTTCTATTTTCAATTCCATCATTTTCATGAACAAGTCATTTAAACTCACTGAACTCTACCCAGTTTATTTCTATAAGGAGTAGATAGTATTTGTGCTGTTTATCTTAAGTATTTTTGTAGGGCTCGAACACAATGACTTATGAGAAAGCAATTGAAAACTTGCTTAAAAATGTAAGATCGGATTCTAAAGAAAACTGATAGAATGAACTTGATTTTGCATTTTAAACTTTATTTCAAGCTGGTGAGGTTAGACAGTCAGGGAAACTGGGGAAGAGAACAAAGATGGGAGAATCACATTCGCCCATCATTTTGGACATTGAGAAGAGACAGACAGGAAGGAAAGGAGCCCCTAATCTTATTGCCTGAGAGCTCAACTACACAACTTTCATCCTCCTGGCAGGTGGATCGCACATCTTCCATAGAGCATAGTCTCATTTACACGCAGATTTGCACATATGGATGCTGCTGCTACTCCCCTGCAAAAATATTTCCAAAGCCACTAATAAAAAGGTAACTTGCTATGTGCTATGAGAGATGACAAGCGCACCTTGGGATGAATGATGGGTAACGAATTGTCATTTCTCTTCTTAAAATCAGGCCGTCATCCGCTCATGCTTCTTGGCACCTGTGGCTTGTTACAGCCCATTCAGAGTTTCCCCTGCAGAGGAGTTGTAGGCTGTTGCCTTCCTTCCATCTGTCTCTACATGCTTTCAGAGCACTCCAATACATTATTTGAGAAGCTTTAACATTCGTTTTCTTTTTCTAACGTTTTCTCTCATTTTATTTTTAAGTGTGATTTTATTACCCTTTAATTCAGGGTTTAAAAAGGAATGGGAATAGTAACCCCTTCGGATGTGATTATTTTGGTTAAAGTGGGACTTAGTTTTGGAATAAATGATTTGATATTGATTCATATTAGACATGGTACTTGTTCTTCAAAAATGATTCAAACTTACTAACACCACGACAAGGCCTCTTGCATGTCTCAAGGTTGTAGAACAGCTTGGTTTTTGATGTGATATTAATAATAACAAAAAATTATTTTTTCCTTAAAATGTGCCAGGCAGTGATTCAAACACTTTACATGAGTTACCCCCTTAATTCTCATTATACTGCTATGATTATCCTCATTTTACATTTGAGAAAACTGAGGCACAGGAAGTTAATTTACTTATTTGATACATATAATATAAATATTAACACTTTACAAAAATTCAAACATTTCTGCAAACTGTCAACTTACTCTCTCTAAATCACAATATTGATTTTGTCATTCTCTAGCCAAGAAATCTTTAATAAATATCCTATGTCTATCAAATTAAGTGCAAATATCCTATCCTAATGTACAAGATCTCTCAAATTGTGATTCTAACTTCTTTCTGCAGTTCTGTTTTACAGGAATTCCCTAACAATAGTCCTCAATCAGGGATGATTTTGCTACCTGGGGGATATATGGTGACGTCTAGAGACATTTCGGGCTGTCATGACTTGGGGTATGAAGTAGGAAGAAGTCAGGGATGCTGCTAAACACCCTAAAATGCACATGACAGTCGTCCCTCACAACAAAGAATTATCCAGTTCAAATCACCAAGAATACTGAGGTTGAGAAACCCTGCCCTAACCTATTCAATCAAACTGGACAACTTGTGGTTCTTCAAATAGCCTCTGTATGTTTCACCTTTGTAGCTTCCTCTTTTTCTTTTCTTTCCTTCTTTCTTTTTTTTTTTTTCAGAGACAAGGTCTCACTGTATTGCCTAGGCTGGAGCCCAGTGGCACAGTCATAGCTCATTGCAACCTTAAACTCATGGGCACAGGCAATCCTCCTGCCTCAGCCTCCTGAGTAGTTGGGACTACAGGCATGCACCACCACCATGCTTGGCTGGTCTTTTCGTTTGTTTGTAGAAATGAGGTCTCTCTCTGTTGCCCAGGCTGCTCTTAAACTCCTGGCCTAGCAGTCCTCCCACCTCAGCCTCCCCAAATCCTAGGTTTATAGAAGGGAGCCACCATGCCTGAGCAGCTTTCTTTCATTTTATTCCTTCACTAAACATTCACAGAGTACCTACTACATGCCAGCCCCTATTATGTATAAAACATGATCCTTCATCTCCCACTGACCTAGCTTGCTATCATTGTTCCCCTCCTGTATCAGAACCTGCCTGGTAGTTTGTGACATAAACCTACACACGAAACTGTGTATCACTTATATATACATACTTTTATTAAAATCAGTAGTAAAATTAAACAAAGCAAAATCCTGCTTGTACTTCAAGGCCCCTCTCAAATGCCATTTCCTTCGTAAGCTATATATTTGCTCTTTCCTAGTAGCTTTTTAAAATAAAATATTTTGATATGAGAGTCGATATTAAATGGAAATTGATAAAACTTGTTCCTATATGGTGGATTTCATATGAATATTTAAGCACCATTTTTCCACTGCAGAAGTGTTAAAAAATCTTCTCAAGATTGCATGTCTCAATGTTGTAGAAGCAGCTTAATTTTTATTCCCAGTAAGTTTTCTTTTAAATCAAAGTTTTGGAAGTGAAAGTAGTAAGTCACTGAAGTTCTAGTCAGCACTTTGTAGCATTTGAAGAGGATGGTGTAAAAGGCTGTGTGAAAAGGCTAGCATCCATTGGTTTGCACCATGTTTCATTTTGGCAATAAATTTTTTAAAAAATCAATTTAAGAAGAATTTATTGAGTGCCACTATGAGCCAGACACTGTGTTAGACACTGGAATTTAGAAGAAAACACCTCATGTTTTTTCCTCCAATGAGGTCAAGTAAATATTTTTAATACTTCAAAATGTTTTATCATAGAAATAGAGAAATCCTTTCACAGATAAACATTCTGATGACCAGGTAAATGTAGAGGTGATAATAAGTATAAGTAATGAGGCATTGCTTCATCCTAGTTCTATAGAAGAACCTTAAGGAGAGGAAACTAGGAATGCATGAATTATTAAGGATCTTAGCAATGACAGTGAATAGGAGTAAACAGACAAGAGTAAATGGAAATGACTTGCACAGTTAAGTGTTCTATATTTAAAGGGATGATTCCATATTTGAACAATATAGTGTGTCACTCTGAAAATATTTCTTAATGTGCCTAAACCTCTCTATTTTAGCATGTTACCAGGATTAGAGTTGTGAATGCATATGACACATATCAAGGAAGTTTTGGCCCCCTACTCTGGTTCAGGCACCAGATTTATGGTAAGTAACTTCTGCCATCTTGGTCAGACTCAAGTCATTGAAATTTGTCTTTTGGATGCACAATCTCACCATTTCAATGTAAAAAACTACAAAAAATTGCCATTCTTTATAGGCAGATTATGTAAATGATACATGAGTCAAATTGTGTTCATCAAGTACTACAAGACAGGTGTTGGTGCCCTTTAAACTGTGTCTGTCTTGGGGTAATTTTCTCCTTACATAGCCACCCCTGTGGTTGTTTGCCTATCATAAACACCCAGGGTAAAGCTGCTTTAATGGGGCTGGAGGCTTTAGTGTAGCAACAGTTGAGAACCACTGTGCTACAGATGTTGATTTCATAGATAGCCTATGCCATCCCAGCCATGCCCAAGTCCTTCTCCAATGCCCTTTCACTGCCTTGGACCTAAAGCCGTGAGTATTCATGGTAAATGATTTCGGTTCCAGTAGGTCACTGCAGATTCTATACATTTCTTCAAGTTAAGTAGTGAGGAATCCTTGCAGTCTAAAAGGGGTGCTACCTGAGCTCACTGTGGAAAATCATCAGGGCCTGGTGAATCATTCAATCCTTTTGGACTATGGAATCCAAGGCTTTCCTTCTCCCTTAACATCAGGAATCCCATGATATCCCATGCTATGTGGAAATTTGCAGACTACTTCAGACCCACAGAAAGAGGGAAATCTCCCTTGGCTGGTCTTTAAGAGGGCCTTGACATAGATGTACTTAAAGCACATGAACAAAAGCGAGATACCTAAGGTGAATTTGGTAGAGCAAATCCAAAAGAGAGACAACTCTACATTTACTACTGATAATGGAACCTCTGAATAGCCTTGTTATGTGCCCTTGAATACATTGTGCTGCATATTACAGTCCTCACTGTTGCGACCTCCACTTTACTGGGCCACATGGGTTGTATATGATGGTGGACTAGGGTGTGTGGCTAACACATGCACTTACTGAGCTGGTCTTTTCAATGTCCAAAATTGTTTTATAACATTGCCTATTTTGCCATTGGCTGGCTCATCAGCTTCAGAAGTAAGCATTTCAAGAAAATGTTTAAACAGTTTATTATTTGTGTGAAATCTAACAAGGACTGCCGGTGACTGCCTGGTGTTGTTAACTGAAAAAGCCCAATATTCTCAGACAATGCCACCTGTAGTGTCATCTTGTATTTGTCCGTTCGCACATTGCTATAATGATACTACTTGAGACTGGGTAATTTACAAACAAAAGAGGTTTTGTTTGACTCACAGTTCTGCATGTCTGGGGAGGCCTCACAAAATGTACAATCATTGCAGAAGGTGAAAGGGAAAGCAAGACACATCTTACATGATGACAGGAGAGAGAGGGCGCAGGGAAAACTGCTCTTTTAAAACCATCAGATCTCATGATAATTTCTTCACTGTCACAAGAACAGCATGGGGGAAACCTTTTGGACTATGACCCCAGCACCTCCCATTAGGCCCCTCCCATGCCATCCCATGTGGGGATTACAATTGGAGATGAGATTTGGGTGGGGACACAGAGCCAAACCATATTACATCTTTTTTGATTTCATAGATTCCCTGAAAAACAATCATAAAATGGCTCCTAAACTTTAAGGCCTTAGGCATTTGTCAAAAAAACTTCATGTATGGGAAGAGGACAGTTTCTGCTGAATTTTTAAACACAGTTCATGGGACTTCCTATAGTCAGAATGAGTTTCATGCTGAGATCTTTTTTTTTCTTGAATAAGTTTAGAGCTGGCATGGTAGATAATGAGAACACTTTAGCATGCACAACAACGCGGGAGTTAATATCTCTGACTGACATTATTTCCTACCGCGCTGAATATAGTAGAAATGAAAAATAATGTGTGCTACTTCTACGTAAGGTTTATCAGGGAAGGAAAGTATTATAGGGGAAAAAAATCAGATTCCCACTGTGAATTTTGTAAATTAATTTTATAATATATATTATTCTAATTTGGAATATTTAGGAAGGACTTAAGATGTTGTCTGTGATTCAGTGCATGAAGTCCAGTGAAGCCATTTTCTGATCATTGTATACTACCTGCTTATTAAATCTCAGCTAAAGATCACCTGACACTCTGTAGTCAATTCTCTTTGAGCATGAAGGCTTGAAAGAAGAACTTGCCACAAAACACAAGGTCCCTTTCTGTACTGCCTGATCTCAGTGAGATGCTGTAAATAAAACATAGGTGAACTAAAACACAGGTAGACAGGTCTTTGGAGATGATCTGGAAGAAATATGGATAAACAAAGAATTGCTTCTGGGGAGCCTGGCAGGACACATCACCCCACCTTGTCCTAAGTATAACCCACAAGGAAGTTACTTGTAGTTGCACACTAGGTGCAGGGAAGCAATCTCATAGAAGAGACTGTGCTTTGGGGACTTACCACATTGCTCTTCCTGCACCCCCTGAGATAAAATGTTTATACAAAACAAACCAAACACATGTATAAACAACTTATAGGATACATGGTGTGCAGTCAAGGCAAATGTTAACCAGGACTTTATTTTGCTTCAGGTAGTAGAAAAAAGGTATGATTGCAAGGTTCCTGGTCCTTGGAAACTCTAGGTTCTGATTAATGTGTGCTCATATCCATGATAAAAAGTCTCATTTAAGTCTAGAATTCTCTAACTCCTCATAGTTCCCAATGTTCTTTTCTAAGCATTCTCTAGTCTGAAAATGTTAAATCTTACAAGAAAAAATAGTCTCTCCAGTTTTCCTCAAGTTCTTTTTTGAAAATGATCCATTAATTGGTACTTTATTATTCATGAGAGTGCTGCAATCTTTTTTTTTTTTTGAGACGGAGTCTCGCTCTGTCGCCCAGGCTGGAGTGCAGTGGCCGGATCTCAGCTCACTGCAGGCTCCACCTCCCGGGTTTACGCCATTCTCCTGCCTCAGCCTCGCGAGTAGCTGGGACTATAGGCGCCCGCCACCTCGCCCGGCTAATTTTTTTATTTTTTTGTAGAGACGGGGTTTCACCGGGTTAGCCAGGATGGTCTCGATCTCCTGACCTCGTGATCCGCCCGTCTCGGCCTCCCAAAGTGCTGGGATTACAGGCTTGAGCCACCACGCCCAGCCATGAGAGTGCTGCAATCTTAAAGCCACGTGATCCTGTGCACCTCCTTGTCTGTTACAATGGGTATACTTGCTTCTCAGAGTTGTGTGAGAATTAAATAAGTTAATGTATGCAAAGCCCTTAGATAACATCTGGAACAGAGCGAATAATCAGTAAGTGTTAGGACAAACCAGGACAAGATAAAGACTATTCAATTGTATCAAAGGTCCCCAATACATCTAGATTCCCAGTGAAACCCATTAGAATTTGTCTTGCTGTTTTCTAAATAGAAAGGCAGGCATGGTAAAGTATATTTCTCTACGATCTCTTGCTTAATTTCCTTTAGATCTATCTTGATAGCCACCATAGTTTATTGGTCAAAGCTTCTTTTTATGGCAGGCCACACTGTAGTAAACAAAAGTGAGGGGTACAAACTTTTTTTTTTCATCTATGAGTTGTTGGCTTTTTGTGTTCATTATTTGTCAATGAGCAAGATGAAATAAAGGTCACAATACCTAGAGTCATCTCATGATCTGAAAAAACTACATGGACCTTGACCTTTTACCCCAGTAAAAGCCAACTGTGGAATGAACATAAGTGTGGCAAGTCCCCTCCAGGAAGTGGCCCTCCCTGGGTCTTCATGACACCAGAATTGATCATATCAACATAGACAAACCTCCTCCCATCCTCAGGTTCCCTCTAAGACAGGGAGTGAGAGATTTCTCTCATATTATTTTCCACTGATTGTTTCAGAAGTGATTGGGAGGCCAGGCACAGTGGCTCACGCCTGTAATCCCAACACTTTGGGAAGCCCACGAGAGTGGATCACCTGAGGTCAGTAGTTCGAGATCAGCCTGGCCAACATAGCCAAACCCTGTCTCTGCTAAAAATACAAAAACATTAGTTGGGTGTGGTGGCACGCACCTGTAATCCCAGCTACTCCGGAGGCTGAGGCAGGAGAATCACTTGAGTCCCGGAGGTGGAGGTTGCAGCAAGCCGAGATTGTGCCACTGCACTCCAGCCTGGGTGACAGAGCAACACTCCATCTCAAAACAAAACAAAACAAAAAACAGTGGTTTGGTGAACACTTACTTAGAATTGCAAATTGGGAGTTGATGTGGAGCTGTGAATTCCTTGGGGCTCAGGTTCACTGAGTAGGCTTGTTTTGAATTTGAGTAACTTGGAAACATCACTCCTGTAAATTCAGGCGGCTTGCTCACTGGCTGGACCTGCCCCTACGTGAGAGAGGAGTCAGCAATACCTATTAAGGATCTCATTTTCATGGAAGATTTTTTTGTTTGTTTGTTTAGTGGAGTTCCGTAATTCATTTCCAAAAGCTCCCAAATAGTTTAAATTTTTATAAGTTTTGCATGCACCGATAACGTCCCTTGAATTGCTAAGTAAGTAAGGCAGGGAGGGCTGAAGGGAAGTTTTCTTGTGAATACAGTGTCTGTGGCTGGATTAACGTTTTCCTGCTCAAATTGAATGTACTCTTAGCTCTCAGAAGGTCCCAATTAGGCCTGACACAATGCCATCACAGTGCCCATGATCTCTGTAACAACCACATTAAGCTCAGTGGGTGCTGAGTGAGTTTTAAAGTAGGTTTTTCAACGGGTATGGGGGGGACAGGTTCCCATCTCACCACCTCATTCCTTCCCCCAGCCCACTGCATTACATTTCCTATTACAACACCCTACTTAGGAATAGGCTAGCTCCAGACACAGCTGTTGCTTATTTGTCAACGACTGAATAAGCCTGATCACAGAAGACCATCCTGATGGGATGAGAAGAATCACAGTGAACATCATAGACTTTGTGAAACAAGTCAGAAGTTATGAGAAAATGACCACTGGAAATTTCACATTTTAAGTGCATCCAAGTATAATTCAAATAGTTCATATCTGATGAGAGCTCCAAATATAAGGCTGTAAAGAAAATATCTTTTATTTTTTATTATGTATTTATTTATTTTGAAACGGAGTTTCACACTTTCACCCAGGCTGGAGTGAGGTGGCACGATCTCGGCTCACTGCAACCTCCGCCTCCTGGGTTCAAGCGATTCTCCTGCCTCAGCTTCCCGAGTAGCTGGGATTACAGGAACCCACCACTACGAGCAGCTAATTTTAGTATTTTTAGTAGAGACAGGGTTTCATTATGTTGGCCAGGCTGGTCTCAAACTCCTGACCTCAGGTGATCCACCTGCCTGGGCCTTCCAAAGTGCTGGGATTACAGGCGTGAGCCACCACACCCGGCCAAAAATAAAATAATACTATTCATGAAGACATCAGGTTGCCACCTGGTAGTAGAAATATTGTTGCTCCACTGATTTCCCCCTTCTGGAAATTTGTTATTTTGGCATTTGGGATGCACACAGAAATGCATATAAACACAGAGAACAATCCAATTTCTAAGATTCTCCACCATGGATCCTTCACACACCAAGATATCATTTCTTCATTTAGTTTTACAATCCTCTACTGAACTCTTATTATATGGCAGCCTGTTCTGGTTCCTGTTCTTCTGCTCTCTCTCATTCTCTCTCTTTCTGTACTTACTTACTTTATTTATTTACATATTTATTTTACTAAATTAAGGGAATACATCACCGAATAAGCTCTCCTGATGCTTCCCTTTTAACGTAGGAGAGACAATTTAAAAATTAAACAAGAAAATAGCAGGTGGTGATAAATGCAGAATAACGACAATAATCAGTGTGATGTCTTAGAGAGCCTCTAGGGGCCATTTTTGGCAGGGTGGTCAGAGAAGTCTTCTCCAAAGAGGGGATGTCAGCTGAGGCTTTCATGATAAGAAGGGGCAGGCTTTGTGAGCACCTGGGCTTACCAGATAAAAAGGGCAGCTAGTGCAAAAGCCCTGCAGTAGGAACAAGCTTTGGCAAATACAAGGAATTGGAAGAAGGTAAATGTACCAGAAGCACAGTCATTAAGGTGGACAGTAAGGAATGGAATGTGAGACAGTCAGACAAGTGCTAAGGAGGCAGGGCCTTTATAGGCCAGGCGAAGAGGTCAGATTGTACTTTAAGTGTTACAGGAAGCCAATGGAGGGTTTTAGGTGAGGGAGTGACATGACTCACATTTTGAAATAATTACTTTGGCCTCTCTTTGGAGAACAAAATGTAAGGGGTAGGTGTGGAAGCAGGAAGGCCAAGTAGGAGGCAAGTACAGTAGTTTACATGAGACACGATAAAATCTGGACTGTGTTTGTAGCAGTGGAGATAGAAAAATGGAAAAGAAAAAAGAATTGACACATTTTTGAGGCAATACTAATATTCTACCTTACAACCTACTAACTCTTTACTCTGCCAAATCTCACACATATGGCATGCATTCATTTATGCTGTCAATTAACAATAGCTTATTGTACACTTACTATGTGCCAGATGTAGAGCCAGGTCATGGTATCACACCAAAGGATAAAAGTCAGCTCAGTCTTCAACAAATAATTTTGCTTAGTCATCAACACAAGACTACCTCATCCTAAGTAACCAGTTCTGAGTAAGATATTATTTTATATCAAAGTTTCACCAAGAAGACATTTAAAAAATGGAAGAATAAAACTGAAAGCCAGAAGAATTCTGTTAATTTTTCTGCTTATAATATTCAATAATTCCACATAATTCTATTAGCTGTTTTCATGTCATCAATATCCTCTCATCCATCTTCACAGTCAATTGGAAGATCAACTAGAAGAGCTTCTTCAAATGCCTGCTAGAAGAATTGTTTCTATTTTCGGTTTTCCTGACCTGCTATGCTGGGGAGATTGAATGAGATATTCAAGTACCTTCCTTTTTAGACTGGAATCTTTCGTATATGGTACTATCACCCATAGTGGTGCCTCATTTTTTTAGGTGACTCTTTTCAGCACCTAACCTTGGTTCTTGTAAGTAAGTTGAGAAGCTAATCCTTCAGTCCTAAACTGAATTTGCAAATTGTTAATGAGAAGTACAGTGTTCCTCAAACAAAAACAGACAATACCAGGCTTAGGATTTTTTTAAAAAACTCAAAGTCAGGTATAACCAACAACCTTTCCAGATATGTAGAAAAACTATCTAAAATTTCTTTATAAGCTCTTTGAAGAATTAGCAATGACCATTTCCCTTCCATTTTATAAGCTAAACCTTTTCACTTTCTATGACTTTCTTTCTTTTAATGTGTTTTTACAAGAGTCCTTTCTATTATTTTCCGCTTTCATCATCTGTAATATGATGCTTTCTTGACTCACAATGATCCAACTTCCTGTGGTTAAATATGGACAAAATTCTGGAAATTGTGCATGTTATTGAATTGCAGCACTCTGTGAAGAGAGCAAACCAACTGTACCACCTGGCCAACGTGCAACTCCCCTGTCCTCTGCCCTGACACTTTAGGGCAGCCCTAGCCAGGACAGGCCCCAGCCCAAGAGTCCTCGGTAGTTACCCGAGGCTTTTCTGGAAATCCATTGGATAAATGTGTACCATTGGTTTTTCTTTGGCTTCCCTATATAATCGATAAACATAGTAGAGTTATTTCTAATTCACCATTTACAGAAAAATAATTGGAATATTTTAGGCTGTGTGATCTAAAGGCATATTATTGACAACTGATTAAATGCTATATATGTGTCTTGTTCTATTAAAAAATTAGACAGTAGGTTCTTAGTTAGAAAAGTAGCTCCCGATGACTTTGAGTCTCATATGTATTATTCAACTGGTGGAGCAACTGAAAATCATAACATAAAATATGATGAAATATTCAGATATCAAATTTAAATTAATTTCATACTGATTGAGATCCTATTTTATCATTCTGTACATAATGAGGATAGAGAAGGCTTAAGAAAAAATGGGGTTAAGTTTTAGTGGAGAGAATTTCAATAATTAATTTAATTTTCTTCCTAAAATTTGGAAAAGACTATTGTCATTAAGTTTTAATAGGGAAGTAGTGACGCTCCATGGTCTGGAATGGCAACAGAGATCCAAATTCATGATCCTGTTACAACATTGTTTATATGCAGAAATCAATTTAATTTATATCGTTTACATTCAGGTGCTGTTAAGCTGCCATAATGCTGAGAATTGCCTGTAGTAAAATGTCTGTAGCATGGGAGAGCCACATTTCAGGAAAGAAATCAGTTTTACTACATACATCATGCTCTGTCCTAATGAATTTCAAACACATTGAGGAATTGGACTAGATACGCTCAGTAGTCCCTTTTTGCCCCAAAATGTTGTGATTTCATATTAAATGTCTTTGGTCACCAGATAATCTTGTATATTGAAAACTGTTGCACATTTTGATAAGCCCAGGGTGCAAGGGCTGTTTCTATAAGCAGCCTGAGAGAATTGGTGTTGAAGTTTTCGGAAAAGTAAGTCTCTAGGAAATCTCTTAACATCTGAAAACAAAAGCAGATTAGAGAGTGGTGAGCAGCAGAAATGTACACACCAGAATGCTAAGAAAACATTGCAGAAAAGGTCTTTTTAATCTTCTGATAATTGCAAAGCAAGCAGGTTACTAGTTGAGATAGAAACATCTTTTTCAAAGCTTCCTTTTCCAGCCAGGAAAATGTAGAAATATGTCAGGGATCAAATATATTTGCAGAATATTTACTATGGAAATTTGTAGACTTTAAAATTGAGATTTTAAACTGCAACTGTAATAACAGGTACTTTATAATCATTCAAATGAATTATGAACATGTTTCTAAGCAGAGGCCCTGCCAGGCCTGATTTTTATGGGTACTAGGACCCTCAATTATTATAGCAGAAAAAACTTGAGCATTGGTGTCTGAAAGACTTGCTTTTGGATTTGGGCATTTTGCTACTTAACTAGCTGGGCAAGTTACTAGCTTAGGCATGTTAACGTAAGTTTTCTATGACTTTACTGACTATAATAATATAATAGCTACCACATAGTTGAGGATGAAAGAAATAATATGTGGGAAAATACTTAACACTATGCTCAAGTTTCCCTCCTCCTTCCTCTCATCTGCCATCACTGCTTCTCACCAATGGCCACACTCAGGAGAAAACACAGGCACTAGCACCCTTTAAAAGAATTTGTACTCTTACCATCCTGTTATATTTTTTGTTGACCCCTCTAATGTACAGCAAGTGAGTACCATATCAAATAAAAGAAAATTAAGTTAGTAAAATCCTGAATGAATGTTATGCTTCATGTGCTTTTCCCCCATTTGTCAAGCTCTTTCAAGATGCAGTCATACTGGAACACTCGCTTATCTTCCTTCCAAGGAATTCAGCACTCTTTTACATTTATTTAAAGGGTCAGGTGTGGTGGCTCACATCTGTAATCCCTGCACTTTGGGAGGCTGAGGTGGGTGGATCACTTGAGCTCAGTAGTTTAAGACCAGCCTGGCAAACATGGCAAAAGCCCATCTCTACTAAAACTACAAAATTAGCTGGGTGTGGTGGCGCATGCCTCTAATCCCAGGTACTTGGAAGGCTGAGGTGGAAGAATCACTTGAGCCCGGGAGGCCGAGGCTGCAGTGAACCGAGACTGTGTCACTGCACTCCAGCATGGGCAACACAGCAAACCCCTGTCTCAAAAAAAATAAAATAAAATAAAAAATAACACTTGCATAACAGTCCTAAAAGATGCGCTGATGGGCAAAAGGGCTAGTTGTATGAAGCAATGCTGAAGGAGCTGCAGCGTTGGCTTCCTGTACCCACAGCCTGTCTTTATCATGTCTGTGCCCACACTTTGTATGGAACCCTTTCCCTCCTTCACAGCTCTGCCTTTCAAACAAAACTTTATAATAGCACTGCCTTTTTCCTGAGGTGCATGGCAGAATAAAAGCTTTGTCTTTATTACAGTATTTTTAGATATCCTGAAGCTGGCCATGTTGAGGCGAGGGAGAAAGAGCAGAACTGAGGGGAGCAGGATCGGCATGTGCCTCTTGCTGCAGCTACCGGCTTCTTTCCATCCTGCCTTTTCCTGCTGTGAAATGGTGCCTTGGCATGTGGCTGTGTTCATTCCCATCTGAGCTCTTCAGAGACTCTTCATTCTCAACCATCCTCTCTGGCTGACAAGTCCTGCCATCCATAATTTTCAACTATCCTTTAAAAGAAGACTGGGCAACATAGCAAGACCCTGCCTCTACCAGCTGCCTGTAGTCCTAGCTACTCAGGAGGCTGAAACGGGAAGATCTCTTGAGCCGGGGAGTTCGAGGCTGCAGGGAGCCATGATCACACTGCTGCACTCCTGCCTTAACAGCACAGCAAGACCCTGTCTCTAAAAAAATAAAGCAAAAGGGATCCCGTGCTAGACAGTTTGAAATTTGGTTATTAGGAAAATAAAATCTTCTGATTTCAAGTGCATACTTGATTTTCTTCAAAATGTAATTTTGATTTGATAAACTTACTATGTAATGCTTCACTTGTATTGCTTTGTTTTCACACAGAAAATGGGACAGATTGTATGTAACATAATATATATTCACACAGAGAGAGTGAGAGTGCACATACCTTACCTTTGTCCCCTCACGCACACATAAAAGTGAGTATTTGTAATCTGAGCTAGCACGGGATTTAATGAGTATGAGCAGACCACTATCTGACGCATGCCATTTTCTTTGTAATGTCAATCATTTTGCCTTTATTTAAAAGTTAGGTTAATGTTTGAGATTAATGAGCACTTGAAATGTTTCACTTAAAACCAATAGACTGTGGAAGTAGATGAATTAAATAATACTATGTAACCTATTCAGGTTTCTGAATGATTTATGATTGATATATAAATACTATCAGAACATTTGCATTTAAATCTAGAAGAGTTATTCCTATGATTAATGCATCGAAACAAATGTTTTGGTGGCCATAGTTCATTTTAATATTTTAATTACATATATAAAATATGAATCAGGAAAGGAAATTAATTTAAGTGTGGTCAGGAAAAACAATGCATCAAAAAAGATGGCATATACAATATTATTTTGAAGTTCCTCAAAGGCAGATGTTATTATTATCATATTGACATTATCATTATTATTATAATGACATAGCAATGATCATTTCAATGATGTTATATCAGATTATCGCCTGAAATATAGTTAAGTCAGTTATTCTCACATTTATTGATAAAACATCTCTGAGGTCATGTACATCAGGCAGTTCATTCCAGTATGAATTATTATAACATTCTTATTTTTTTCTCATGTGGAATCTTAAAACTCCTGGTAATCGCTTCAAAGTCCGAAGTCTATACGCCTGAGTTAATTTGCATGCTAGGTGCAATGTATTTCTAACAGAAACTATCCTATAATAATCAGACATCTTATGACATCTGATAAAAAATTTACATTTTCAAATGAAGTGGGGTTGGTGGTTTATAAGCCCTAAAATAAAAGTGAATCCCTTAAATCTTGAATTTTCAATCTAAATTTGAATGGGTTCAGACTCTTGCTAGAAGCAATTACTGAAAACTCATTTCCTTGTTCACCTCCTCACTCCCACCCCCAACCTTCTTTGCAATATAGAGTTAAAATTTAACCCTCTGGACATATGTGAGAATTAACTAGTTAGCTCTGTCAAAGCCCACCTGGTTACTACTGACGAAGGAGGCGGCTGGCTGGTGGTTCCTGCCTCACTGTTCCCAACACCACGTAGTTTTCAATCTCTTTCACCAATAGAATCGCCTTTGATCCTCACAATAACCCCCTAGTGAAGGCAGCGGGGATTATCATCTCCACACAGAAATGAATGAAGGAAGGGTCAAGTTACAGTTTATCAACGGCACAGAGCACTAAATCAAGAACAAAGACACTCCCTGTGATTATATCGGCATATATATTTGTATACATTTCAGACTGTCGCTTAGTTATTAATTAAGAGACTGTTTAAATTATCCCACCTCCACATTTAGATCCGTTGCTTGTTTGCACTTCCTAAGACTGTGGAGATGGAGATTTAATCAAAAGACCTTAGGATGACTGCCTTGTCAGAGCACAAACATTTTGAAATCCCAATGAAAATACAGTTTAATGCATCCAGTTAAATTGCCTGAGAGGAAACAGTGAATACAGCTTTCTTAAAGCCTTTTCCCTCAGGCCATTAACTAAGAAACTGGTCACTAACTGCTAGTAACAACCCATTTTGGAGGGATTATTGCTATTATTGGCATCTGTGGTTTATGGCAACATTTTGTTAAAGACATTAGAAACGATAGTGCAGCTGCACTTGATATTTCAGAGAAATCAGTCCTTTCCCTTGTGGTTAATGGACATTTTTTTCTTCCAATCTAAGTGTACGGAGGCTGAGCTGCGCTGCTGAGTTTATTATCTGCTACATTGCTTGTTGCTCTAAGAAATATGCTTTACACTGGAGTCAGCATTCAAATCAATGGAGCAAAAATATAACATTTATTGTTAGTAAAATTGAATCATGCTGAAAAAGGCTGAATGAAAGCTTGACTTAAACTGGATGTTAGAAATCATTTCACTTGCCACGAGCACTTTTCAGCTGACACACAGCCACATGCTATTTTCTTCCAGTGATTAATTGTTAGCAGGAGCAGGCATATATACATTGCCAAATGGAGAGTAATAACCAAAGTTATATTATTGATTTCCCATAACTCTATGTGAACTTATATACCTAGAGAGGGGCCTGCTCTCTGTGGCTTATAGCTGCATGCTGATAATTCACTCTGGTAATTCCATTCACTGAAAACAGAATTAGAAAGGAGGTGGCCTCGGTGAAAGGCAGGCAAACATCACACAAGGAAAGAAAAGTTCTGGAGAGTTTCAAAAAATATTTCTTTTGTTCACTTCTAATGGCAGAAACAAGTCAGAACCATGACAGGTAAAAACTATAAGGTATACAATTGAGATTGAATGCAGATTACAACTATCTTATTTGCATGGAGACCTTTTTTTTTTTTTTTTTTTTTTTTTTTGCTTTATTGGGGTCCATTTTTCCTCCTATATTTTAATCCAAAAACAAAAGATCAGAACATATCATTAGCTCTGCTTCTTAGTGAACCTGACTTTTCTCAAGAAATTTACATCTTTCTCTCATTTTCTGTTAAGGTTTCTTACCCTGTTTTCTCACCTAAGGAAT
Organism: Rhinopithecus bieti; assembly: GCF_001698545.2. NCBI lineage: Eukaryota > Metazoa > Chordata > Mammalia > Primates > Cercopithecidae > Rhinopithecus > Rhinopithecus bieti. The sequence continues at coordinate 220,415 of NW_016814250.1, forward strand.
TATAATGAGGTAGAGTGAATGAGCTCTATTGGGAGAGCAGTGGACCCAGAGACTAAAGGTAAAAGGATGATTGATGGTATGAAATTACCATAAAAGTACAATCAGGATCAGATTTTAAAATGAATTTTTAAGCAGTCTAAGAGATACTCTTTGATTTGCAGTCTGGCGGAATGGATAATGTCTCATTCAGTGGATAAAGTTTCTCACTGTGTTACTTGAGCTTTTTCTGATCTTTCTGACTGGGAGTAAAATGGAACCAAAGCCTAAAGTGGTTTTTAATGCAGAAAATATCAAACACAATATTCTTAATGTCAAAACCTGGGCATAGCAGGTGAGAAAAGAAAAATAAATAGTGGAATATTACTGTTAGTATTATTGTTTCAGTCTCTCATCTCACAGGCGAATGGGGTTAAAGCATACATTTCTGAAAGGGTAAACTTGTTTACATATTGAAAAAATAATAATGTTTAGGTTAGTGTCAGGTTTTAATTTTTCTTAGGTATATAAAATGCTCCAACTAAAATATTCAAGCAAAATGCATTTGGGGGCTATATGTTTTCCCACTTTTTTTTTTTAAGTTTATAGATATTTTCATTTTGAAAAAAATTTAGATCTATAGAAAAGTGGCAAGGATATTAAAGAGAGTTCCTGTACACCCTTCATCCAGCTTCCCCTGTTGTCGACATCTTACATTACTATCAGGGTTGCCAGATTTAGCTGATAAAATACAGGACACTGGTTTAATTTGAATTTAAGATCAACAGTCTTTTAGTGTACTGATGTCCCATGGCAATCCTAATGTAACTCTACTATGTTACATCTGCCACAACTGAGAATAAATATTGGTGAACTGAACTCTACACTTTTATTTGAATTTCACTAGTTTTCTTATGTATCTCTTTTCTATTCCAGGATCTCATTTAGGATAGCACATTACATGTAGTCATCATGTCTCGGTAGGCTTCCCCGGTCTGCAACAGTTTTTCCGACTTCCCATTTGCTTTTAAACACAGTAGAAAATGAGCTAAAACATTAATTGATAATCTAATAGTGTTAATACTTGATTATGTATTCAAAATCCACTTTTTAAAAATTAACACATTTTAAAAATGTTTAATATAAATTATTTTAATAGTCTATATCTAATGCTGTATATATAAGATTACAAAACAGTAATAAATCCTAATTATAAATCAGGATTTTCGTTTTAACATTAGGAAAAATATAACTTGTAGCAACTTGTAAACATGTATAAGCTCATCATTAGACTGGAAATATTGTTTTCAGTTGAACATTGCACTTGTCATGGTCTTCGAATATAAAGATAATTACTGGAAACTTTCAACTATGTGCTTTTATTTTACTAAGCTTGAATTTTCATTTCATTAGTTTTTCCATAGAACATACATACTTCTAAGAACAGACCCTTGAAAGATGTTAATGAATTTTTGTTGTAAACTTTGTTCATAGCCAGAAGTACCAACGTTTTGTATTGTTTTGCTTTTGTTTTCTTCAGAATTTTCTAAGAAAGACAAAAGAAAAGGCGGGGATGTGGTAATAATCAATCTAGCAGAAAATATTTGAAGCTTGCAGCTTTATAATTTAAGTTGATCTTCATTAAGTTAAAATTCCCTGCTTTAAAACATTATGGAAATCTTTAACATTTCAGACAGTTGCTTTTTGTGACAGTTTCTATTTCTTCCCCTCTGCTGACAGTTCCTGTAATGACTTTAATCATACAGTCTGGAAACGGAATCGGCTATTGAATAGCAACAAACTCAATGGTCAATGTCTATGTCACTTTTCTGGGAGCAGGACTTTCTGAGCATCAAGGAGCTAATACTCAGAGCCTCCTGGAAAAGTGCTAAGTGCATTAACTCTCTGTCAATCACATCTGTAACACGCAGGCCAAATTATTACTATTTGGCTCAAGACATTCCATTGAAACTTATTGGTGTGGTATTCTTATCTGTGTACTGTATATAACTAATGATGATTGTTTATGGAAAGGTGCCTGTCCAATTATTTTTGAAGAAACACAAGAATGCAGAATGACTGGAAGCATCAGGTTTTTGCCAGAGAATGCCTCAGGTAAGAGGAGAATGGCTAGAGGCTATAAGGAATCACAAGAGACAAGTCAGAGTCGTAAATTGGGAAACTGACATATCTCATCTAATATACTTGCTAACTAGGCCTTTAAAAACCTTGACATTTAACTAAGTTTGTGAGAAAGTTATGGGTTTTGTCCTCTTCTATGGGCTCTAACTCATTAATCCAGTGAATTAAGGTGTTTATCATTGTTACCAACATTAGGAGATAACGGAGGGAAATGTTTAGAGAGGCGGTGAGCTTCTCGCAGCGCAGCTGAGCAGCTGTTTACGCAGGCTGTGCCTATTTCAAAGCCAAGTCAGTCAAAAATGATACTTCAAGTTATTTACCCTTTTGGTACTTCGGGGCTTGAAATGGCATGAAAGCAGACTTTCATTCGGCAGAGGCATTTAAATAAAGCTTTCCAAAGGCTGATGTGTTTGGAAGAGGGTGGGCTCTTTGCTGAAATAAACAAGTTTCTGGGGAATTTTAACAAAATAGGAAAGAAATGAAAACTTTCCAGTGAATGTCATCTACTTTAACGTCTGATTTTAATCAAGTTCATATTATTTAAGGGCATAGCAATGGCCCATGAGATCATCTTTGGCTTTTTATGTTAATGTTCCTAAAGTAGATTTAACTTTGCCAAAAGATATTTTTTTAACTCCAGAAACATTAAGAAACAAGACCAAAGATAAATCATGTGTAATCAGAAAGCAACATAGTTTCATCTGAGGGTTCTTGAAAAGGCAGAAAAAAAGGCGTGCCGGTGTTCAGCGAGGCAGGGTAGTGTAGTAAATAAGTTGACTTTTAATCAGCGATTTTATTAAACATATGTTTAAAAGGAACTTCATTAAACCTAAGTGCTTCAAAAATAGGTGATGGAATTTGCCTTTTTGAAACAATAGTCTTTAAAATCAAACCAAAAATCTCTTTTTTAAAATTGCAAAGCTCACATTGTTAATTTACTTATATAAAGTAGAAAACAAAGATATCCGGAGACATTTGAGAAAATGTTAAGATAAAACTACCTAACAATTAACATGTGGAAATTATTACTCAGAAACTCTAAGAAACTATTTAACCTTTTTTCAGAGTTATTAAAACCCACATGTGGCTATTTCCTTTTCATCATTTATCTACGAGCTGTGGAGAGTCATTTCTTTTAAATTTTTTTAAAAGATAAAAGGATTTGCTACTTGCTTTTAGAATTATCATTGACAATTTCTCACACTGTAAAGTTTACTGGCAATATGAAAAATAATTTAAAACATGTATTTTAAGGAATATTATTGACTTATTTATACCAATTCCTTCTTTTTCGGTTAATTCCTATAAACAATTTATGAAGCCAATATTTATTTAGCATCTTACAGACAACTAGCATAACATGACATTCTTTAGAGATAACCAAAATAGATTTAAGGCATGGTCCTTCAGGATAACTTTAGGAGTTCTAATTTTATGCAGAAGACAAATTCAGCACTTACTGAAATAAAAAGCATGGGAGAACAGTGTAAGATTCTCTGTAGTGATAAATGAGGGCTTTTTGTAATAAATAATAAAATGTTATGTTATATGTATTAAGAAAAAAAATACGTTTTTACAGCAGTGCAGAGAAGGAAGATCTCCAGATGGAGGGCTCAGGGAAGTTCTTTGTGGAGGTCCTGAGGTTGCAGTGTGAGAGCTGTCTTGTCCATGGGCATAGATCAGTGGTAGTGAGAGTTGACAATGTGCTAGCAACCGTCACTTGCTCTGGGCGCCTCCTCAGCCTGGGCATCCACTCTGGTCATGCTTGAGGAGCCCTTCAGCCCACTGCTGCACTGTGGGAGCCCCGCTCTGGGCTGGCCGAGGCCGGAGCCCGCTCCCTCTGCTTGCCAGGAGGTGTGGAGGGAGAGGCACGGTAGGGAACTGGGTCTGCGTGCGGTGCTCCTGGGCCAGCACGAGTTCCAGGTGGGTGCGGGCTTGGCTGGCCCTGCACTGGGAGCGGCCGGGAGCGGCCGGCCAGCGCCACTGGCCCCACAGTGAGGGGCTTAGCACCCAGGCCAGCAGCAGTGGAGGGTGCACCAGATTCCCCAGCACTGCCGCCCGCCTGCACCATGCTCGAATTCTCGCCAGGCCTCAGTCTCCTCCCTCCGGGGCAGGGCTGGGGACCTGCAGCCCACCATGCCCGAGCCCGAGCCCCCGCCCCCCCTCGCCGTGGGCTCCCACCCAAGCCTCCCCTATGGGTGCCGCCCCCTGCTCCACTGCTCCAGGTCCCATCAACTGCCCAAGGGCTGAGGGTGCTGGCAAGCAGGCGCAGAACTGGTGGGCAGCTCAGCCTGCTGCCCCAGCAGGGGATCCACTAGGCGAAGCCAGCTTAGTTCCTGAGTCCACTGGGGACTTGGAGAACTTTTATGTCTAGCTGGAGGATTGTACATGCACCAATCAGCACTCTGTGTCTAGCTTGGGGTTTGTGGATGCACCAATCAGCACTCTGTATCTACCTAACCTAGTGGGGACTTGGAGAATTTTTATGTCTAGCTAAAGGATTGTAAACACACCAATCAGCACTCTGCGTCTAGCTCGAGGTTTGTAAACGCACCAATCAGTGCTCTGTGTCTAGCTAATCTAGTGGGGACTTGGAGAACTTTTGTGTCCAGCTAAAGGAGAACTTTTGTGTCCAGCTAAAGTGCTGATATGCACCAATCAGCACTCTGTGTCTAGCTCCGGGTTCGTGGATGCACCAATCAGCACTCTGTATCTAGCTAATCTGGTGGGGACTTGGAGAAATTTTATGTCTAGCTGGAGGATTGTAAATCCACCAATCAGCACTCTGTGTCTTGCTAAAGGATTGTAAATGCACCAATCAGTGCTCTGTGTCTAGCTCAAGGTTTGTAAATGTACCAATCAGCACCCTGTCAAAACAGACCAATCAGTTCTCTGTAAAATGACCAATCAGCTCTCTGTAAAATGGACCAATCAGCAGGATGTGGGTGAGGTCAGATAAGAGAATAAAAGCAGACTGTCCAAGCAAGGAGGGGAAACTGCTGGGTTCCCCTTCCACGCTAAGGAACGTGTTTTTTTGCTCTTCATAATAAATCTTACTGCTACTCACTCTTTGGGTCCACGCTACCTTGATGAGCTATAACACTCACTGAGAAGGTCTGTTGCTTCACTCCTGAGGTCCCAAGACCATGAAGCCACTGGGAGGGATGAACAACTCCAGGTATGCCACCTTAAGAGCTGTGACATCACAGCGAAAGTCTACAGCTTCACTCCTGAAGCCAGTGAGACCATGAACCCACCAGAAGGAAGAAACTCTGAACACGTTTGAACATCTGAAGGAACAAACTCCGGACACACCATCTTTAAGAACTGTAACACTCACTGCGAGGGTCTGCTGCTCCATTCTTGAAGTCAGTGAGACCAAAAACTCACCAATTCCGGACACAGTAGTATGAGTAGCCTGTTCCAAAGCCAGAAAGCCAACTAGACAGAGCGGTAGTTAGCGAAGCGGCTAAGGGTTTACTAGAGATAATAAAATATCTTTGATGAAGAAGAGGGCAGCACTGGATGAAAGCAAGTGGAGTACAGTACACAAGGTGCCCTCTATGTATAAATGTCTACTGCCTTGAGCAAGTTACTTAACCTTTCTAAACCTGGGTTTTCTTACATGTGACATCGACCTTACCTGTGACATGGACCTAATAATAGTTCCAATCTCATTGACTCTGTGCATAGTGAGTGGCAAAAGGCAGTTGTATCTGTTCAATGGGATAACACATACAAAACACGATGAAGGTTGGGAGCAGAGGCTGACAGGTATTAGGGAGGGTGTGGCAGCTGGTCTTAGCCTCATGTCTGTAAGGGACTGATCTGGGAATGCCAAGGCTCAATTTGGACAGCTGTATTTAGGCCTCGTATGTGCAGTGAGTCAACAGGGAATCACCCAGAAATTGACAAATGTCCCCATATGTATGTTTATGGTGTTTTTATGTATTGGGGGCCTTAGGGTAAGACCCTGTGGATAGAGATGAGATTGCTCCCCATCCAGAGGTGGAAAATGAGAGCCCAAGGGTAAGATTTTAGCTAATATGGGATAAGTGTCTCTCTGTTTAGGACTGGGAAAAAAAGAAATTTGGACTCAAAATACAAGAGATATTTTAAGGGATATCCAATTGCCAGCATTTTAAATTGACCCCTGCAATATGTTGGAAGGAGGGAGCTAAAAGCTCTATGTACTGGAGGCTGTGGTTTTAGAAGGGGCTTGAGCCCGAGGACTCCCACAGTAACCATATCTAACCAGTGTCAAGTCCTCTGTGCATTAATCCATTCTGTTCCCCAAAGCCATCATAAATGTCTCACACATTACAACTCAATCTTCCCTATCACTGTAGGAAAATATGGAAAGCATCTGAGCCTACACTTGAGACAAAGCTGTGCCAGGAGAATAGCAGCTGATGCCTGAATGAAGAGAGTCTCTGGACAGGAAGAGGAGACCTTCAGAAAAGCCAAGCAGCAGCGCAAAACCAAACTAAGATGTCATAGATAGCCATGTTTAGGGACAGGAAGAATTTCCTGGGGGTTCCAAGAAATTCATGAAAGGGAAACTGGAGAAGCCACTGGACCTCTGACAGTAATAAGGAAAGGAGACCTAGATTTTTGTGGTTTGGATATTCATGGGAGGTGTGATCTTACAACCTGCTGATGTATGGGGTATCTGGGTCACACAGGATTGATGTAAAGTTGAAATGAGATAATGGATAAAAAGTTTTTAGCAAAACATCTGTTTTGTTTTTGAGACGAGGTCTCATTATGTTGTCCAGGCTGGAGTGCAGTGGCGCAATCTCAGCTCACTGCAACCTCTGCCTCCTAGTTCAAGTGATCCGCATGTCAAGCCTCCTGAGTAGCTGGATTACAGGCACCTGCCACCACACCTGGCTAATTTTTGTATTCATAGTAGAGACAGGGTTTTGCCATGTTGTCCGGGCTGGTCTCAAACTCCTGGCCTCAAGTGATCCTCCCGCCTTGGCCTCCCAAAGTGCTGGGATTATAGGCATGAACCACCGTGCCCAGCCAACATGTGACTTGTTAATAGGATCTCAGGTAAATGTCTATTGTAGTTCATGTTATTGTTACAGAATATGGGATGGTATATTAGAGGATTATGAAAGTGTGATGGGCCAGAAGGTCAAATAAGATATATTCACTAAGCAAATCCTGTAGGCACCCAGGCTTCTGCATATACCAAACAGCACCATTGTGTGCACAGACAGATCAAAGCCAGACTAGAAGGACTAGAAGGTCAACTTTCTACTTGTCACTTTCCCAGATATGGACAAGGTTGTAAACATGTGGAAGTATAATTTTTTTAGTGGCAAATTACAAATGCATTCAACAGAGCTGTTTCAGAAAGCCATGAGTCTGTGGGAGCAGGTCCTAGCCTTCAACGGTGAATGCATTGAAGCAGTGGTAGCTCTGGGGAGATGGTCTATTTTCTTTCATTAGACTCCACCATAACTCGGTATCTTTGTTTTTCTCCATGGCTTCTTAGCCTCAAAGATGAAGATGGCCATTTGACAAGAGCACAGGCCCTAGTGTAACATATATTGAGAGCAGTCTTCTGTGTTTAAAGACATCTCCCTATACAATTGTCCCGGATGTGTTGGAAGGCAAGCTGACACTTGACAGGTGACATAGGCAGTACTAATGGTAGAAATCTGATGTAAAGCAGAAAACAGAGTTGTTTTAAGGAGCTGAGTGAATATCTAGCCAGAAGAAGCCAAGATATAGGGACACCAAGGGCAGAAGATCAGACTCCACATCAGTTTGTCAACACGCTGCTCACACTCAATGGTTTACCAACAAGCAGCAGCAGGTGGCAGTGTCCCCAAACATCAGGGAGGCCTCAGGTCAGGTGCGAAAGTGGACCAGCTAGGCCAGAAAGTTTGAAGCATTCTGATAATACTAATACCTAATATTAAGAAGCATTTATCTACCACACTCTACTTTAATGAACTAACTCACTTTACGTCACAATAACTATATTTAATAGATTATGTCATGATCTCAGGCATGCTTTAGCTTCAGGGTGTTTGCACTTGAAGTTTAATCTAATTGAAACATTTTCCAGGTATATGCATGGCTCACTCCTCATGGCATTCTGACCTCTGGTCAAATGTCATCTCCTGAGTGAACACTGTTCTGATCATGAAAATACTCTACCCCACTGCTTATTCCCTTGCCATCCTTTATTTTTCTGCACAGCTCTTACCTCCATGAAGACATTTATGTATTTGTGCAATGCTTATAGCCCCTCTAGAACTTAACATTGCACAGTGGAAGGGAATGTTATCTGGTTTGTTGATGACTATATCCTAGCCCCCAAAATACTACCCTTCCCAAATAATTAGCACAAATAAACAGTTGTTGCATGATGAAGTATCAATTTATAAAGAAAAAACTGAGTTACAATGAGTTTAAGCAAATTACCCAAAGTCTCAAGTCATGCATGCAAAATCAGGCTTGGAATCCAGGCAGTGTGGCCCTGGGACTCCAGTTCTTGCCTGCTATCCATACTGCCTTGTGAGCACTTCCTTACGTCATCATCTCAGTCATGAGAGAGAAATGGATCACCTGTGAGCGGGGGAGAAGCACATGAAGCACTGCTCTCTAGGAAGGACTAGAAAAGGCCTACATCTGGCTTCCTTGGTCCTCTCTTCCTGCATGAGCCTCCATACATGCTGCTGCTGCTGCTGCTGCTGCTGCTGCTGCTGCTGCTGGGAGGCCGTAGGCTACTGGCTGGAGGGCAGACCCTATCTCTCTTTCTCTTGCTGAGCATGATAGCAGGTAGGTGGGCTAAGCCCCTCTGTAAACCTAGATACCAGCAATACTCCTACTGAGAAGAAAGGATGGCAGGACCTCTGTTTGCTACTGCATTTCTAGGCACCAACCTAGGGTTTTGGGATGCTCTGGTTAAAATGCTTAGCCCCTGGTCCTATTGGTCATACTCAGATCAACCCCTATGGATGGCACTCCTGAGCTTCAGGACACGGCCAGCCTTTTGAACTCTCCTGAAGCCTAGGCTTCTCTATTTCTAGTGAACTAACTCAAAAAGCACGAGTCTACAGGCCTGTGATTTCAAGCTCTGGGTGTGTGCTTGTCTGAGGTATTGAGAAGCTTCCCAAAGAGACACATCAGTCAGTTACATTGGCCATCAAGGAATCATCAGCACACTCAGCCACTGTAGCCTGAGAGGTAGGAAAGAGACTGAGAGACCAGTGTTCAAACAGTTGTTGCATTTAGGTGGGTATCCCACAGGCTTAGACCTAAGGCCTGGGTAAGGCACAAAGGTGAGACAGAGAAACTCCACAGATTATGGTTTGTGTGATAAAGAAAGGGGCCAAAGCTCAGACTTACATTTAAAACCAGGAAGATGGTAGCAGCTGGGTAAAGAACATAATTGAGGGTCAAGCAGTGGAAGAGAGAACATGTATTCTTGACCAGAGCAAGGGCATTCAGGACATAGGTGAGAAGCAGAGCCCAGAGAGACTTACTGAGCTGTGGGGTGTCACCACCATCCCTGTTCAAGCACACACTGTTAGACGGGCCATGATGGGAGAGTCATTGAAGAGGCAGAGTCAGCTAAAGGAACACTAAAGTTATGGACAGGGGCTCTAATAAACTTAGGGAAAAAAGAAAAAGTAAAGTGAGCATTTCTGGTCTTACTTTATTTACTTGAGAGAGGGTCTGGCTCTGTTGCCCAGGCTGGAGTGCATACTCCGCCTCCCGAGCTCAAACCATCCTCCCAGCTCGGCCTCTTGAGTAGCTGGGACTACAGGCGTGCACCACCATACCCGGGTAATTTTTGTATTTTTTTTGTAGATTTTTTTTTCTGCCATATTGCTCAGGCTGGCCTCAAACTCCTGGGATCAAGAGATACTCACACCTCCACCTCCCAAAGTGCTGGGATTACAGGTGTGAGCCACTGTGACCAGCCTATTTCTGTTTTTATATCTCCAGAACTCAAAAGACTTTTTACAGATTCTACTATACATGGATCACTACATTTCTTCATTTATTCAACAACTACATATTCAGAGCCTATTGTGCCAGATGTTAAAGTAATTTATGGCTGGGGTGAACCCAACAAGCTACGGTGCTCCTTTTGTTTCTTATGTAACTCTTGCAAAAACATTTTTTCCCTTGTCAGATACATCCATATTATCCATGCTATGAAGATATATTCTTCAAATATTTACAATTTTTTTGAATTTACACATATAATTTTATTTCTTATTTTTAACTTTTATTTTCAATTCAGAGGCCCACGTGCAGGTTTGTTACATAGGTAAACTCATGTCATGGAAGTTTGTCATACAGATTATTTCATCACCCAGGTACTAAGCCTAGCTCCCAATAGCTATTTTTTTCTGCTCCTCATCCTCCTCCCACCCTTGACCCTCAAGTAGGCCACAGTGTCTATTATTCCCTTCTTTGTGTCCATGTGTTCTCATCATTTGGCTGCCATTCATAATCAAGAACATGTAGTATTTGGTTTTCTGTTCCTGCATTAGTTTGCTAAGGATAATGGCCTCTAGCTCCATCCATGTTCCAGCAAAGAATATGATCTCATTCTTTTTTAGTGGCTGTGTAGTATTCTATGGTACATACGTACCACATTTTCTTTATCCAATCTTCCATTGTTGGGCATTTAGGTTGATTCCATGTCTTTGCTATTGTGAATAGTGCTGCAGTGAACATAGCTGTGCATGTGTCTCTATGTGAACAATTTCCATTCCTTTGGTTATATACCCAGTAATGGGATTGCTTTGTAGAATGGTAGCTTTGATTTCAGCCCTTTGAAGAATCATCCCATTGCTTTCCACAATGGTTGCACTAATTTATACTCTTTTTTAATATATATATATAATAGCCATTCTGACTGATGTGAGATGGTGTGTTATTGTGCTTTTGATTTGCATTTCTCTCTCAGTGATATTGAGTTCTTTTTCATGTGCTTGTTTGGCCACATGTATGTCTTCTTTTGAAAAGGGTTTATGTCCTTTGCCCACTTTTTAATGGGGTTGTTTGTTTGTTGCTTGTAAATTTGTTTAAGTTCCTTGTAGACTCTGGATATTAGACCTTTGTCAGATGGGTAGAGTGCAAAAATTTTCTCCCATTCTGTAGATCGTCTGTTTACTCTGTTGATAGTTTCTTTTGCTGTGCAGAAGCTCTTTAGTTTAATTAGATCCAGTTTGTCAATTTTGGCTTTTGTTGTGATTGCTCTTGGCATCTTCATCATGAAATCTTTGCCGGTTCTTATGTCCAGGATAGTATTGCCTAAGTTGTCTTCCAAGGTTTTAATAGTTTTGGGTTTTACATTCAAGTATTTAATCCACCTTGAGTTGACTTTGTATATGGTGTAAGGAAAGGGTCCAGTTTCAATTCTCTGCACATGGCTAGCCAGTTATCCCAGCACCATTTATTGACTAAAGAATCCTTTCCCCATTGCTTATTTTTGTCAGTTTTGTTGAAGATCAAATGGTTGTAGGTGTGTGGCCTTGTTTCTGGGCTCTCTACTCTGTTCCATTGGTCTATGTGCCTATTTTTGTACAGTACAAAACAGTACCATGCTGTTTTGGTTACTGTAGCACTGTAGTATAGTTTGAAGTCAGGTAATGTGATGCTGCCTGCTGGTTCTTTTTGCTTAGGATTGCCTTGGCTATCTGGGCTCTTTCTTGGTTCCATATGAATTTTAACATAGTTTTTTTCAATTCTGTGAAGAATGTCATTGGTAGTTTGATAGGAAGAGAATGAAATCTGTAAAAAGCTTTGGGCAGTATGGCCATTTAAATAATACTGATTCTATCCATAAGCATGCAATATTTTTCCATTTGCTTGAGTCATCTCTGATTCCTTCAGCCATGTTTTGTGATTCTCATTACACAGATCTTTCACCTCCTTGGTTAGCTGTATTCCTAGGTATTTTATTCTTTTTGTGGTAATTGTGAATGGGATTACATTCCTGATTTGGCTGTCAACTTGGCTGCTGTTCATGTATAGGAATGCTAGTGATTTTGCCCATTATTTTGTATCCTGAGACCTTGTTGAAGTTGTTTATCAGCTTAAGGAGCTTTGGGACTGAGACTATGGGATTTTCTAGATATAAAATCATGTAATAATGCTTTTGAGTTGCTAGAAACACAGCAGAAAAAACTTTGAAAAAAATTAGTCAATGTGAAACTGACTTTTTTATACTAAAGAGGCAATAATTTCTGTTCAAAGTTGCCTACAAGTCCATCTATCCATTCTATCCAGAGCTATGAATATGTATATTTCCAAAAAGACCACTCTCCCAATTTTACTCAAAGCATTCTTCAGGTTTACAGGCTGGCCTCCCTGAAGCCTTCTTTCTTAACCTTCTTTTTTCGTTCTTTGCCATTTTGAATCTCTAATTGTCACTGCTCTGAGGGACCCATGATTCAGAACACTGTAGCAAACATAGATACTCCATTCATTATATATCAGCATGACTTCACACTTAACGGACAGTATCTTTCAAATAAAAGACAGTGCTGATTGCTCATATTGGAGTTGCCCATGAATACACTTACACATATTTATTGAGAACCTGCTTAGGTGTACAGGCAACACCAAACTTTAAGTTTCAGTGGTGAAAGTCACTCCAGGTTGTTTGTCTCAGGAAATTTAAATTAGAAAGTTTAGGAATTTGAATCAAGTCTAGTGAAAATCTCAAGGCCAATAAAGCAATTGGGATCTCCAGTTTTGTGACTTTTAGGAAGGCTCAAAAATGGCCAGTGGGTATCTGGTAGACCAAGAAGAACAGAGCAAGGTAGATTCCACTAATGTGTATCACCAGCAATCATTTTTAAGGTATTCAACAAAAGGTCCCACATACTTAGGCATTCCACTGAAATGTGTTAATATTGATAATGATAAATACGTGGAGATTATTTTCCCTTGCACTTTCTCCTAGGACACTTCTCAAACATACTATATCATATTAAAAGTAGTCTGAAAGAGTATTTTAAAACAAGTTTCATTAAGGATACTACATGTGTTCAAACTTTACACTTTATTATATAACACAAAGCTTACATTGTACTCTCCCTGCTTCCTGCCTCTATAAAGTTATTCCATTAATTTATTTTCCCTTGATTGACTATCCCTATGCAGTAGAGATAAATCCTTTTAAAGCTACACCACTGTCTAACACACCAATATTATGGACCCTTATTATTCTCATTCACCATTGAAAAAGGGATGTCTAAACAGGCTAGCTAGATTTCCAAAAATGTCAGAAGACAATACTGGCAAACCCCAGCATAAAATCCATTCTTCTTCATTTTCAAACCATAAGCATTTACCACAATGCCAATATACATCTTAATGCTGGCACTAAACTTTTGTTTTACGTTAACCTTGGTCAGAAGTCATGGTTTCTAAAGTCTTTTTGATTGACCAAGAAAATTACTCTGGAATCATGAGGCTTATGTTTTTCTAATATACCAACCAACCAACCAAAAAATAACATGTGTCTCAGAGCTATCCTTTGAATGAAATTGGCTGTATCTCAGAATATTAATAATGAAGTGTAAATGTTTGATAAGCAAAGAACATGATTATAGGAAGGAGAAAAAAACTGAGTAACACGTTAGTGACAAATAACTTTTCTTTTTCATTTTACAATAATGGGAAATACCATCTAGATTCCTGCTGAACAGAGTGAGTCTGGAAAAGGGAGCATTAAGAGGTTATATAAGTTTTCTAATGAAATCAGACGTCATTGCTTCAGGCCATGTTCTCTTCTTTTAGATCTGTACAAGGAGCCACCTATACATTGCCAGGTGAAATGTCTTTCAGTAACAAGGCTTCAAGCTGGTCCAGCTCTTTCACTTTCAGCTCTGAGTTCTATGACCAACAGGGGCTGTGTGATGCATTCTAACTTCAGGGCTTCCACTGTGGTTATGGGTTATGCAAAGTCCTGTTAATCCCTAGAGCTCAGCTTCTCTCCAACTGCTCCATTGCTCTTTCCTAGTGAGTCTGAGTTCCTCAGGGAGCCTCTGCCTTTGCATATCTGCTGACAATGATCATTTCTTGAAAGAGTCCATTTCACTTGGAGATAGACCTGAATCTCTTATATTCCTTCTTAGTCCTCTGAGTTACTAAATCTTGTCCCAGAAACATGCAGCGACAGGCAATTTGTCTTCTCATATCTTTTTTGCTGTTGCTGAGCTTCAAGTCTTGTTGTTTAATTTTGACACACACGTATATAAATATATAAAATAAATACAACACATACATATAAAATAGACATATGATGTTCTTCAGGACTGTGCTCAATCTTTACAATTATTATATAATTTAATCTTATTTTATGCTTTCAGAAAACTCCTTAACTAGGTTTTTAATCCCTATTTTACAGATGAGTAATCTGAGGCCCAAAATAAATGATGTAATTTATTTAACATCAGAGAGCGTGGATGTAGCACACTGATCCAAGATTTCAGATTCCAAAGATTCTGTTGTTACTCTAAATGATACTACTTCCATTGGCTAGATCTGTAGACAGCATGTCTTGACCTTTATTTTTCTTCATGATATTTATCACTGACATTATATAACTCTGTCACTTAGGGTCATGTGACCTTAAGCAAGGCACTTCACTTGTTTGTGCCTCATCTGTAAAATGGGAACTATAATGATACCTACCTTAAAAGAGGGTTGTATCAAGGGAGTTAATGCATGTAAAACAATGAGAAGAATCTTTAGCCAATTGTAAGCATAATATAAGTGTCAATCATTATTATTAGTAGTAGTCGTAGTACATTTATTTGTTTGGGGTTTATTATCTGTCTCCTACACAAGAAAGTAACCTTCTTAACAACAAAGACTTCGTTTTGTTTACTACTATATTCTCATTGCAAGAAGAGGGCTTAGCACATAGTAAGGGCTTAAGAATTATTTATTCAACGAATGAATTAATGCATAAATGACTTCAAGTCCTCATCATCCTTTTTCCATGACTTTTGGGATTTGGCTGCTAAAGTTCATGAGTGGGTGAACATAGTGCTTGATGTCACAGCTGCACACACTTCGTCCGGCACTCGCATATGCCTAGATACAAAGTGGTCATCACTTGTATTCTTTGTTGTGCCTCATGCTGATGGCTTTTGCCCCTGATATCTTCTTCCCACAGGCCTCATGGATGGCTAAGCCATTCTCCATTTCCTTCAAGTTGTTCATTTCTCTTCATCTCATGAAAGTGAACCTGTCCTCAATTTCATTGCCATAAGGTCTCCTCTTAGTAGGTGATGCCTAATTACTCTTTCCAATGAACATGCTATTCAAATTTGTCTAATGTTTCTTCCAGTTCTAAAATTTGATGACCACTGATCTGATGTGACTGTGTGATTGTTTCACAATTTGATGTGTGTGTGATGATATTAGTATACACAATACATGCTGTTCACCTCTGTCTAGTAACAAATGTCTATGTTTGTTACTAGAGTAAGCTTTAGGGGTAGAACTTGGTCTCAAAGCTCACGTCTTGGGAAAAAAAAGATCTGGTGCTGATAGAACCTTGATAAATCTCTTGTAATAGCACATGTTTTTGTTTCCCAGAAGTAGGGCAAGAGCTCTCTGGCTCATCCAATCAGCTTCTTCTCCTGACTTTAGTAGAGACAGGGGCTTCATTACTGAGTTGGGGATTGAACTTCCCTCTGTCCTATGAAAAGTAGAAGATTTTCCTAAGAGAAACCTTCAGTGAAAGCAGAACAGAAAAAAAAGCAAAGAACTAACTGAAGGAGAGGGCAAGAAATCAGTGTAGTGTGTGGCAGCAGAAGGGAAGTGACAGGTCAAAGAAAATAGGAGAGAAAAAGAGAGAGCTACCCAAGTAAACAGGAAAAGGGGAGGAAATACAAGGCAAAAGCAGACAGCAGGGGAATTGGCATGACAAGAAAGTGGTGAAACACAGAGGATTCCACCGGACAACAGAAAGCCCAACAGAGAAGAGTGGGCAAGGATAAAGAGACAGGAAACAAATGGATTAAGACATGGAGTAGCCATTGTCAGTTACCCAGGTAAGGAAAGATCGGTGGTCTAAATAAAATGCAGATTGTTCATTTACAATTCTGATGGTTTAAATTATTTATGGTACACCTTGGTGCCTCACTTAATCATATTAAATTACAGTTGTAATCTTATTAATTACTTGCAACCAGCTATCTCAATGTACCCTGTATAGAGGACAGCTTATCAAGGGGTAGAAGTACTGTAGCTTCACTTTTAATCCAGTACCATCCAGTACACGAATTAGCCTTACATTGTTAGGATCTTCCTGATGGTGACTGGCTGAACTAAGCATTATTCTTGACAATACAAAGTACTACTGTGCCCATTTACAGAAAGGGAAGCAATTCTTTCCCAGAAAGTAAGATATGATTTAAATGCTTTGGCCTAATTAGCTGTGAAAAAGGACAAGGCCCAGGTAGGGCTTCGGGAAAAGGCAATTAACATATGTGCATATGTCTCTCTCCATTCACATCACCCAGCCTAGTCCAAGTCATCAACATCTCTTCACTTGCATTGTTACAGTAGTCTCTTAGCCCCTTTTCCCACCTCCACCTTTGATCTCTCTAGTTTTCATGACGTCCAAAGTGAACTTTTAAAAATAACACCACACTATCTCTATTTAGACTTTTCAACAGTTTCCCATTGCACAAGGGATACATTACCACAAGGAATTACACCATCTTGCCCTTGCAAATGTCATCTTTATGTTCAACTGTGCTGATCTTCATTTTTCTCCTCAGATGTGCAAATGCTTTCCCATCCCAGGGACTTCATGTTTGTTCTGCCCCAAAACTAAAACACTCTTCCCTATTCTTCATCTGGCTAACCAATATTCACGCTTTCTGTCTCAGCGTAAACACTGTTTTCCTCAGACAAGATTTCCTGACTCCCAGCCTAGGCCATGCCACTATGTGGTTTGTGCTCTCCATAAATTTTACTTCTTCTATATACATCAATTCACATAATTATACTTTAATACTTACTTGTGTAATTGTTTGTGTGCTGTGACCCCCAGTTGGCTGTAAGTCCTATAAAGACAGAGGCCACATCCATCTTGCACATCCCTCTGTTCCCAGCACCTGCCATGGGTCCTATCAGCTGACAAGCACTCAATATATTGTATGAATAAGTAAGTAAGATTCTAATTTCCAACATCCTAGACTTGTTTACAGTCCCAAAGAGCCTGCTCAGGTAGAACACATGCAATGCTTCCTATACATGTATTTGCAGAGAGAAGAGAGAGAAGCCCTTCTGCTCCTCCCACATGTTACCATTCTGACCAGGCTCAGTGCCGAAGCACTGATGAGAGGGATGGAGACAGTGAGCCTGTGAGTGTCATGTGCAGAACAGCATTTGCCTTTGTCCCCCATGAAAGTAATGTGATGCTCAGTGTCCACAGTCTTTTAATCTGGCTGCTGTAGGGTTAGAATTTGTGGTCCTTTTCTGTTAAGATGGAATCTTGCTGAAGGTCAGAATGTGGTTAGGGTCAAAGAGTGGCATTACTAGCGCTGTGTATAAAAGAAAGAATACAGTTAGGATCTTTGGTTCTCTACCAACTTGACTCACTTTCTCCACAGCAAGGCTCATATTATCCTTTCCTAATGGAGTTTAGAATGCAATGGCAGTCCTCTTCAGACAAGTCACCTGTCCCTTTTGCTTTATTCTGAAACAATGGAGTCCAAAATCTATACTTCTTACTTAGTACAGTCACTAGCTTCTAACATTCCAGGATGGCTATTTCAAGGACTTTTGACTAAATGCTGCCAGTTCATTTGGAGTGGTCTCTGGCAGGGCCAGATTCAGCATAATGTAGCTTCCTGTTGTCTTCCTATATTCCTGTATGTTATTGTAAATATATTGACGTAAGCTGACTTATTACACATGCTTGTTCTCTTCTATGGTGATAGCGACTAGGAAAGACAATGCACTGTTCACTCTAATGTAAGGGATCACATATAAATCTTATGATTTGATGATTCTCTTCTGGCAGCCAACCTGCTTGTAGCTTTTAGGATTTATGGCCACTGGTGGCATTAAACACTTAGGGCCTATCATCACAGAAGGACACCTTGTACACAATTATCTTTCCAAAGGCTAGATCAGCCCATGTCAATGTCATGTTTAATATTTAAACACACTTTACTGTCACTTGTATCTGTTTACTCAGTCACCATCTGCAAAACCACTGTGAATAAAAATGGAACTTGTGGGGCAAGAAAAATATATTGAGAATCATTGAGTTGGACGGACCTAGTGAGAAGGTTGTGTCTATTCAAACACCTGTCTTCCACCCTCTCACCATCTGTGCAATCACTTCACCCTTCAGCCTCACTAGTCCCCCTTACAATTACTCTGTCAAGAGGCGAGTGCAGCTCAGGTGGATTTAATGTGGGTTTAATATGGCCTGTTGAGTTTAATGTTTAATGTTGATTTCCTTTAAGTAACCATTTCTGTTCTTGCTATAAATCTATGTCTATATGTCTATGCTTAATTTGGATGATGAGGGCAATTTGGATTTAAGGCAAGAACCAGTTTATATGTTTTATGAAGAGATTATAGATCAAATAAGCAGACAATAGGTCTTCCAAAGCTATAAGTGAAAACAGAAAAATGATGCATAATTCACAGATTACAGTGAAGTTAAAAGAGAGGGTTAATATTCTAATGTGTTGCTAAGAATTCTTTCACTCAAATTATGAATCTGAATCTAATAGTCATCTATATACTGCTATAAAGGAAAGGGAAAGAGTTAACATGAAATCCAGACCTGTTATCTGTTATTGGGTGTGATGCTAGAGAGTTTATATTCATTTTCTCATCTAATAAAACAACTCTTCAAAGTGCGTATTTTAAAGACAAAGAACATGAGGTCAGAGGGTTTAAATACCTTGGGATACCAGCCAAAGTCTGATTCAAAAGTATGCATTTTCCTCCCTAAAGGGTCATATTTACCTGGTGATGGTACATCCATCAGTTGGAATGATTCAACCCTCTAAGGGTCTCACCTCACCATGTGTAATAAAGTATGTTATGTCACCTAAAGGACAAAAATGATTAGAAAAAAATGAAAATTGTAAGAAATTGTCCATCCAATTACCTAGACAGCATTCAAGCTCAAAGCATTTGGATAACCATACTTGCTCTATTTCTATTTATCCAAGGCATATTCCTTCATTGCCAACTATGTGTCAGGTGTTGGGACAGACATTTTGGATAGAATGATAAGCAAGATGGAAATGCTGTCTTCTCTGACAGAGCCAAGTATCTACAGAGGACAGTGCAATGCAGACTGGCCTCTGTGGATTCTGAAGCAGTGTAGGGCTCAACGTTGCCTGCCTTAGAATGTGAGAAAGTAAGTACAAGTAGATGCTGCTTCTTTGAAGTAATGTATAAAATTTAAAGAGGATAGCAGGATCAGTAGTGTTTTATATTTCGTCAGGCTTTAAATATTTATGTTTCAGATATACTTTGACCATGATATTTCATAAATATGAGGCAAGTTGTTAAAGAAGAAGTTTGTGGTTGATTTCCTGAATTTGCCAACATGTTGACACCACCAACTACTTTCATATTTTGCAGGTATATTGAGGAAGGGCAAAGTTGGCCTTCAATGCCAATACATAGCACCTCAGTGCTGAACTAAGGTATTCCTATCTAAATAGCAAGGTACTTAGTATCATTCAGCGGGATACACAGGTCATAAGTCCTTCTGAAAGGAAAAATTACTCTCTTTTCTGGTTCCTGAGCCAAGAGGAGAGAGCGGTGCTCACTCACTCCTCATCCTTTGACTTAGAAAGGACAATCAACAAATTTATAAGAGATACTTGAGCGTGTCACATCAATTTCTTTGATTTTTAGATGAAATGTGCTTTGTGTTGCTCTCAAATTAGACACTCATTATGCATAATTAGCCCCTTACATAGAACAGCTGCTGGCTTTTACAATGCTTTCAACCAGAGCTGAGTGTACCCATTGTTGGTGTTTACTGTGAGTGAACTTAATCAAATTTGTGATATATGCATCATTTGATGTAATTATCAAATATAGAAGAAAAACCTAGAGAAAAGCATGGTATGTTCATCTTCACTTAGAAAAGTTAACTCTGAAGTAATTATGGGCTATTATGCTGGAAATTATTTTAATTTTTTAAAAAATGAAAATTATTTGAATTTAATACTAAATACAATTCTGTGATTGTTTATGAAAAAGAGGTACCAGTATGTTTCCCATGAGTGAAGAGGACTGAAGAGGCAATCAAATCACCAAGATAGGCCTCACGGAGAATCCAGGGAAATTCTCCATTAAGGGAAAGCTTGGCCTTAACTCTGACTTTCTAACTTTGCTAACATATTTAATCTCTACTTTTCCCGTCTATAAACTTGGAAGATAATCATCAAGAAGCATGCACATGTAGCATTCTAAACACTTTAAGATGGAAATTGTTACCAAAGACATGAAAAACGTAATTCTCAGCATATAGTCCTAAACTGAAACACCAAAATGGTTTGTCTATGCCACAAAATTGGAGATCTTGTAGTGGATTCTGTTGTGATGCTTTATGCATTTTGAGAAGTTAGGAAAACTTGGAGGAAATGTAATGTAATCATTAAGCAGTATTCTGCCCCCTTTTACTTTTGAAGTGTATGTATCTCTCATTCACTCTATTGGAGATACATTGGAATTGGCAATCATTGTTTTACAAATAAGATAGCTGAGGAAAGGGAAACTTGCAAAGTAACAGTGGGTTAGATAAGGAGATATTGCTACAGTTCTTTAGTTTCTACCTTTTTATTCTTAATCCTGCCCAAATAGATAGAGATGTAGAAATTTAATATATCATATTTTAGACTACAAAGGTCTAAAATGAAAGCTGTGTCATAGCACAGTGATCCTTTTTCAAATTATGAAAGTAAAATTTGGCTAAGGGAATATATTCAAATTTCAACTGCCAATGTACAATATTTCTGTTAAATCAGCTTTCATGGACTATTCTAAATATCATTTATGGCACTGAAGCAATGCGTTTTGGAGTGATGGACTTTGAAGGCTGTTCTGGAAGTTAGAGATTCTAATTATTCTTTTTGGGATAAAAAGAATAATTTGGTCACCATTTATTTTGGGAGAAAATTCTTACCAATTATTTTCTTTCTAAATAGCCTTTAATTGAATTCAACTAGTTCTCAATATAACCGCTTGACTGCATTCAACCTGTTTTGTCAAGTTAATTTGATTGAGTAGATTCACTTTATATTCAAGATCCTTTAAAAAATTCTCTTTCATAAAGCAGAACCCTATAAAATTGAATACGAAAATAATCATAAAGGATCATTTTGCATATTGTCTACTTCTGGAAGAGACAATGCCATTTATCACAAAAGGAAGCAAAATCATTTTTGAAGTATGATTAGCTAAGGTTATTCTGTAACCAGAGGTCTAAGTTGTCTTACAAGCATCATTTTCACAGATAACTTCCTTGTGACTTATTCCGTTTGCAGACATGTAGAAGCCCTCAGTATAAAAATATATGAAGAAAATTTCCCATCAACTATTTCTTACTCCAATCTAAAGGACATAGAAAATTTTAGCTTACAACAATTCTGTAAATGCACATTAATGATAGAAAATTTTAGCTTACAACAATTCTGTAAATGCACTTTAATGATGAGAAAACACAGTCTCCACTGAAGTGCAGAGGCTTTAAAATAAATCCCTCTAAGTAAATCTTTTCAAAACAAACAAAATCATATTAACAAAATGTATTTAAAAGACCTCAAATATTATCTTTCCATACTTTTGAATTACATGTTGAGATGAAAGAAAGAGAGAAAACAAAGGAAAAATGAAAAAAGGAAAGAAAAAAGGAATTATCTATGTTTCTACAACAAAATAATGGAAAGAGTTTGCATTGGCTACTTAGGACAAAGGCTGATGCAGAGTGACACTTCATGCCAACAAAAGGATATTGAATATTCTGCCTTTTCTTAGAGATGCTTTGGTATTTAACATATTGATATCTTCTGACAATTTTCCTAAAGGATATTAAAATTATCATAGGATAGGTGCAGAGATTTCACTACTCAGAACCATTTATCTTTCTTAAAAAAATCCTAAAATACATATTGTTCTTTAGAAACATTTTTGTCCTCTAAAGAGAAAATTAAAGCAAAGTCAACATTGAGATGAAATAATAGCAGAATGCAGAGACTTGGAAAATGCTGAATTTTCATAGTTTTGTATTGATAGCAATGTATGTGCTACAGAGGGATCTATTAAAAAGACTAAGAAGCATATATTCTGATTCACAGAATTCCCATTGAAGACATTCAGAAAAAAAGAGAAATCTGTCCAAAATTATGCAAATGAAGCATATATAATCTGTGTCTAGATGACAGTGTGTTTTCAACTCTCTCCCTTCCATTTTGTTATGACATACTTCAAGATTTTATCACACAAAACTGCAAAAGGAAAATCACTTAAGTATACAAACATATGCACATGTTAAGGGAGGAAGGATTTAAAGCATTTACATTAATAAATCAAATTTGGGAGGGGTTTTCATAAGTAAGTTATAGATGGGCCAATCAAGTAAGTATAACCACCAGTAAAAGTTAAAAGAGGAAGCATACTATTTGGGTCATCTTCATGAGTTCTAATTAAAATTCATATGGAGAGTTATTTTTAAAAATCAACTGGGCTACTGTCTGATTTTCAGCTAAGAATTGAAAACCACTGGTTCATCCACTTATTGAGAAAAATATTATTGAACACCTGCTGTATGCCAGCCACCATTCTATCTGTATGCCGGATGCCATTGTAGGTGCTAGAGGGGAAACCAATAACCAACTTTAGTTTTGTTTTCTCAAACTGATGTCTCATGAAGACAAATGAAAGAAAGAACACAGAAGATGGCAACAGAGGAAGCTTTCAAGAGAGAAAGGGAGAAGGGGGAATTTCAGATACACTATCTACCGATGATCATCAAAGTCTTTATATTTGGACAGTTTGTTTTTACCTGAGGTCAAAGCAGTAATTGACTTATACCAAAGCAGACAAATAAGTCAGGCAGGACTAAAACTGGTTTGTCTCCTTTGCTTCTCAATAGTGAGCAGTCTGCAGAGAGGCAGGACTGAGCTCTACTTCCAGCTCCACCACTGAGCTCCAAGTTTCTCAACCTTTCTGGGTCTTAGGAACCTCATCTGTACAACAAGAGACTAAAACCCTTTCAGTTCTCCCTGTTATTCATCCAAATCCTGGTCAGGCACCACAAATATGTGTTAGTGTGTGACAATAAAATGTTTGGCGTAGCCTGCAAATGGCTCATCAAAAATCGTTTTCCATTCCTAAATAACTGACAACTTGTTCTACTATAGGTGAGTTAGAAGCACCATCTTTAAATATGAAACAGAAAATCCTGACTTTTCCTGTTAATATGAATTAAGGAGAACCCAAAAGCAAATATTTGCTAGGGTGTACTTTATACTAACTCCTAAGTTACTTACTTAAAACAAAAAAGCAAACAAATCCAAGCTTGTTTTAGATTATATACTGAGCTCTAAATATGAGCAGATAAATGTATTTTTAAAAAACAAAGTCTTCTGATATACATTTATTTTTCCTAAGTGGATGTTGAATCTTAAGCCCACATCAAAAAAAGAAAATTATTCCTTTATCCCAAATGTAGTCTGGGACAGATTTTCCATGATCAAAATCTTCAAATATTTTCTTGACCCAGACTTTTCTCCATTATCTGTCATTCTTGTTCCGATTCAGACAGATGTATGAGATCGGACTCATTCTGAGTCAAGCCAAGTTTTTTAAGTTGCCAGAAGTGTTCTTTGTGGAAACAGGATTGTGCTGCAGGGAGGACTGGATGACACTCTCAAAATGAATAATAAATATACAGTTTTCTTTCCATTCCCCCTCTGTTGTGAGATATATGATTGCAGGCACTGGAATCTGAGGAAGGAAACTGAGTTGCATTTTCCTTGAATTTAAGCATGTTTATATGCCCTTCTTAAAAAAAAAAATCCCTTGGGTTCCTACTTCTAAAGCTTTCACCTGGTCTTCCTATTTGTTTCCGTCTGAGGTAATATCCCTGGAGTCTGAAATCACTGATCTTGTTTTCAAGTGCTAAAATGCCAGTACGAATCTAGATTTTAGTATCATGGGAAGGAATAAATATAGAACCAGAAGAACTTGTCTGGAACTAAGACCTTATTTAGGGATAATTAAAACCACCTAAAGTATGTTATTAGCATTTGGGTTTCAAAGTAGAATGTTTTTTAAGTGCTTGCTTTCAAGTTCCACCCTACTAATAGTGGTAGCACTTTGTCAGGGCTTGGCTTTATTCTTAAACATTAATTGTTCATGTGTCCAGAAATATATAATGGAATGTCATAAACACAGAAATGTTAAGATCACGCAGTTCACAGAGGTATATTTCCTTACCTCTCATGACCTTTATACCCTTAGGATTTCAGAATAGGGATCATTAGTGCCTAAACCTAATATAAACCTTCCAGAACTTCCTCTCTCTTCATAGTGAATTAAAGAGTTATTTTCAACATCATTTTTTTCTCTGTTCTAGTAGTTTTAAAATGCGGGTCTCTGCTCCACACAAATAATTTACTCCTTGCAAATTATTTCTCTAATGAAGAACTACTGTTGCCCTTGCTGTTACTCTTTTCCTTGACTTCCACCTTCCCTTTTTCCTTGCATGTCTCAAGTTTCTTACAAATGCCACTCTTTTTCTTTCCAACCATTTTTTTTTTTTTTTTTTTTTTTGAGACGGAGTCTCGCTCTGTCGCCCAGGCTGGAGTACAGTGGCCAGATCTCAGCTCACTGCAAGCTCTGCCTCCCGGGTTCACGCCATTCTCCTGCCTCAGCCTCCTGAGTAGCTGGGACTACAGGCGCCCGCCACCTCGCCCGGCTAGTTTTTTTTTTGTATTTTTTAGTAGAGACGGGGTTTCACCGTGTTAGCCAGGATGGTCTCAATCTCCTGACCTCGTGATCCACCCGTCTCGGCCTCCCAGAGTGCTGGGATTACAGGCTTGAACCACCGCGCCCGGCCTTTCCAACCATTTTTTGTTGGCGGTCAGTTCTGGCTGGCATGGGCTGTTTCCAAACAGGGCTTTCCCTCCGCTTTTCTCCATGGGCTCCTCAGCCTGAGCCTCCAGCAGCTGCCTCGCTCCTTGTCCTCCTCCGTATTCTTCCCACTACTCCAGAAAGACATCCACTGTCAAGTTAACCACCAGCCTGGAACTTTTCAAGGAACTTTTCAAAGCTCCTGGGCCGCCCCTCTCCCTCTCCTTCAAAAGC
The DNA here is from genome assembly GCF_001698545.2 of Rhinopithecus bieti. Taxonomy (NCBI): domain Eukaryota; kingdom Metazoa; phylum Chordata; class Mammalia; order Primates; family Cercopithecidae; genus Rhinopithecus; species Rhinopithecus bieti. Next base: position 245,900 of record NW_016814250.1, read on the forward strand.
CGTGATTGGAGCCAGCGCATATCTTTTGGAATTGGGGCGGGCAGCAGAAGCCTTTGGTTTTGCCTGCTGGAAGATTACTGCTTCCTTGTGGTGGAGACACTGTACTCTTCAGAGAGCCGGTAGTAAGGCTGTCACTCTCTGCCGGGTTCAGAGGGGTTTTTGTTTTTTGTTTTTTTTTTTATTGTCCCTGTCAGTTAGCAGCCCAAGGTTACTGCCAGCTCTCTGTCAGGGCTTTGATTTTTGTCAGCTATGGCCAGGTCCTTTTAGTTATCTGCTATCTTTTCAGCTTTGTTCAGGCTCAGCTCTACTTGTCTACTAATTAGCTCTTTGGAGATTTCCCTTTTAAAACTCACTATCACAGAGGACAGGAACCGTTCAAAAGTTTTGTGCTTCATAGAAATTCCATATTCATCCATATCCCATACAGCCATATTTTTAAAATTAAAAGTGGCAGGTCAGGCCAATTTAAGGTATAGAAGTAACATTGTCTATAAAGAGAGACCTTCAGGTTCTTGATCAGGTATGGAGATGAGTGACAGGGAAGGAAAAGGTTTACATCAAAAAACACTGAGGGGTACAAATTAAAAAGAAACGATCACTCTGTATAACATATTCACATTTTCTTTATCTTCTGGTGTGCAAATATTGTGCTAGCTGAATATAAAAGTAGCACAACTTTAGGGTACAAAAAAAAACCACACTGTAATAACATCAAGAGTGGTCTTACATCAAGGAGGGCCCTGAGGATGTCTTTGTTGTCAACTTCAGAAGAAAAGAGAGGAACAGAAGAGGAAACTGGCAGAAGGAATAGATGCCAAAGAGAACTCAAAGGATTAGGTCCGGGTGAGGTGATCGGTATTCGAAAACAGTCTGCCTTCTGGCTCTGATCTAAGGGAATAGGCTGGCAGCCAAGCCAGAGGGCATAGCAGCACAAACACACCTTCAGCACACTGCTAGAGGGTTGCCTCAGTGCCTTAGAAATTGTGCTAGCAATTAGAAATAAAGCTATGTAAGAGCAATAGGCAAAATACTCTATTTATGGATAAAACTCTGCTTTTTACATAAGTCCCATCCTGGTTGCCCCTCCACATAAACATACCTTTTCTTATTATTTTGTAAGCCCCCCTTCTTTTATGCTAAGTGCATTTTCTTCTGCTAACTTAGTGCAGTTGTAAGTTGCGCTTACATTGCATTTACACACTGTTAATGCCTGCAAGATGAAAGTAAAAACCTTTGAATATATTAATGTTATAACACAGATGTCTTACTTTTTACTCTTTTTTTTAAAGCAAGTTGATGTGGCTAATAATGATGCAGATTGTGCTGGATGGATGTGCAGATGAAACAGGGGAATACAGATTAAATAAAAATTTCTTCAAAGCTTACGTTTGCTTCATAATTTAACTTCTGGGCTTGTCTCAGTGGTAGTAGGTGCGACCAGCCATCATAACATTGTTCTAAAACATCTTGGCATCACAGAGAAGCAATCACCCAAACAGCATTGCTATACTTCTTCGAAACCCAAGAAAAATAATCACGGGGAAAATAAAGACTTCCAGTGGCTCTGTACAGAGAAGCTTGACCCAACTGCTAATAATGGGTAAGCAGTGAGAAATCAGGGACAAAGGTTTTGTGCTTAAGAAGCTAATTGCTTGTGTACTGCCTTTGCTCTTTGTGGCTACATTCAAAGCGTCGGCAGCCTCTTCTCCCAAATACTGAATGTGGTGTGTGCCAGAGGTAGTCATATTCTCACTCTACCATCCATGGAATGACTCTATCTATCATCAAGCTCTTTTCAACAATAAACAGAGGGGCAATGATGACATAAGGCTTTGGAGCAGGCACAGTCAATTTCTCTTTCATGTATCTGTTCATTCAAGAAGCATTTTTCACATGATATTCCATGCTAGGGATTTTGCCAGGTCCCTAAAATAGGAGGGTGGGTAAGACCCAACCCCTTTCCTCAAGGAATTCATCCTCTAATGGAGAGGACATCTGTAAGCAGAAAATCTATAATGTCATCTCTTTTGAAGGCATGAAAATGTGCTGAGGATCTCCAAGGAGGGAATACCACTGTTTTCTAGGCCACATGTGTTGAGACTGTATCTGAGGTCTGCATCTTTCATGTGTGGAGAGAAGCTTACCCAGTGGACAAAGATGATGGAGAGACTTGAAGTCATAGATAATCAGCAGCATTGGGGATGGTGAGAATGTCAGCGTGGCCAGAGCTTAGGCTGTGCATTTGAGAAGAGGAGAGGGAAAAGAGTGAGAGGCAATAGACTAGGGAATTGGGCTTGGAGCAGACTACATGGACTCATATTCTAAGCTAAGACATTTAGAATTCACCCTACAGACAACAGGGAGCCAACTGGAACCTTCCACAAAGAGGAAGGGTGACAATCAGATGTCCTTTCTACAATAACTCTGATGGTTGTACGGAAAGGATATTGACCCCTCTAGAACAGACTGGTACAAAGAGACCACTTAAGACATGTGTAGTTCTCCAGACTGAGATGATAGTAGTGTCAGCTGAAGAAAAGAGGCTGGATTTAAGAGACACTGTTGGGGGACCCAGATTAGCAGAATAGAGCTTCAGCTAAAAATTTCTACCAATAACCACCTCATTAGCCTACCTCTTCAATACTCTCTATCCTGAGGTGGGCAGTTCCAATGTAACATGTTGAGAATCCCGCGCATCTTTCTGAGGAAAAGGAACTCAGTTCATAAGTGTTTAATAAGACGCATTAAAAAAAGATCATTCCTCTTCCCTCTTACACTGTGAGCTTTGTGAATACAAACAGCAACCATGCCCCTATCCAACTGTTTCTCCCAGCCCTAAAAGAGTATTAAAGATAACACACTCTTCTTTTTTTTATTATACTTTAAGTTCTAGGGTACATGTGCATAACATGCAGGTTTGTTACATATGTATACTTGTGCCATGTTGGTGTGCTACACCCATCAACTCGTCAGCACCCATCAATTCATCATTTATATCAGGTATAACTCCCCAATGCAATCCCACCCCCCTCCCCCCTCCCCATGATAGGCCCCGGTGTGTGATGTTCCCCTTCCCGAGTCCAAGTGATCTCATTGTTCAGTTCCCACCTATGAGTGAGAACATGCGGTGTTTGGTTTTCTGTTCTTGTGATAGTTTGCTAAGAATGATGGTTTCCAGCTGCATCCATGTCCCTACAAAGGACGCAAACTCATCCTTTTTTATGGCTGCATAGTATTCCATGGTGTATATGTGCCACATTTTCTTAATCCAGTCTGTCACAGATGGACATTTGGGTTGATTCCAAGTCTTTGCTATTGTGAATAGTGCCGCAATAAACATACGTGTGCATGTGTCTTTATAGCAGCATGATTTATAATCCTTTGGGTATATACCCAGTAGTGGGATGGCTGGGTCATATGGTACATCTAGTTCTAGATCCTTGAGGAATTGCCATACTGTTTTCCATAATGGTTGAACTAGTTTACAATCCCACCAACAGTGTAAAAGTGTTCCTATTTCTCCACATCCTCTCCAGCACCTGTTGTTTCCTGACTTTTTAATGATTGCCATTCTAACTGGTGTGAGATGGTATCTCATTGAACACACTCTTCTTAATGTTTGAATGAATGAATGAATAAATCTGAATGAGTGACAAAACTGGAATGCAAAAACTCTCCACAGATTGGAAAAAAGCATTGCATTTGTTTAAAATAGTGGCTAGACCACTTTCTTTTATTTTGAGGCAGGGGAACAGACCAGTTAATTATAAGTAACAACAAAGCTTCCCACTTGCGCTATTTGGAAACAAGGGTTCATCCCTCCACAGAAATAAGACTAAGTATGTGTTATTAAGATAGTGGTCTGTAATCTTGGCTTCCCAAGTGATACACACAGCATGAATATATGGATACATGGCAGATTTGCTTCAAGGAGTGGCTGTCCAGGCCATGTGCTTTTGGAGGTGGCAAGCTCTTGATGCTGCAAGAGAAGAGAGTCATTGGCTGATGTTACTTAAGAAAAAGTGGAGAAATGGGGCTGACAGAGACAGTTGAGCAGGCTGTGCCCTGCACAAGAGTGCTGCTGAGGAACAAGTAGTGACTGGAAACCTAGGCGCTGTTTCCAACTCGAGGGGCATGTTTCTTTAATCACACATAAGTCCTGGGTGGGAGAATGGTGCCCTGGATTTAACAAAACTAGAATGAAGGGAAAAGAATACTTCTGAGACTAGTTTCCTGGACAATACCCCAAACCTACTCATCCCCTTGTCTTCATAGTATCCATTTTTACTATCTGATCCTTATGTCTGTAGCATTCGGGCTTCACATCAGTCTTACTGTTTGGCCCTTCTCTCCTGCACTCAGCTTGGCTGGTATAGCCTTAAAGAGGTCTAAAAGGGAACAAGCACACAGTACCTTTAAACATGACTGACACAGCCATCTGTCGGGGCTGACAGCGTCTGGGTGAGATTACTCTCCATGCTCATCTGGCCAACTGGTTGACTGCAGTACCCTAATAATCACATTATCAGAGCAGGAATATCGCCCACTGGATGAAACTTCAGACATTACTTATGGATGAAATGAGGTCAGAAGAGGTCAGAGAAAACAAGAGATGAGCTGGCCATGACAGCTGTCCAAGCTGCCCTTGAGATGCAATATCACAGCATCGGGGCTGGGGCTGTATCTTCCCACAGAGCAGGGGTTCTGTCCACAAGAACGACTGTGGCCTCACTGTGTTTCAACGTGGGGGCAAGTCTCCCAGAGAAAGCAGCTGTCCTTGAGGAGGCGAAGGAAAAAACAAGCTAACACTGCTTTGGAAATAATGAAAGCATTAAGCTCATATTTGTGCTCTTCTTGTGAGCTTTACTGCCAGGCTGGGAGTTCTATGAAAGCAGCTATCAGCATTGTGGTCAGCCCTTAAGCATCTCTCTGGATGAAAGCATGTATGCAGCATGAACTGATGGTTTGATGAGGGCAAAATACCCAATATACAGCCTTGTATAGAGAGCTGCAGGGAGAATATTTTAAGAGCAGCTCTCATGGAAGAAAAATAATTTTAAGTATATTTCTTTGGTTGTATCATTAAAGAAAAAGATGGAATCCTGTGAATGATAGTGCATTATCGTCTGCCTAATTTTCTAGAGTAGAAATGTGAAGTTAGAGGTTCACTTGGAGAATTATAAGATTTACTCCATTTTAACAAGCATAAAACCACAAATAAAACTTTAAAACAAACTTCCTTCAGCTTTTTATAAATTGTTCTTTACCTAGGGTCAGAAACATTAATGAAGGGAATAGATTTAGATACTTCTTCTTTAGATAGTTCTCATTAGTAAAATTCCTATTTTTCTGCACAAGAAAATAGTATAATGTATTGAGAACTGGTCATCCCATTACATGTTGCACAAGCCTGCTTTTAAGTTCACCTTAAATGTTGTCCCAAATAAAGCCATCACTTAGAATAAAATACAAATATAATGCACACATTTTGTGAAAAATAATAATTACTATTAACCTCAAGGAGCAAAACGTTAAAAAGAGCAGAGTTCCTGTTTTCAAATGTAATAAATCAATCCAATTTGGAGTCAAGGTAGTAAAGACATGTCTAGAGCTTTTTACTCCAAACATGATGAGATCAAGAAATTTTCCTTTTGGGGAGAAAAAAAAAATGCATTTCTAAAATGCAAGCACTTTGAACATCTTGCTCAATTCCAAATGCAGTCTCCTTCTGTTGTGCTTTATTTTAATGCTTTTCTTTCCACAGATGAAAGTTTGACTTAAAAAAAAGTATAGGAATATGCAGATAGTATGAGAGTGATGGCTAGGAGGGATAGCAATAACTTATGTGGTATGGGAATTCTCTACCATGTCACCATCCTCCGCCTTCTGTAAGTGTAGCAAAATAATTGGCCAACATAATTAAATATGAATCCGCATAACTTCAGACTCTGAACACCTGATCAATCCTTTGATAGGCTAAAAGGAGTGCTTCACCAGCCATGTATTCTGAAAGCAAAGTGGAAAAAGCTGTACTTTCTTTGATTTGTGAAAAAAAATTGCTGCTTCTGTAAATACGGAGCACAAACTTGACATTTCCTGAGGAAGTCATCTGAAACCTTAGCATGTATTTATCACAAGTGCAGTGGGGTCATATAATAAATTACCATCCTTCCATCCCAGTTTTCCCCACCAGTATTCATATGTTTTTTGAAAGGAAGTTTTCAGCTTATTTCAGAGAGTACAGTGCCATAGAACTAACATAAAACAAATAAGCAAAAAACCATAATGTAAGAGTGATTGGTAGTTGGAAAACATGTCAATGATATTTACTGAAAACCCATGGTGGGCAGAGCCCTTTGCCAGCTACAATGAAAAGGTAAAAATAAAATGGAAAATAGGATTTCTTCCTTCAAAGTGCCTATAGTCAAATAGAAGAAATACATATAAACAAATGTATGTGAATGTACAAAGAGCACAGACATTTCAAAAAGTCAGAGCATGCAAAACCAATTATAATCAAACACAGGAGTTTATGCAGAGGCACCCGACTGACAGGGTGACTTCATTTGAAATGGTCCCAAAACTTCAAGTGCCAGGCACACAAGCACAGCTGAATGACAATATTGTCCACAACAGAAACTTGTTCATTTTCTGTCAAAGCATTTATTTGTTGTGAGATAGAACAGGAGTTAACATAGTTTGATCATATGATAAAAGGTTTCATCAAATTAATCCCATAATTGATTAACTCACCCTTCTGTTGATTGTTTTACAAAGGCTATGGATTTTATTTCAACTTAAAAAAAAAAGAAGATAGTTTATAGACTTTTAACTCTTAGTAGTTTAAAAACGAACCTGAAAGATTTTTTTAAAGTTTTATTTAATTGGGAAGAAATGTGACACATCACTGTGCTAACTTATGGTTTTTAGAAAAAAAAGGCAAGAAATGAGACAGTATTTTAGCAGGTTTTTTTCTCCATCTCTAAGAATCATTAACAAAGACTATACTTTTACTATCATTTTCATATTTAGTATTTTAGTATGATAGAGAAAGGAGAAAGTGTCTTGTTCTAAGGAATAATATCTCACAGAAAATTCTATTTGCAAACAGAATTCACGAATATTCAAAAAAAGTACAGAAATACTAGATGCTATTTGACAAACATTTATTCCATAACACAGTGATGATACCATCATAAACAACTTTGATTACAGGCAGGAACATGGCTATAGTGAGAAGTTACTGATCATTAAATTTGACTTAAGAAAGTAAGGAGATGAGCCAATTTTTAACAGGATTCACCCTACCTAAAAAACTATATTTACAACTCTACAAGTGAATGTTCAGACTAGTTAATCACAATTTTTACATGTATGGGTTATCACTTATTTTGAGAAGCAGTGTGGTGTGATTTAAGTGATAAGAGCACAATTTGAAATCCATCTCTGCCATAAATGACCTAGATCTCTAATCTTCTTTAACATTTTCATATGCAATCTATGATTATAAGAAATAATATGCATCTAGAAGTATCAGAAATCCAAAGAATAAAAGGATCTGTGGAGCTGAGGTAAAATTGGCATACATAAATTTCTCTATTTAAATTCTATTAATTTAATTTCAGGAAACCCTATTAATTATAACCTTTCCATGATTACTTAATAATAATAATTGTTATTTAAAATTATAAACCTGGAAACCTCGAAGTACCTTCTGAATCATTACTATTGGAGGCTGTCTACATGTATTTTATTTGTTTACTATATTAATTCACGTTGAACTGCTATTCAAAAACATAAAGTGGGGACTTCAGATGGCATAGTATAAAAAATCAAAACAAAAAGAACCACATGCACACAATAAACACCTTTAAAATAAAGATAAGTTACATAGTGCAATAGAGATAATGATTCAATTGTAAAAAAATTATTTTCTGGAAGCATGGGAATTATAAAAAAAACACAACAAACGCTATTGGAATGGGGTGGAGCAGAAAGATCCCCAGCCATGGAGTCAGAGACCCAGTTTAAGGTCAGGCAAAGGCCTTTTGTGAATCAAATTTTCACCGTCTGTTCAAGGCAGAAGCTCTCTACAGCTCCAAGTGCTAACTTTATAATTACTTGGGTCAGACAAAAATCTTTCCCTGGCACATATCCACACGTCTTTCAGGTAGAGCAGAGACTGAAGATCCTAAAACCAAGATGAACATACATGACAAATTCATGGGGGCATTGCTCAGTGAGGGGTCTTCAGGAAGCTGAAAAGAATTTCTTTTCAGATTGGAGTACTAAGAGTCGATTCTGGCATCATGTTCTCTTCCTCATTTTATCCGCTCAAAATAATAAGCAGATGTAATGTAAAATAATTTTTACATTGTAAAATAATGCATAAAATGCATTGTTTCAACTTTAAACATGTTAATATGTTAATTTCTACAAGTCAAAATTTATTTGCACACACGTTTACAAATCCTAACACCTGACGAATTTTTCATGTTCGACTAGACATTTGTTACGTAATCTGTTTTTATATATAAATCTATTATATAACATTTCTGTTATATAACTTGTTCTAAAACATGTCACTTTCTTTTTAGAAGCTACTTTAATTATCTTCCAAAGATGTTACAAGAGGGCGGGGTAAGGGAAAAGGGAACTTCAGCTATTTTATAAAACTAGTGAACAGAGCAGTGGATTCCCTCCCGTTTGACAGATGTTTGTGGCAGAGACAATACGAATTACTCCAAGCCAAGTAAACAACGAAGATCTGTGGTACAGCGGCTTGCAATGCTGGAGAAAGTTGGGTTTAAGCTGAGAATGTTGCATCTTTAATTTCGTATGGTTGAATAGGAACCAGTGAAAACTATAATTAGAAATTATTTCAGATTAAAAAAAAGCAACTTCGGTGTTATAAAAGCAACGTGGGTTCTACCTGGTCCCTTTTGGGCTAAGTAAGTTGTTTGATCAGCTTCTCTCAGTCTCTGTGGATGTCCTTATATGAGTCTAATTGAAGGACTCCTGTTCTCTTTTATTTTGCTCTATGAAAAATGTATCGGAGATGTCTTATAATGAACTTTGATATGGTGAAATGATAATAATGTCCTAATTATATATAAAAATGTAATTACACTTGCTTCTATTATAGAAAACTCCCTTTATAATGAAGTGTTATGTTGGAAAAGATTTTCATTATAGACGGACTCCTTTACTTGTTAATTTGAGCTCTGATTCATCACTTTAATATTAAAAAGTTCTTTGTAAGTTACTTTTGATGTATCTCATTTATGGTTCATTTCACTTCCTGGGAACCACAAGGAGCCCAAATCCAAACTTCTTTGAAAGACACTTAAAAATACATCTTTCAAAAGGAGTTCTTCTTTCTATGCGGTGAAACAGCAATATCACTGAACTTCTCACTTACTTGAGCTGTGAAAACTTTTGTTTTGAAATTTGAAAAGCATGTATATATATATATATATATATATATAGGCATG